>NC_057808.1:139141381-139484268 GCF_018294505.1 Triticum aestivum
GCCTGTGGTTGGCCCAGTTGGGCCAGGTCCAGTGGGGGGGGGGCTTTTGTTTTTTGTTTTCTGTTTTGTTTTGCATTTTATTTATTTATTTTCTTTCACCTTTTAATCCATTTTAAAATACTTAGGCATTTTCTAAAAAGGAGTTTTCTCCACAATAATTACCAGTGTATTATTTGGCACCCACCGAACATTTTTGTTTAAATTTTTGAAAACTTTTATTTTCCACTTTAAATTTAATTGAAGTTTGAATTAGGAGTTTGAAAAGAAATGTGATTCCAATGTGATCAAGCCCTGTTTAGCAACATGATTAGCTTAATCACAGAGAGTTACTGTAGCATGATTCTCGGGGTGTTACAAATCTCCTCCACTACAAGAAATCTCGTCCCGAGATTTAGGAGGTAGAAGGAAACAGTGCGGGGTATTCTTCGCGCTGACGATCCTCTCGTTCCCAAGTGGCCTCATCTTCAGAATGGTGCAACCACTGGACTTTGAGAAACTTGATCGCCTTCTGACGTGTGCGGCGTTCAGCTTGGTCGAGAATGCGGACCGGATGCTCCTTATAGGAGAGGTCTTGCTGCAATTCGAGCACTTCATGATCCACAGCTCGGATTGGGTCCTTGAAGCAACGGCGGAGCTGTGACACATGGAACACATCGTGAACCTGAGAAAGGTTCGGCGGTAGCTCCAGTTGGTATTCCACTTTTCCACGCCTTTCGAGAATAGTGAATGGGCCAATATAGCGAGGAGCTAGTTTGCCCTTGATCCCGAAGCGGTGAGCACCCTTCATAGGTGTGACTCGAAGATAAGCCTTTTCGCCAGGTTGATAGACCATGTCTTTATGATGACAGTCATACTGACTCTTCTGACGTGACTGAGCAGTCTTGAGATTCTCACGGATAATGCGGACTTGTTCTTCGGCATCTTGGATAATATCCGGACCGAAGAGTGGACGTTCCCCAGTTTCTGACCAGTTCAGAGGGGTTCGGCACTTTCGTCCATATAACACTTCGAAGGGGGTTATCTTCAGACTAGCTTGATAGCTATTATTATAAGAGAACTCAGCATACGGGAGAGATTCCTCCCATTTCTTGCCGAAGGAAATAACACAAGCTCAAAGCATGTCTTCGAGAACTTGGTTGACGCGTTCAACTTGCCCTTGCGATTGAGGATGAAACGCAGTACTGAATGACAGATGAGTTCCCATAGCTTCTTGGAAACTTGCCCAGAATCTTGAAGTGAATAAGCTGCCACGGTCTGAGCTGATAACCAATGGAATACCGTGGAGTGAGACAATCCTGGTCATATAGAGCGTTGCCAGTTGACTAGCAGTGATCGTTTCTTTGACTGCCAGAAAATGTGCAACTTTGGAAAGCCGGTCAATGACGACAAGAATAACATCATTACCTTTCTGTGATTTGGGAAATCCAGTGACGAAGTCCATCTCAACATGGTCCCATTTCCATTCAGGAATAGAGATAGGTTGCAGAGTTCCAGCAGGCCTTTGATGTTCTGCTTTGATACGACGGCAAACGTCACACTCAGCAACATAACGAGCAATGGCTTGCTTCATATTAGACCACCAGAATCTCTGACGGATTTCTTGGTACATCTTTGTACTACCAGGATGGATACATAGAGGCGTATCATGAGCTTCTTTCATAACTTCCTGTGTCATATCCAGGTTTTTCTCTGCACATGGCACCACTAGGCGGCCCTTGAAGTATAGGGTGCCATCTTCAGCAATGGTGAAGAATGAGGGCTTTCCTTCTGCGAGGTAGCGCTTAATCTTGTGGGCTTCAGAGTCATACTTCTGTAGCCTTTTGATGCTGTCCTCGAGATCTGGTTTAGCAACTAGGGTATTGAGGGAACCCTGGGTAACAACGTGGAGGTTCACCTTGCCAAACTCCTTAGGAGGGGGAGCGAGTGCACCCGGAGGAACAATATGGAGGTTTAGCTTCCTGAATTCTTCAACAAGTGAGGGCTGAACTTTATGAACCTGGAGGTGGTTGCAGTAAGACTTGCGGCTCAAGGCAGCAGCCATTACATTAGCCTTGCCTGGCGTATAGGAAATACCCAAGTCAAAGTCTGCAACAAGCTCCATCCATCTTTGTTGACGGAGGTTCAGATCTGGCTGAGTAAACAGATACTTCAGACTTTGGTGGTCAGTGAAGATCTCGCAACGATTACCGAGAAGGTAATGTCGCCACGGCTTCAGCGCATGAATGACAGCAACAAGTTCGAGGTCGTGAACTGGGTAGTTCTCTTCGTGAGGGCGCAATTGCCGAGAGGCATAAGCAATCACTTTGCGGTCTTGCATTAGGACACAGCCTAATCCTTGACGGGAAGCGTCGCAGTAAATGACAAAGTCCTTCTTAGTATCAGGTGGAGCTAGAACTGGAGCAGAAGTCAACTTGTCTTTGAGTGCCTGGAAACTTTCCTGACATTTGTCTGTCCATTGGAACTTGACACCCTTATGCAACAGGTTAGTCAGAGGCCTGGCGATCTTAGAGAAGTTCTCGACAAATCGACGGCAATAGCTGGCGAGACCGAGAAAACTTCTGACTTGCTTAACGTTCTTGGGAGGAGTCCAATCAAGAATAGCCTGAACTCGCTCGGGGTTGACGGCAATACCATCCTTAGAGATGACATGACCAAGATAGGTTACTTCCGGTAGCCAGAATTCACATTTGGAGAACTTGGCATATAGTTGATGTTCTCGTAGCTTTTCCAGCACAAGTCGAAGATGTTCAGCATGTTCTTCTTCGTTCTTTGAAAATACCAGGATATCATCCAGATAAACCACGACGAACTTGTCGAGGTAATCCATGAATATATAGTTCATCAGACGAGAGAAGGTGGCTGGAGCATTGGTTAAACCGAAAGACATGACGGTGTACTCGTATGAACCATAGCGAGTCACGAAGGCGGTCTTTGGGATATCCTCTTCTCGAACACGGATCTGGTGGTAACCCAACCTCAAGTCGAGCTTAGAGAACACTGACGAACCCACCAGTTGATCATACAGATCATTGATCCGAGGAAGGGGGTATTTATTCTGAATGGTAGCTTGGTTTATAGGACGGTAGTCTTGAACCAATCGGTTAGTCCCATCCTTCTTCTTGACAAAGAGAGAAGGTGCTCCCCAAGGAGAGCAACTTGGGCGAATGAATCCTTTGCGAAGAGATTTGTCAATTTCCTCCTTAAGCTCAAGGAGTTCATGCGGCGGCATTTTGTAGGGTCGCTTGGCTATAGGAGTGGTGCCTGGTTTCAAGTCGATGATGAATTCGACACCTCTAGCAGGGGGAATCCCTGGAAGTTCTTCAGGGAAGACGTCGAGGAATTCACGCACGACGGGAATGTTTTCAATGCCCTCGAGTGGTGCAGCGTTCAATGCATTCAATGCATAGAGCCTTGCCTCGGCATTTTGCACCAGATGAGCTTGGTAAGCAACTATTTCATCTGAAGGGTGTAGCAGATGGACGGTCTTAGTGGCGCAAACTATAGAAGCAGTATGCGCTTTCAACCAATCCATACCCAAAATGAGGTCGATGTTAGACGACTTCAGGATAATGGGAGAGGCATAGAATTCCAGCCCTTCGATTTCCACGGGGACATCGATGCCAACCAAGGAGGTTTGACACTGTCCCACGGGGGTTTTGACCAGTACCGAGGTGTTCATCTCCTCACATTTAACGTCGTGCTTGTATGCAAAATCTTCTGACATGAATGAATGCGATGCACCTGTATCAAATAAAACGGATGCTGGTACTGAATTTACGAGGAGTGTACCCATCACAGTAGCAGGCTGGTCTTGAGCTTCGTTGAGATCAACGTGGTTGGCATGAGCACGACCATAAGACTTAGCATTGTTGTTGCGGGGCTGATTGTTACCACGGCCAGTTGCTGGAAGGGCCAGTTGATTCTGGTTCTGGTTGCATTCTCTAGCACGGTGTCCTGGTTGACCACACCTGAAGCACAAGCCATTATTCGGAGTGGGAACAGGAGCTTGGGATGGTGGAGCTGGAAGTCTTGACTGCCTAGATGGTGGTGGAGGCAGACGAGGTGCAGCATAGGTCTGCCTTGGGGCAGATGCATTTGGACGGTACATGCTGTTCGGGATCCATATCTTACGCTTCTGTGCGGGCGAGCCCGAAGATGAGCCCGTGTCACGGTTGCGCCTGTGAGAGCTCTGGTATTCCTGCAGACCAGTTTCGACATTGATGGCCTTGTTCACCAAGGTGGCGAAATCAGCAAAGTCATGCACTAGAAGTGCGAGCTTGATGTCAGCTTGAAGGCCATCACGGAACTTCTCCTGTCTGCGTGCATCAGTTGCAATGTCCTCTTCAGCATAGCGGGACAAGTCCAGAAACTCCCGCTGATAAGCTTCAACAGTTTTGTTGCCTTGGGTGAGGTTGCGGAACTCACGCTTCTTCCGGTCCATGACTCCTGAGGAATGAAGCGGGCACGGAAAGCTGCTTGGAAGTCTGGCCATGTGATGATTGTTCCAGCTGGCAGAGTACGCCTGTGGCTGTCCCACCATTGAGCTGCGGGTCCCTTCAAGAAGAAGGAAGCAAAGGTGACATAGCTGGCAGGGGCTACATCAGCAGACTCCATCTCATAGGTGATGTCACGGAGCCAGTCATCAGCATCCAGAGGCTGAGTTGAGCTGCGGTAGATGGTTGGGTTGAGGCGTATGAAATCTTGAAGAGTCACTTGGGCTGGCTGCTGGTTCATATTGGGGCGAGGAAACTGAGCCATCATATTTTCCATGAATTGGCGGTTCAGTTCAAACTGTTGGATCATACCAGCCATGTACTCAGGTGGTGGTGGGGCATCGCCACCACGACCACGACCACCTGGTCTAACCATCCTGCTAATATATAACAGGGGTAGTTCAGCATTGAGAAATATTTGCAAAGACAAGAATCATTCATGATGAAACATGCATAACGAAAGGAGCACGATAGCTACTACATAGTAGTCGGCATAACTTACAAAAGGGGTCATGCATAGAGTTCAGTACACAGAGTTCAGTACATAGACTAAAACATCATAGGCGGCACACAGGCTCGCGGCGACTGCAACTAATACTAACTAAGCAAGACTACATCAGTCCCAAGAGGTACTGTGGAGGTAATCGTAGCCCGACAGCTGGTAGTGAGGCAACGGATAGCCCTCCACGTCAGCAGACTGGGGGCCGCGGATACTCAGGTGTAGAGCCCGACGCTCAGGTGGCAGAAGAGGACCAAGTGCGGGAGAGTAGCCTCCCACCTCTGGCCAACCGACACCGTGGGGCATCACGGTCCTGGCTGGGTAGATCGCAGTACGCGGTACCTGTCCAGATCGGACAAAGGGGTGCAGCAGCGTCAGAGCACGGTAAAGGTGCTGACGGGTGGTGTACATCTCGTGGCGAAGAGCTCGGTTAGCTCGATCCAGCCCATCAGCATGCAGAACCAGGTTCTGATGGTAGAAGGGCTCTCGGGTGACAGTGGAGTAGGCAGCAGTATAGTATCCCTCCGCACCAACATCAGATGCGATAGCAATGTGCCTGAAAGGGGAGGTGTCCAACTCCCGATACTCTCCACGAAGACGTGTCAGAGCAGCATAGGCAGCATCGTGGACAGCCATATCGATGGTCACACCAACACCATGTGCGGTGTGCAGCACAGTAGTGGAGTCATACTCCCGAGAGTAGAGGTGGACGATGGCACGGTACTGCTCCTGGTTAAAGTCCTGGTACTCCTCGTAGACGGTGTACTCAGGGTGCCAGCGATAACCCAGATAGGTCATCATCTCAGCTAGCACCGCAGGTGATCCCGAGGCACCAATGGCCGTCGTGTGGCGAACGACCTGCCTCGTGGGTTCCATCTGAAAGCAAAGACGTTTCAAAGGAGTCAAATGACAGTGTGTGAATTGTTCAAAATACTACTCTAAGAAACAACTATGGCTTATCCAACTTTGGGGTGAATGCGGTCACGGGATCCTAGTGTTAGAGTTAGTAAATTCGTTTAACCCGAGTAGAAGAGAGTTCAGAGTCCCAGAGTAAAGGTCGAGGAGTAAAAGATCCTAGTACCACCCAATGGCGACGTGGGCCCGTAAGACACACAGCCATGTTAGTAAAAGTTTTGTAATGTCTAGACTCGACTTCGGCCAAGGAGTGTGGAAAGGGGGATTCCTACAGGCAGTCGGCTCTGATACCAACTTGTGACGCCCCCGATTTGACCGTACACTAATCATGCACGCAAATGTGTACGATCAAGATCAGGGACTCACGGGAAGATATCACAACACAACTCTACAACATAAATAAGTCATACAAGCATCATAATACAAGCCAGGGGCCTCGAGGGCTCGAATACAAGTGCTCGATCACAGACGAGTCAGCGGAAGCAACAATATCTGAGTACAGACATAAGTTAAACAAGTTTGCCTTAAGAAGGCTAGCACAAACTGGGATACAGATCGAACGAGGCGCAGGCCTCCTGCCTGGGATCCTCCTAACTACTCCTGGTCGTCGTCAGCGGCCTGCACGTAGTAGTAGGCACCTCCAGTGTCGTAGGTGTCGTCGTCGACGGTGGCGTCTGGCTCCTGGACTCCAACATCTGGTTGCGACAACCAGATAGAAAGGAAAGGGGGAAAAGAGGGAGAGAAGCAACCGTGAGTACTCATCCAAAGTACTCGCAAGCAAGGAGCTACACTACATATGCATGGGTATATGTGTAAAGGGGCATATCAGTGGACTGAACTGCAGAATGCCAGAATAAAAGGGGGATAGCTAGTCCTGTCGAAGACTACGCTTCTGGCCATCTCCATCTTGCAGCATGTAGAAGAGAGTAGATTGAAGTCCTCCAAGTAGCATCGCATAGCATAATCCTACCCGGCGATCCCCTCCTCGTCGCCCTGTTAGAGAGCGATCACCGGGTTGTATCTGGCACTTGGAAGGGTGTATTTTATTCAGTATCCAGTTCTAGTTGTCATAAGGTCAAGGTACAACTCCGGGTCGTCCTTTTACCGAGGGACACGGCTATTCGAATAGATAAACTTCCCTGCAGGGGTGCACCACATAACCCAACACGCTCGATCCCATTTGGCCGGACACACTTTTCTGGGTCATGCCCGGCCTCGTAAGATCAACGCGTCGCAGCCCCACCTAAGCACAACAGAGAGGTCAGCACGCCGGTCTAACCCTATGCGCGCAGGGGTCTGGGCCCATCGCCCTATGCACACCTGCACGTTGCGTACGCGGCCGGAAGCAGACCTAGCCTAGTGGCGTTCCAGTCCAATCCGGCGCGCGCCACTCAGTCGCTGACGTCAAGAAGGCTTCGGCTGATACCACGACGCCGGGATACCCATAACTACTCCCGCGTAGATGGTTAGTGCGTATAGACCAAATGGCCAGACTCAGATCAAATACCAAGATCTCGTTAAGCGTGTTAAGTATCCGCGAACGCCGACCAGGGCCAGGCCCACCTCTCACCTAGGCGGTCTCAACCTGCCCTGTCGCTCCGCCACAAAGATCCACTTGCGGGTACTCCTACGAGCCGACCCGACTTTAGTCATCACATGTGTCATGTATGTAGTATATAAGTATATACCCGTGATCACCGCCCAGGTGATCACGGCCCGATAGTATAGCACAGCAGACGGACAAGAATGTAGGGCCACTGATGGAAATCTAGCATCCTATACTAAGCATGTAGGATTGCAGGTAAAGGTATCAACAGTAGTAGCAAGGATAGGCTATGCATCAGGATAGGATATCGAAAAGCAGTAACATGCTACACTACTCTAATGCAAGCAGTATAGAGAAGAATAGGCGATATCTGGTGATCAAGGGGGGGGCTTGCCTGGTTGCTCTGGCAAGTAGGAGGGGTCGTCAACTCCGTAGTCGAACTGGGCAGCAGCAGTGTCGGTCTCGTAGTCTACCGGAGAGAAGAGGGGGGAAGAAACAGTAAATACAATGCAAACATAAGCATGACGATGCGTGACATGACAATGAACAGTGCGAGGTGTGTCCTAACGCGACAGTAGGTGGTACCGGTGAAGGGGGGGAACATCCGGGAAGTATTCCCGATGTTTCGCGTTTTCGGACAGACGGACCGGAGGGGGAAAGTTGCTAGTTCGATAGGTTAGGGAGGTGTGGTGGACGAACGGACTGCGTATTCGGATTCGTCTCGTCGTTCTGAGCAACTTTCATGTTGAAAATATTTTAATCCGAGTTACGGATTAAAAGATATGATTTTCTAAAGATTTTATTAATTTCTGGAATTTAATTAATTATTTAATTTAATTCGAAATTTGGATTTATGACATCAGCATGATGTCATGCTGACATCAGCAGTCAACAGGGGTTGACTAAGTCAACTGACATGTGGGTCCAGTGGGACCCACCTGTCATTCACTGTTTAGGTTAATTAGTGTTTAATTAAATAATTATTATTTAATTAAAGTAAACAGGATTAATTAACTTAATTAATTTAGTTAATTAATTAAAATTATTTTATTTTTATTTTCTTTCTTTATTTATTTATTATTTTTTATTAACTAATTTATTCTTATTATTCTTATTATTATTATTCATTTTTTTTGTAAACGTTCTGGGGCGCGGGGGCCCGTTTATCATTGGGCCAGGGGTCGGGCCCAGTGGCCAGTGGCTCAGGTGGGGCCAGGCCCACCTGGCAGTGGCCCAGAGGGGCGAGGCCCACTAGGCAGTGGCCCAGGGGGCACTGCGGCTACGGGCGCGGGTGTGGGCGCGGGCGCTGGCGGCCACGGCGGGCCACGGCGCCGGCCATGGCCGGAGCGGGGCGAGGCCGCGGTGGTGCGGGGCCAGCTGCCGGAGGTGGTGCAGAGGGGCGAGGTCACCGCGGCGACGGGGCGGAGATCGGCGGAGGGGGGCAAACGACGGCGATGGCCGTGCGGGCGCGCGTCGGTGCGGTTGGGCGTGGGGGAAGAAGCAGCGAGGGGGGGCGCGGTCGAGGCCATGGGCCTGCTCGCGACGGCGAGGTTAGCGCGACGACGAGGGGGGGCAGGCAGGGCGTGGCCGACGCGGGCGCGCGGTCGGGGCGCGCGCGGGCGTGGCCAGGCGCGGCGGGGGCGCGTCTGGGCGCGCCGGAGCGGGAGTGGGGTAGCGGCGACCGAGAGGATAGGGGCGAGGGAGAGAGAGGAGGGGCGAGGCGCGGCGGTGCTCACTGTGGCCGTAGGGGGTCTGGCAGCGGGGCGCGGGGAGGGTGACGGGGACGACGGGCGAGGCGGAGAAGGGGGAAGCAGGCCGGCGGGGGCGTGCTCCGGCGAGGACGAGGCGACGCGGGGTCGGCGGGGCGGTCGGCGACGGTGGCCTCCTCTCGATCCCGTTCTGGATCGGGGGGAGGGAGGAGGAGGAGATATTTCGGGGGGGTGAGTGGGGGAGGTGTCGGTGGGGGGGGCCTGGGGAGTGGATAAGGGGAGAGAGGTGGGCCGGGGTGGAGCTGGGCCTTTCGGCCGGGGGGGGGGGGAATGGTGCTGGCCGGCTGGGCCTGGGATTGGCCCAGTTGGGCCAGGTCCAGTGGGGGGGCTTTGGTTTTTTTGTTTCTGTTTTGTTTTGCATTTTCTTTTATTTATTTTCTTTCACCTTTTAATCCATTTTAAAATACTTAGGCATTTTCTAAAAAGGAGTTTTCTCCACAATAATTACCAGTGTATTATGTGGCACCCACCGAACATTTTTGTTTAAATTTTTGAAAACTTTTATTTTCCACTTTAAATTTAATTGAAGTTTGAATTAGGAGTTTGAAAAGAAATGTGATTCCAATGTGATCAAGCCCTGTTTAGCAACATGATTAGCTTAATCACAGAGAGTTACTGTAGCATGATTCTCGGAGTGTTACAATGGGCTTCATGCAACTACGGACCCTCGACACACACACTCCCCTAGTTGCGAGTCGGTTATCGACATGCAACTGGGCACCCTCGACACACACACACACACATCCTTAGTTGCGAGTCGATGGGCGGCTTGCAACTGGGGCCACGACAAAACACACACACGCACCCCCTAGTTGTGAGTCGATGGTTGACATGCAACTGGGGACCCTTGACAAACACACACATCCTTACTTGCGAGTCGATGGGCAACTTGCGACTGGGGGCCACGACAAAACGTACACCCCCTAGTTGCGAGTCGATGGTCAACTTGCAACCGGGGGTCCTCAACAAACACACACACACACACACACACACACACATCCTTAGTTGCGAGTCGATGGTCGACTTGCAACTGGGGCCACGACAAAACACACACACACCCTTGTTGTGAGTTGATAGTCAACTTGCAACTGGGGGTCCTGAACAAACACACGCACCCTAGTTGCGAGTCGATGGGCTTCATGCAACTGGGGACCCTCGACACACACACACACCCCTAGTTGCGAGTCGGTTATCGACATGCAACTGGGCACCCTCGACACACACACACACACACACACACATCCTTAGTTGCGAGTCGATGAGCGGCTTGCAACTGGGGCCACGACAAAACACACACGCGCGCACCCCCTAGTTGCGAGTCGATGATTGACATGCAACCGGCGACCCTTGACACACACACATCCTTAGTTGCGAGTCGATGGGCAACTTGCAACTGGGGTCCACTACAAAACGTACACCCCCTAGTTGCGAGTCGATGGTAAACTTGCAACCGGGGGTCCTCAACAAACACACACACACACACATCCTTAGTTGCGAGTCGATGGTCGACTTGCAACTAGGGCCACGACAAAACACACACAGACTCCCTTGTTGTGAGTTGATAGTCAACTTGCAACTGGGGGTCCTCAACAAATACACACACCCTAGTTGCGACTCGATGGGCTTCATGCAACCGGGGACCCTCGACACACACACACGCGCGCGTGCACACACACACACACACACACACACACACAACAACAACAACAACAACAACAACAACAACAACAATGATTGACTTGCAACTGGGGCACAGATGCAAGTCGATGGTTGAGTTGCAACTGAGGCAAAGTACAAGAAAACGAAACAAAAAATAACCTAGTTGCGAGTCAATGGTTGACTTGCAACTGGGGCAACTACAAAACTATGACACATCCCAGTTGTGAGTCGATGGTTGACTTGCAACTGGGGCACGGTTGCCAGTCAATGTTTGAGTTGCAACTGAGGCAAACTACAAAAAACGAAAAATAACCTAGTTGCGAATCAATGGTTGACTTGCAACTGGGGCAACTACAAAACTACAACACATCCTAGTTGAGAGTTGATGTTTGACTTGCAACTGGGCACGATTATCAGACAATGGTTGACTTGCAACTTAGGCGAACTACAAGAAAATAAAAAATAACCTAGTTGTGAGTCAATGGTTGACTTGCTACTGCCCCCCCCCACCCTCCTAGTTGCAGCCAAAGGTTGACTTGCAACTGGCGCAGCTACAAAAAACCTAGTTGCGAGTCGATAGTGGACTCGCAACTGGGCCCGCTAGTTGCAAGTCGATGGTTGACTTGCAACTAGGGCGCCTTCAAACTATGAAAAACTCTATCCTAGTTGTGAGTCGAGGGTTGACTTGCAACTAAGCCGGCTACAAACTATGACCTAACCTTAGTTGTGACACGAAGGTGGACATGCAACTGGAGTACTTGCGAAAATTGCCCCAGTTGCGAGTTGAGGGTTGACTGGACACTGGGGGACAATTTTGACTTGATGATTGATTTGCAACTGGAACAAACTACAACTTTGAAAGAAAAAACTATTCGTGAATCGAGGGTGGATTTGTAAAACTGGGTAACTGAAACTATAAAAAATCCGATTGCTAGATGGCTACTTGCAAATGAGATGACTACAAACTGCAAAAAAAGGCCAAATTCCGGAGTCAAGGGCTTTACACTTGCATAGACAGTAAAAATTTGATATGGAAAAAGTGCATCAAACAAAAAATTAAAGGAAAAAAATAAACCGGCTAATAACAAAAAAGGACACTGATGACATGGGCAAAAAAAATACATACCTAAAAATGATTAAAATAAAAAAAGTAAATGGTGAAATATATCTAGACAACTTCTTCTGAAAAATGACATGAACATGAGCGATTGCAATATAAAAAAAAAACTCACAACCATTGGCCATTGTGCAAACTTCCTTCACTTCCGTACGCACAAGACTGAGCCTGTGACGACGTGAGCGAGGCTACTAGCTCAATCTCATAACATTGCCCAAAACAAAGCCCAACACTTAGAGCTCAAAACAAACAAAGGCCGGCCCAACAAAAAAAACAGGAACCAGCCCGCCCCGCTATAGCCCTCCGTCCCGAGGTAACAACGCGACACCCACGATCACGAGTCGAGCGGATCGCTCGTGCACGAAATTAAAGACACAGAGATCCGATGGTTAAATACTTAGATGCGAGATTACTAAAAAACATCTAGATGTGAGTTAGTTAAAAAAATCCCATCCGACTAGACTTAGTAACAAGTATTTACATACGAGGATTTTTTTAGCAAAAAGTAAGAAAAGGTTAAAAATGAAAAATCAAATGATAACACAACAAAAAAAATACAAAAAATAGGACAAAAGATAAGTCACATGAATCATGATCGGCAGGGTAGCTTTCCCTATTAATCTGCAGACATGAAAAAAAGCAGACAAAAAACATGAGTATGGACTGTGGTAGCTGGCGCCTAGTAATGCACTGGTGCATGTCGCTATAGCGTGGGCAAACAGGCCGACAAACCAAAACAATTGGGCTGCCGCACCCGCGTCCCTGCACATAAAAAAAACAGCACGCACGAATCTCTGCATCTTTAGATCGGATGGCTAGAGATGTGAATGAGACCAATTTATTTCTCAGCTAGCTGAGTTTTAGCAAACCCGATATGAAATTGCGAATATGCTAGATGAATAAATCTCATAAGATGGGGTTCCGATAGGATATCTTGACGATCGCATTAGCCACTACGAGCGAAGACAAATAAAAGTAGCAATGGCTAAACTTCTCTAAACAAAACCCCCAGTAAAAACCCTAACCAAGACTATCTATTTACTAAAGGTCGAGAAATCTCATAAGATGCAGTTTCGATAGGATGTCTTGACAGTCACACTAGCCACTACGAGCAAAGACCAATAAAACTAGCAATGGCTAAACTTCTCTAAACAAATCCCCCAGTCAAAACCCTAACCAAGACTATCTATTTACTAACGGTCGATCTGCAGCCGAGCCGGTTGGCCGTATCACGGTACGTCGGGCGTACGAAGGCCGAACACGGACATGGCGTTTTCTTTCGTTGACATGACATGTTGGCCCAATCGTGGTGTATTAAACAATCCTTTTGACCCAATGACTCCTCTTGGTCCATGTAGTCAAAAAAATTGTTGGACTTTTGGATGTTAGCTTCTTGCAATGGCTTGGGCGGTGCAGGCCATGCATGCAACGACAGTGGAAGGCATGCATGCAATGAGGGTTGCTCCAATTTAATTAATCCGTTGATTTCCTTATCTCCGAGTACAAATAAACCAGAACATGAGTGTAACATCATAGTCTCATCACTTAAATCATATGTATAAAGGAGCGATAGTACCTGGTCATTTGTTTGTCTTGTACACGCTCTAATCATAGGTCTAGGTGCAACTGTGTGAACGATGTCTCGTGGCATATTTGTAGATGTACTTATAGTATCTACGTCCACATCAGTATCTTTTTTAGTTCCTCTTGCAACAACTCGGCATGTGAGGCTTAACCATATGAAATAACGAAATCATGCCCCTTAAGGTCCTTAAACGCATTGCCTGTGAGCTACAATAACATCCTTATGATATAACTGCTAAAGGGCTTTGTTTATATGCCCCAAATTACAAGTCTGAAGCACTCGGCGTCTCGAATGTTGCATTATATGCATGATTTTGGAACCTAAAATTTGGTCAATAGTTGGGTTGCCCGGCTCTGTAACCCTTACGTTCCCGACAATTTCGGCCAAGGGTGTAACTGGAGAACCACCACGATAGTGTCGCCAGTTCAAATGGCAGAGCGCCTCAGTGGAGAAAGCCGAAAACTAACTATCTAGGTAAGTGGAAAGTGGTTGTGTCGGTGTATAAAAGTATGGGCCTTTCTGTACCCCTTTTGTGTAGCGACCAGACCTCAAACAGTCTAGTCTCTGTGCATCAGTGTCATCCCTAGATCGGTAATGCTGACACGCACAGTACTTTGAAGGATTTATAACAGAGTAGCAATCACACACTTATTACATCGAATAGTTCAAGAGAACTCAATACAATAAATATGGCTTAAGGCCATCTAAAATACGATAACAGCGGAAGGCTTGGAAGATAAAGTGAGTCCATCAACTCCAACGGCATCACTGAGTATAAGACCACGACCTAAGGCTCCTTACTCGTCGTCTGAAAAGTCTGCAACATGATACGTTGCAGCCCGAAAACGGGTCAGCACATGGTATATGCTGGCAAAGTAACACATAGAGAGTAATGAACAGAATAATGCTATCACTACATGCATATTTGGCTGGTGGAAAGCTCTATGGTTACAGTTTTGCGAAAAGCCAATTTTTCCCTACCACAAAGGAATAAATTTTATTTAACTATCATGGTGGTTGTTAAACATTGAGAAGGTACCTCCAACTCAATCCCAATTAAGAACGTGATTAACCCAATCAAATTAAATTAAGTAACATGATGATGAGATTCACATGATAATCCAAGAACTAGATACTCAAGATGTCCATAACCGGGGACACGGCTAATCATGATTAGTTTGTACACTCTGCAGAGGTTTGTGCACTTTTCCCCACAAGACTCGATCGCCTCCGCTTGATTTCTCGCACTACATGGTGTTTGAGAAACGGATGACCGAGACACAGTCTTTCAGAAACACTACTCTTTACTCCGGGTGGACAGTTACACCTACTTTCCCCTACATCTGCTAGCCCACCTCTTCAAGAGGTCATGTAACCTACTCAACTATGCTAGAGCCCATAATAGCTTGTGGCTGCACACGGAAGTTTCTAGCATGAATAATCTCATGATCCCTTTGAGTCTGGGTGGCGGTCCATAGGATGATCACACGGGTACTCCGGGATATCCAAAAATACAGGCAACACTGGTTTCTCCAGGTGCCTCAATCCACCCAGATATAAATTAAAGTAGCCACCTTAAGTTGAACCATAAATTAATAATCTCACATCTGTCATGAAGAAATCACTCAAACCCAATCCACGTCTACAAGCATAGCATAGCAATATAAGCAAACGTAGAAGTAACTCCCAAAGGTTTGATAGTAAACAGGACAATAGGTACTACCTCATCTACTTCCCAAAACCCACGTATTAATCAGATTCTAATCATGCAACTGTTTGAGGATTGATCTAATGCAATAAAATTGGGTGATGAAAAGTATAATCAAAGTGTTACTTGCCTTGCTGATGATCCGTGAAACCTAGAGACTCGTAGTAGCACGCTTCGCACTCCGGGTACTCTATCGCAAACAAACAATACATACATAAGCAATCAAGCAAGGGTGCACGAAATAAAACTCAAAATAAGAGATCTAACCAGAAAGTTCAACTTAAGAACTCCGCTTTGCAAAAAGAATCAATTCAAACGAAGCAACGAAGGTCAAACGGCGAAAGAAACAAGCTTCGTTTACTAATCTGGATCTATGTCAAATTTACAGTAGCAAAAACTTGTTTGAGTTGGTTAAATAGAAAGAGAATTTCGAGACGAAACTCTAGGCGCTTGAATCGCCTGATTCCGATAAACGAGCGAAAAGTTATACTAAAACGAAAAACAGATCGGAAATCGCGATCAGGAATAATCGTGGAAAATCCGAGAGAAAGAAAAACTGACGAACTGGCTAACGATCGAACGTTCGGTGTCTGTAAAAAGAACGAAAACCGTTCGTTAAAACGAACGAACGAACGGGCGTTCGCTATTTAACTAAACCGGAAAAAAAATAAACCGATCTAATATAAAAAACGCATCTCGGTTTCGAAATAAAACCGAACGGTTTTCGAGAAAAACCGGCGGCTACCTCGGTTCACGTGACGGCGGCGGCGGCGAGCGGCTCCGGTGGGTGGCGGCGTCGGACGAGAGGCGGCGGGGCGGCGGCGGGGCTCCGGCGGGTGGCGGGGCGACGCGGGGCGGCAGCGGCGCGGGTTTCGGGGCGGTGGCGACTTGGGCTGAGGCGGTGCTCGGGCCGCGGCTTTAAAGGCCGGCCGGGCTGAGGTGTCCGAGTTGGACAAGGCCCGTAAGGCGGTTGACTTTTTTTTAAATAATTCGGACGTGAAGAAAAGGTAAGAAAAGAAATACTAAACGGACTTCAAAAATCCCAAAATAAATTTTCTCCGTCCTCTAAAAATAAGCCGGACAAGATGAACATTTATTTGGGCCTAAAATGCAATTTTGAAAAACGCGTATTTTCCTAATTCGAATAAAATCCAAATAAAATCAAATATTTGTTTTTAATATTTTTCCTCCAATATTTCATTATTTGTGGAGAAGTCATTTTATCCCCTCTCATATATTTTGATATGAAATATTTTCGGAGAGAAAAATAATTAAAACAAATGATCCTATTTTCAAAATTTGAGAAAACCCAAATATGAAAATAACGAAATCCCCAACTCTCTCCGTGGGTCCTTGAGTTGCGTGAAATTTCTAGGATCGCAAATCAAAATGCAATAAAATATGATATGCATGATGATCTAATGTATGACATTCCAAATTGAAAATTTGGTATGTTACATTTTACTTGTGCACGGGTAGTCGTAGCCATGCCTGCGGCCATGCTTGGCGAGGCAGAAGAAGCAAAGGTACGAGACTGCCAATGTAGCACTCAAGCCAGAGACATGAAGGGCGAATGGGCAAGATGGGTTTCCCTCGGCAACACCCTTGCCGGGGCGGCCTACATAGCCCCGGCAAGAGCCTTGCCGGGGCGACTTGCCCCACACCAACAAGGCCGCCACCGTTGGGCCTGAGAGCTCTGACACCATCGACAACGTCGAGACCAAGACTCAGGGGCGCCCGCATGGTGGCATGCAGATCTTTGTGAAGACCAAAGGCCTGTGAGTCTAGATAGAAACCAGAAGACGAAGACCCCCGGCAAGCTCCTTGCCGAGGACGGCCGAAGACCCCCGGCATGATCCTTGTCGGGGACGCCCACGAGACCCCGGCAAGACCCTTGCCGGGGGCATCTGCGGGGCCACGGCTAGGCCCGCACCCACCAAATTTTCGCTGCCCCACGGCCGTTCCGACGCGGCAGCCAGCCCGCCAGATAGGCAAGCGCCTGTGTGGCAGCATGCAGCTTCTAGGCCAACTAGTCAAGCACCTACGTGGTGGCATGCAGATCTTCGTGAAGACCCTGTCACCGCACCAGCACATCAACCAGTCAGCTAGCATGGCGTTGCATGCCTCATCAGCTTGGACGCGCGTCGATGCAAGGCGAGGCGGCGACGGACGGGACGAGCTCTGTTGCCACCCCCGATAAAGTAAGAGGGCACGTAGGCAGCACATTAAAAGCGTCTGTCCTACAGTCTCACGCGATAAACTTGTGCACTGTAGATACTTTCCACCTCCTGTGTGCCACTCTAGTGACCCCTTTGACTGAAGGAAATATGCCCTAGAGGCAATAATAAAGTCGCTATTTATATTTCCTTATATCATGATAAATGTTTATTATTCATTCTAGAATTGTATTTACCAGAAACTTAGTACATGTGTGAATACATAGACAATCAGAGTGTCACTAGTATGCCTCTATTTGACTAGCTCGTTAATCAAAGATGGTTAAGTTTCCTAGCCATGGACAAAGAGTTGTCATTTGATAAACGGGATCACATCATTAGAGAATGATGTGATTGACTTGACCCATCTGTTAGCTTAGCACGATGATCATTTAGTTTGTTGCTATTGCTTTCTTCATAATTTATACATGTTCCTATGACTGTGAGATTATGCAACTCCCGAATACCGGAGGAACACTTAGTGTGCTATCAAACGTCACAATATAACTGGGTGATTATAAAGATGCTCTACAGGTGTCTCCGATGGTGTTTGTTGAGTTGGCATAGATCGACATTAGGATTTGTCACTCCGAGTATTGGAGAGGTATCTCTGGGCCCCCTCGGTAATGCACATCACTATAAGCCTTGCAAGCATTGTGACTAATGAGTTAGTTGTGGGATGATGCATTACGGAACGAGTAAAGAGACTTGCCGGTAACGAGATTGAACTAGGTATTGAGATACCAACGATCGAATCTCGGAAAGTAACATACCAATGACAAAGGGAACTACGTATGTTGTTATGCGGTTCGACCGATAAAGATCTTCGTAGAATATGTAGGAGCCAATATGGGCATCTAGGTTCCGCTATGGGTTATTGACCAGAGAGGTGTCTCGGTCATGTCTAAATAGTTCTTGAACCCGTAGGGTCCGCACGCTTAACATTTGTTGACGATTTAGTATTATATGAGTTATGCATGTTGGTGACCGAATGTTGTTCGGAGTCCCGGATGAGATCACGGACATGACGAGAGCTCCGGAATGGTCCGGAGGTAAAGATTGATATATAGGATGATATGGTTCGGCCAAGGGGTGAAGCCCACGAGGCTTTAGATCGGCGCAAAAGGAGTTTTGCAGAGGCTAGGAGGCCAAACGCCGGAGACCTTGGCGTGGCGTCTGGGCTAGACGCCAAGGATTGTGGCGTTTGGTCCTGGAGTCTGAGTGGGACTCTTTTCTTTCGGGCTCTTTTGCTCCAAGTTTCGACCCCAGGGCTCAACATATAAATAGAGGGGCAGGGCTAGCACCAAAGACACATCAAGAAACACCAAGCCGTGTGCCGGCTACCTCGTCCCCTCTAGTTTATCCTCTGTCATAGTTTTTGTAGTGCTTAGGCGAAGCCCTGCGGAGATTGTTCTTCACCAACACCGTCACCACGCCGTCGTGCTGCCGGAACTCATCTAGTACTTCGCCCCTCTTGCTGGATCAAGAAGGCGAGGACGTCATCGAGCTGAACGTGTACTGAACGCGGAGGTGCCGTACGTTCGGTACTTGATCGGGACGGATCGTGAAGGTGTATGACTACATCAACCGCGTTGATAAATGCTTCCGCTTTCGGTCTACGAGGGTACGTAGACACACTCTCCCCTCTTGTTGCTATGCATCTCCTAGTTAGATCCTGCGTGGTCATAGGATTTTTTTGAATTACTATGTTCCCCAATAGTGGCATCCGAGGCAGGTCTATGCATAGATGTTATATGCCCAAGTAGAACACAAAGAGTTGTGGGTGATAATAGTCATACTGCTTACCAGCATGTCATACTTTGATTCGGCGGTATTGTTGGATGAAGCGGCTCAGACTGACATTACGCATACGCTTACGCGAGACGGGTTCTACCGACGTGCTTTGCACACAGGTGGCTAGTGTGTGTCTGTTTCTCCAACTTTAGTTGAATCGAGTGTGACTACGCCCGGTCCTTGTTAAAGGTTAAAATAGCACACTTGACGAAAAATCGTTGTGGTTTTGATGCGTAGGCAAGAACGGTTCTTGCTAGAAGCCCGTAGCAGCCACGTAAAACTTGCAACAACAAAGTAGAGCACATCTAACTTGTTTTTGCAGGGCTTGCTGTGATGTGATATGGTCAAGATGTGATGATATATAATTTTTTGTATGAGATGATCATGTTTTATAACAGTTATCAGCAACTGGCAGGAGCCATATGGTTGTCGCTTTATTGTATAAGTGCAATCGCCATGTAATTTCTTTACTTTATCACTAAGCGGTAGCGATAATTGTGGAAGCAATAGTTGGCGAGACAACAACGATGCTTCAATTGGAGATAAAGGTGTCAAGCCGGTGAGGATGGTGATCATGACGGTGCTTTGGAGATGGAGATCAAAGGCACAAGATGATGATGGCCATATCATATCACTTATATTGATTGCATGTGATGTTTATCCTTTATGCATCTTATTTTGCTTAGTTCGACGGTAGCATTATAAGATGATCGCTCACTAAATTTCAAGGTATAAGTGTTCTCCCTGAGTATGCACCGTTGCCACAGTTCGTCGTGCCGGGACACCACGTGATGATCGGGTGTGATAAGCTCTACGTTCACATACAACGGGTGCAAGCCAGTTTTGCACATGCAGAATACTCGGGTTAAACTTGACGAGCCTAGCATATGCAGATATGGCCTCGGAACACTGAGACCGAAATCTTGAGTGTGAATCATATAGTAGATATGATCAACATAGTGATGTTCACCATTGAAAACTACTCCATCTCACGTAATAATCGGACATGGTTTAGTTGATATGGATCACGTGATCACTTAGATGATTAGAGGGATGTCTATCTAAGTGGGAGTTCTTAGGTAATAAGATTAATTGAACTTTAATTTATCATGAACTTAGTCCTGATAGTATTTGCATAACTATGTTGTAGATCAATAGCTCGCGATCTAGCTCCCCGTTTATTTTTGATATGTTCCTAGAGAAAAAACAATGTTGAAAGATGATAGTAGCAATGATGCGGACTAGGTCCGTGATCTGAGGATTATCCTCATTGTTGCACAGAAGAATTATGTCCTTGATGCACCGCTAGGTGACGGATCTATTACAGGAGCAGATAGAGACGTTATGAACGTTTGGCAAGCTCGGTATGATAACTACTTGATGGTTTAGTTCGCCATGCTTTACGGCTTAGAACCGGGACTTCAAAAACGTTTTGAACGCCACAGGGCATATAAGATGTTCCAAGAGCTGAAATTGGTATTTCAGACTCATGCCTGAGTCGAGAGGTATGAGACCTCTGACAAGTACTTTGCCTACAAGATGGAGGAGAATATCTCAAAGTGAGCATGTGCTCAGATTGTCTGAGTACTACAATTGCTTGAATCAAGTGGGAGTTAATCTTCCAGATAAAATAGTGATTGACAGAGTTCTCTAGTCACTATCACCAAGTTACTGGAACTTCGTGATGAACTATAATATGCATGGGATGACGAAAACGATACTGGAGCTCTTCGTGATGCTGAAATCGACGATGGTAGAAATCAAGAAAAGCATCAAATGTTGATGGTTGACAAGACCACTAGTTTGAAGTAAAAGTGCAAGGGAAAGAAAGGGAACTTCAAGAAGAATGACAAGCAAGTTGCCACTCCCATGAAGAAGCCCAAAGCTAGACCCAAAGCCTAAAACTGGGTGCTTCTACTATGAAGGAAATGGTCACTAGAAGCGGAACTACCCTAAATACTTGGCAGATAAGAAGGATGGCAAAGTGAACAAAAGTATATATGATATACATGTTATTGATGTGTACTTTACTAGTGTTCATAGTAGCCCCTTGGTATTTGATACTAATTCAGTTGCTATGATTAGTAATTCGAAACAGGAGTTACAAAATGAATAAAGACTAGTTGAGGGCAAGGTGACGATGTGTGTTGGAAGTGATTCCAAGGTTGATAAGATCACCATCGCACACTCCCTTTACCTTCGGTATTAGTGTTGAACCTAAAATAAATGTTATTTGGTGTTTGCGTTGAGCATAATATGATTGGATCATGTTTATTGCAATACGGTTATTCATTTAAGTCAAAGAATAATTGTTATTCTGTTTACATGAATAAAACCTTCTGAGGTCATACACCCAAGGTGAATGGTTTATTGAATCTCGTAGTGATACACATATTCACAATATTGATGCCAAAAGATGCAAAGTTGATAATGATAGTGCAACATATTTGTGGCACTGCCGTTTAGGTCATATTGGTGTAAAGCGCATGAACAAACTTCGTGCTGATGGGCTTTTGGAATCACTTGATGCTTGCAAACCATGCCTCATGGGAAAGATGACTAAGACTTCGTTCTCTGGAACAATGGAGGGAGCAACTGACTTATTGGAAATAATACATACTAATGTATGCGATCCGATGAGTGTTGAGGCTCGCGGCGGGTATCATTATTTTCTGACTTTCATAGATGATTTGAGTAGATATGGGTATATCTACTTGATGAAACATAAGTTTGAAACATTTGAATTTCAGAGTGAAGTGGAAAATCATCGTAACAATAAAATAAAGTTTCTACGATATTATCGCGGAGACGAATATTTGAGTTACGAGTTTGGTCTTCATTTAAAACAATGTGGAATAGTTTCGCAATTCACGCCACCTAGAACACCACAACGTAATGGTGTGTCCGAACGTCATAACCATACTTTGTTCGATATGGTGCGATCTATGATGTCTCTTACCGATTTATCATTATCATTTTGGGGTTATGCATTAGAGACAACTGCATTCAAGTTAAATAGGGCACCATCTAAATTCGTTGAGATGACACCATATGAACTGTGGTTTAGCAAGAAACCTAAGTTGTCACTTCTTAAAGTTTGGGGCTGTGATGCTTATGTGAAAAAGTTTCAACCTGATAAGCTCGAACCCAAATCGGAGAAATGCGTCTTCATAGGATACCCAAAGGAGACTGTTGGGTACACCTTCTATCACAGATCCGAAAGCAAGATATTCGTGTTGGAAATATGCCCTAGAGGCAATAATAAAATGGACATTATTGTATTTCCTTGTTCATGATAATTTTCTATTGTTCATGCTATAATTGTATTAACTGGAAACCATAATACATGTGTGAATACATAGACCACAACATGTCCCTAGTAAGCCTCTAGTTGACTAGCTCGTTGATCAATAGATGGTTATGGTTTCCTGACCATGGACATTGGATGTCATTGATAACGGGATCACATCATTAGGAGAATGATGTGATGGAAAAGACCCAATCCTAAGCATAGCACAAGATCGTGTAGTTCGTTTGCTAAGAGCTTTTCTAATGTCAAGTATCATTTCCTTAGACCATGAGATTGTGCAACTCCCAGATACCGTAGGAATGCTTTGGGTGTACCAAACGTCACAACGTAACTGGGTGGCTATAAAGGTACACTACAGGTATCTCCGAAAGTGTCTATTGGGTTGGTACGAATCGAGACTGGGATTTGTCACTCCGTATGACGGAGAGGTATCTCTGGGCCCACTCGGTAATGCATCATCATAATTAGCTCAATGTGACTAAGTAGTTAGTCATGGGATCATGCATTACGGAACGAGTAAAGTGACTTGCCGGTAACGAGATTGAACGAGGTATTGGGATACCGACGATCGAATCTCGGGCAAGTAACATATCGATTGACAAAGGGAATTGTATACGGGATTGATTGAATCCCCGACATCGTGGTTCATCCGATGAGATCATCGTGGAACATGTGGGAGACAATATGGGTATCCAGATCCCGCTATTGGTTATTGGCCGGAGAGGTGTCTCGGTCATGTCTGCATGGTTCCCGAACCCGTAGGGTCTACACACTTCAGGTTCGGTGACGCTAGAGTTGTTATGGGAAATAGTATGTGGTTACCGAAGGTTGTTCGGAGTCCCGGACGTCACGAGGAGTTCCGGAATGGTCCGGAGGTAAAGATTTATATATGGGAAGTCATCATACGGTCACCGGAAGTGTTCGGGGGTATGCCGGTATTGTACCGGGGCCACCGAAGGGGTTCCGGGGGTCCACTGGGAGGGTCCACCTGCCCCGGAGGGCCTTATGGGCTGTAGATGGAAGGGGACCAGCCCCTAAGTGGGCTGGGCACCAACCTCCCCCTAGGGCCCATGCGCCTAGGGTTGGGGGAAACCCTGGAGGGGGCACCCCCCTTGACTTGGGGGGCAAGCCACCCTCCCTGGCCGTCGCCCCTCCCACCAGATGGGATCTAAGGGGCCGGCCCCCCTCTCCCTTGCCCCTATATATAGTGGAGGGGTGGGAGGGCAGCCGCACCCCTGGCCTGGCGCAGCCCTCTCCTCCTCCAACTCCTCCTCTTCCTCCGTAGTGCTTAGCGAAGCTCTGCCGGAGAACCACGAGCTCCATTGGCACCACGCCGTCGTGCTGCTGAGTTCTCCCTCAACTTCTCCTCTCCCCTTGCTGGATCAAGAAGGAGGAGACGTCCCCGGGCTGTACATGTGTTGAACGCGGAGGCGCCGTCCGTTCGGTGCTAGATCGGATCTTCCGCGATTTGAATCGCCACGAGTACGACTTCATCAACTGCGTTCTTGTAACGCTTCCGCTTAGTGATCTTCAAGGGTATGCAGATGCTCTCCCTCTCTCTCGTTGCTAGCATCTCCTAGATTGATCTTGGTGACACGTAGGAAAATTTTGAATTATTGCTACGTTCCCCAACAGTGGCATCATGAGCTAGGTCTATGCGTAGATTCTATGCACGAGTAGAACACAAAGTAGTTGTGGGCGATGATTTGTTCAATTTGCTTACTGTTACTAGTCTTATCTTGATTCGGCAGCATTGTGGGATGAAGCGGCCCGGACCGACCTTACACGTACTCTTACGTGAGACAGGTTCCACCGACTGACATGCACTTGATGCATAAGGTGGCTAGCGGGTGTCTGTCTCTCCCACTTTAGTCGGATCGGATTCGATGAAGAGGGTCCTTATGAAGGGTAAATAGCAATTGTCATATCACCGTTGTGGCTTTTGCGTAGGTAAGAAACGTTCTTGCTAGAAACCCATAGCAGCCACGTAAAACATGCAACAACAATTAGAGGACGTCTAACTTGTTTTTGCAGGGTATGCTATGTGATGTGATATGGCCAAAAGGATGTGATGAATTATATATGTGATGTATGAGATTGATCATGTTCTTGTAATAGGAATCACGACTTGCATGTCGATGAGTATGACAACCAGCAGGAGCCATAGGAGTTGTCTTAATTTATTGTATGACCTGCGTGTCAATGAAAAATGCCATGTAATTACTTTACTTTATTGCTAACCGTTAGCCATAGTAGTAGAAGTAATAGTTGGCGAGACAACTTCATGAAGACACGATGATGGAGATCATGATGATGGAGATCATGGTGTCATGCCGGTGACGAAGGTGATCATGCCACGCCTCGAAGATGGAGATCAAAAGGCGCAAGATGATATTGGCCATATCATGTCACTTTATGATTTGCATGTGATGTTTGTCATGTTTACATCTTATTTGCTTAGAACGACAGTAGCATAAATAAGATGATCCCTCACTAAAATTTCAAGAGACGTGTTCCCCCTAACCGTGCACCATTGCGAAGGTTCGTTATTTCGAAGCACCACGTGATGATCGGGTGTGATAGATTCTAACGTTCGCATACAACGGGTGTAAGCCAGATTTACACATGCGAAACACTTAGGTTGACTTGACGAGCCTAGCATGTACAGACATGGCCTCGGAACACAAGAGACCGAAAGGTCGAACATGAGTCGTATTGTAGATACGATCAACATGGAGATGTTCACCGATGATGACTAGTCCGTCTCACGTGATGATCGGACACGGCCTAGTTGACTCGGATCATGTATCACTTAGATGACTAGAGGAATGTCTATCTGAGTGGGAGTTCATTAAATAATTAGATGAACTTAATTATCATGAACATAGTCAAAAGGTCTTTGCAAATTATGTCGTAGCTTACGTTTTAGTTCTACTGTTTAAGATATGTTCCTAGAGAAAATTTAGTTGAAAGTTGATAGTAGCAATTATGCGGACAGGGTCCGTAAACTGAGGATTGTCCTCATTGCTGCACAGAAGGCTTATGTTCTTAATGCACCGCTCGGTGTGCTGAACCTCGAGCGTCGTCTGTAGATGTTGTGAAACATCTGACATACACGTTTTGATGACTACGTGATAGTTCAGTGCGTAATGCTAACGGATTGAGGCGCCAAAGACGTTTTTGAAACGTCGCAGAACATATGAGATGTTCCAAAGACAGAAATTGGGATTCCAGACTAGTGCCCACGTCAAGAGGTATGAGACCTCTGACAAGTTTCTTAAGCCTGCAAACTAAGGGAGAAAAGCTCAATCGTTGAGCATGTGCTCAGATTGTCTGAGTACTACAATCGCTTGAATCGAGTGGGAGTTAATCTTCTAGATGAGATAGTGATGGTTCTCCATAGTCACTGCCACCAAGCTACTAGAGCTTCGTGATGAACTATAACAAATCAGGGATAGATATCATGATCCTAGAGCTATTCGCGATGTTTGACACCACGAAAGTAGAAATCAAGTAGGAGCATCAATTGTTGATGGTTAGTAAAACCACTAGTTTCAAGAAGGGCAAGGGAAAGAAGGGATACATCATGAAACGGCAAATCAGCTGCTGCTCTAGTGAAGAAACCCAAGGTTGAACCCAAACCCAAGACTAAGTGCTTCTGTAATGAGGGGAACGGTCACTAAAGCAGAACTACCCTAGATACTTGGTAGATGAGAAGGTAGGCAAGGTCAACAGAAGTATATTGGATATACATTATATTAATGTGTACTTTACTAGTACTCCTAGTAGCACCAGGGTATTAGATACCGGTTCGGTTGCTAAGTGTTGGTAACTCGAAATAAAAGGCTACGGAATAAACGGAGACTAGCTAAAGGTGAGATGACGATACGTGTTGGAAGTGTTTCCAAGGTTGATGTGATCAAGCATCGCATGCTCCCTCTACCATCGAGATTGGTGTTAAACCTAAATAATTGTTATTTGGTGTTTGCGTTGAGCATAGACATGATTGGATTATGTTTATCGCAATACGGTTATTCATTTAAGGAGAATAATGGTTACTCTGTCTATTTGAATAATACCTTCAATGGTCTTGCACCTAAAATGAATGGTTCATTGAATCTCGATCGTAGTGATACACATGATCATGCCAAAAGATATAAGATAGTAATGATAGTACCACATACTTGTGGCACTGCCATTTGAGTCATATTGGTATAAAACGCATGAAGAAGCTCCATGTAGATGGATCTTTGGACTCACTCGTTTTGAAAAGATTGAGACATGCGAACCATGTCTATTGGTATATATGCATGAAGAAACTCCATACAGATGGATCGTTTGGACTCACTTGATTTTGAATCACTTGAGACATGCAAATCATACCACATGGGCAAGATGACTGAAAGGCCTCATTTTCAGTAAGATGGAACAAGAGAGCAACTTGTTGGAAGTAATACATTTGATGTGTGCAGTCCAATGAGTGCTGAGGCACGCAGTGGATATCGTTATGTTCTTACTTCACAGATGATTTGAGTAGATGCTAAGAATATTTACTTGATGAAACACAAGTCTGAATTATTGAAAGGTTCAAGTAATTTCAGAGTGAAGTTGAAGATCGTCGTGACAAGAGGATAAAATGTCTATGATATGATCATAGAGATATCTGAGTTACGAGTTTGGCACACAATTAAGACATTGTGGAAATTGTTTCACAACTAATACCGCCTGGAACACCATAGTGTGATGGTGTGTCCAAACATCATAACTGCACCCTATTGGATATGGTGCATACCATGATGTCTCTTATCGAATTACCACTATCATTTATGGGTTAGGCATTGAAGACAACCGCATTCACTTTAAATAGGGCACCATGAAATTCCGTTGAGATGACACCGTATGAACAATGGTTTAGAGAAACCTAAGTTGTCGTTTCTTAAAAGTTTGGGGCTGCGACGCTTATGTGAAAAAGTTTCAGGCTGATAAGCTCAAACCCAAAGCGGATAAATGCATCTTCATAGAATACCCAAAACAGTTGGGTATACCTCCTATTTCATATCTGGAAGCAAAAGTGATTGTTTCTAGAAACGGGTCCTTTCATGAGGAAAAGTTTCTCTCGAAAGAATTGAGTGGGAGGATGGTGGAGACTTGATGAGGTTATTGAACCATGACTTCAACTAGTGTGTAGCAGGGCACAGGAAGTTGTTCCTGTGGCACCTACACCAATTGAAGTGGAAGCTTATGATAGTGATCATGAAACTTCGGATCACGTCACTACCAAACCTCGTAGGACGACAAGGATGTGTACTACTTCAGAGTGGTACGTAATCCTGTCTTGGAAGTCATGTTGCTAGACAACAATGAACCTACGAGCTATGGAGAAGCGATGGTGGGCCCGTATTCCGACGAATGGCTTGAGGCCATAAAACCGAGAGGATCCATGTATGAAAACAAAGTATAGACTTTGGAAGAACTACTTGATGGTCGTAAGGCTGTTGGGTGCAGATGTATTTTAAAAGGGAAGACAAACAATGATGGTAAGTATCACCATTAAGAAAGCTCGACTTGTCGTTAAGATTTTTTCCGACAAGTTCAAGGAGTTGACTACGATGAGATTTTCTCACTCGTAGCGATGCTAAGAGTCTGTTGGAATTATATTAGCAGTTACTGCATTATTTATGAAATCTTGTAGATAGGATGTCAAAACATTGTTTCCTCGACGATTTTCTTGAGGAAAGGTTGTATGTGATAGAACCAGAAGGTTTTGTCAATCCTGAAAGATGCTAACAAGTATGCAATGCACCAGCAATCCTTTAAGGACTGGAGTAAGCATCTCGGAGTTGGAATGTACGCTTTGATGAGATGATCAAAGATTTTGGGTTTATACAAAGTTTATGAGAAACTTGTATTTCCAAAGAAGTGAGTGGGAGCACTATAGAATTTTTGATGAGTATATGTTGTTAACATATTGTTGATCAGAAATGATGTAGAATTTCTGGAAAGCATACAGGGTTATTTGAAAAGTGTTTTTCAATGGAAAACCTAGATTAAGCTACTTGAACATTGAGCATCAAGATCTATAAGGATAGATCAAAAACGCTTAATAGTACTTTCAAATGAATACATACCGTGACAAGATTTTGAAGGAGTTCAAAATAGATCAGCAAAGAAGGAGTTCTTGGCTGTGTTATAAGGTGTGAGTATTGAGTAAGACTCAAGACCTGACCACGGCAGAAGAGAGAGAAAGGATGATGGTCGTCCCCTATGCTTTACACGTAGGCTCTACAGTATGCTATGTTGTGTACCGCACCTGAAGTGTGCCTTGCCATGAGTTAGTCAAGGGGTACAATAGTGATCCAGGAAGGGATCACATGACAGCGGTCAAACTTATCCTTAGTATCTAATGGACCAAGGAATTTTCTCGATTATGGAGGTGGTAAAAGAGTTCGTCGTAAAGGGTTACGTCGATGCAAACTTTGACACTAATCCGGATGACTCTGAGTAGTAAACCGGATTCGTATAGTAGAGCAGTTATTTGGAATAGCTCCAAGTAGCGCGTGGTAGCTGCATCTACAAGATGACATAGAGATTTGTAAAGCACACACGGATCTGGAAGGTTCAGACCCGTTGACTAAAAAAAACCTCTCTCACAAGCGAGATATGAACAAACCCCATCGGTGTTGGATTCATTACAATCACATAGTGATGTGAACTAGATTATTGACTCTATGCAAGTGGGAGACTGTTGGAAATATGCCCTAGAGGCAATAATAAAATGGTTATTATTGTATTTCCTTGTTCATGATAATTGTCTATTGTTCATGCTATAATTGTATTAACTAGAAACCATAATACATGTGTGAATACATAGACCACAACATGTCCCTAGTAAGTCTCTAGTTGACTAGCTCGTTGATCAATAGATGGTTATGGTTTCCTGACCATGGACATTGGATGTCATTGATAACGGGATCACATCATTAGGAGAATGATGTGATGGACAAGACCCAATCCTAAGCATAGCACAAGATCGTGTAGTTCGTTTGCTAAGAGCTTTTCTAATGTCAAGTATCATTTCCTTAGACCATGAGATTGTGCAACTCCCGGATACCGTAGGAATGCTTTGGGTGTACCAAACGTCACAACGTAACTGGGTGGCTATAAAGGTACACTACAGGTATCTCCGAAAGTGTCTGTTGGGTTGGTACGAATCGAGACTGGGATTTGTCACTCCGTATGACGGAGAGGTATCTCTGGGCCCACTCGGTAATGCATCATCATAATGAGCTCAATGTGACTAAGTAGTTAGTCACGGGATCATGCATTACGGAACGAGTAAAGTGACTTGCCGGTAACGAGATTGAACGAGGTATTGGGATACCGACGATCGAATCTCGGGCAAGTAACATACCGATTGACAAAGGGAATTGTATACGGGATTGATTGAATCCCCGACATCGTGGTTCATCTGATGAGATCATCGTGGAACATGTGGGAGCCAATATGGGTATCCAGATCCCGCTATTGGTTATTGACCGGAGAGGTGTCTCGGTCATGTCTGCATGGTTCCTGAACCCGTAGGGTCTACACACTTAAGGTTCGGTGACGCTAGAGTTGTTATGGGAAATAGTATGTGGTTACCGAAGGTTGTTTGGAGTCCCAGATGAGATCCCGGACATCACGAGGAGTTCCGGAGGTAAAGATTTATATATGGGAAGTCATCATACGGTCACCGGAAGTGTTCGGGGGTATGCCGGTATTGTACCGGGGCCACCGAAGGGGTTCCGGGGGTCCACCGGGAGGGTCCACCTGCCCCGGAGGGCCTTATGGGCTGTAGGTGGAAGGGAACCAGCCCCTAAGTGGGCTGGGCACCAACCTCCCCCTAGGGCCCATGCGCCTAGGGTTGGGGGAAACCCTGGAGGGGGCGCCCCCCTTGACTTGGGGGGCAAGCCACCCTCCCTGGCCGCCGCCCCTCCCACCAGATGGGATCTAAGGGGCCGGCCCCCCTCTCCCTTGCCCCTATATATAGTGGAGGGGTGGGAGGGCAGCCGCACCCCTGGCCTGGCGCAGCCCTCTCCTCCTCCAACTCCTCCTCTTCCTCCGTAGTGCTTAGAGAAGCTCTGCAGGAGAACCACGAGCTCCATTGCCACCACGCCGTCGTGTTGCTGAGTTCTCCCTCAACTTCTCCTCTCCCCTTGCTGGATCAAGAAGGAGGAGACATCCCCGGGCTGTACGTGTGTTGAACGCGGAGGCGCCGTCCGTTCGGCGCTAGATCAGATCTTCCGCGATTTGAATCGCCGCTAGTACGACTCCATCAACCGCGTTCTTGTAACGCTTCCGCTTAGCGATCTTCAAGGGTATGAAGATGCACTCCCTCTCTCTCGTTGCTAGCATCTCCTAGATTGATCTTGGTGACACATAGGAAAATTTTGAATTATTGCTACGTTCCCCTACAATTTGTTGCTTAGAATGGATCCTTTCTAGAGAAGGAGTTTCTCTCGAAAGAAGTGAGTGGGGGGACTGTAGAACTTGATGAGGTAATTGTACCTTCTCCCGAATTGGAAAGTAGTTCATCACAGAAATCATTTCCAGTGATTCCTACACCAATTAGCGAGGAAGCTAATGATGATGATCATGAAACTTCAGATCAAGTTACTACCGAACCTCGTAGGTCAACCAGAGTATGGTCCGCACAAGAATGGTATGGTAATCCTTTCTGGAAATCATGTTACTAGACCATGACGAACCTACGAACTATGAGGAAGCGATGATGAGCCCAGATTCCGCAAAATGGCTTGAGGCCATGAAATCTGAGATGGGATCCATGTATGAGAACAAAGTATGGACTTTGATTGACTTGCCCGATGATCGGCAAGGCATTGAGAATAAATGGATCTTCAATAGGAAGACGGATACTGATAGTAGCGTTACTATCTACAAAGCTCGAATTGTCGCAAAAAGTTTTCGACAAGTTCAAGGTGTTGACTACGATAAGATTTTCTCACTCGTAGCGATGCTTAAGTCTGTCCGAATCATGTTAGCAATTGCCACATTTTATGAAATCTGGCAAATGGATGTCAAAACTGCATTCGTTAATGGATTTCTTAAAGAAGAGTTGTATATGATACAACCAGAAGGTTTTGTCAATCCTAAAGGCGCTAAAAAATATGCAAGCTCCAGCGATCCATCTATGGACTCGTGCAAGCATCTCGGAGTTGGAATATACGCTTTGATAAGTTGATCAAAGCATATATTTTTATACAGACTTACGGTGAAGCCTGTATTTACAAGAAAGTGAGTGGGAGCACTACAACATTTCTGATAAGTATATGTGAATGACATATTGTTGATCAGAAATAATGTAGAATTTTCTGGAAAGCATAAAGGAGTATTTGAAAGGAGTTTTTCAAAGAAAGACCTCGGTGAAGCTGCTTACATATTGAGCATCAAGATCTATAGAGATAGATCAAGACGCTTGATATATTTTCAATGAGTATATACCTTGACAAGATTTTGAAGTAGTTCAAAATGGAACAGTCAAAGAAGGAGTTCTTGCTTGTGTTGCAAGGTGTGAAGTTGAGTAAAGACTGAAAACCCGACCACGGCAGAAAATAGAAAGAGAATGAAAGGTCATTCCCTATGCCTCAGTCGTAGGTGCTATAAAGTATGCTATGCTGTGTAATAGAACTATTGTGTACCTCACCATGAGTTCGGCAAGAGGATACAATAGTTCTCAAACCCGTAGGGTCCGCACGCTTAACGTTCGTTGACGATATAGTATTATATGAGTTATGCATGTTGGTGACCGAATGTTGTTCGGAGTCCCGGATGAGATCACGGACATGACGAGGAGCTCCAGAATGGTCCGGAGGTAAAGATTGATATATAGGATGATATGGTCCGGCCAAGGGGTGAAGCCCACGAGGCTTTAGGTCGGTGCAAAAGGAGTTTTGCGGAGGCCAGGGGGCCAAACGTCGGAGACCCTGGCGTCTGGCCCTGGGGCAGACCCCGAGGCCCATGGCGTCTGGGCCAGACGCCAAGGATTGTGGCGTTTGGTCCTGGAATCCGAGTGGGACTCTTGCCTTTCGGGCAAAACCGACTTTGAGGAGGCTTTTGCTCCAAGTTTCGACCCTAGGGCTCAACATATAAATAGAGGGGCAGGGCTAGCACCAAAGACACATCAAGAAACACCAAGCCGTGTGCCAGCTAACCCGCCCCCTCTAGTTTATCCTCCGTCATAGTTTTCGTAGTGCTTAGGCGAAGCCCTGCGGAGATTGTTCTTCACCAACACCGTCACCATGCCGTTGTGCTGCTGGAACTCATCTACTACTTCACCCCTCTTGCTGGATCAAGAAGGCGAGGACGTCATCGAGCTGAACGTGTGCTGAACGCGGAGGTGCTGTACGTTTGGTACTTGATCGAGATGGATCATGAAGGTGTACGACTACATCAACCGCGTTGATAAACGCTTCCGCTTTCGGTCTACGAGGGTACATAGACACACTCTCCCTCTCGTTGCAATGCATCTCCTAGTTAGATCTTGCGTGATCGTAGGAATTTTTTTGAATTACTACGTTCCCCAACATTGACATATAAAAGGAGGCCCGAGGTGTACTGGGGAAGGATTCGGACTTTTTGGACTGGGCATGCACCGCAGCTGGTTCAAGAGCTCAAGAACATTAAATATACACCGAAGCAGGACTAGGGTTTTACGCATCGTTTGCGGCCCAAACCTGGGTAAAAATCCCCTCGCTTGATCGGTAGATCTACTCTTTGCGTAGCTCCACGCCTCGCCAACCGTAGAAGGGATTCCCTGGGATCCCATAGGTGTCGTTTCCCCGACAACTTTGGCGCGCCAGGTAGGGGGCAGCTGAGGCTGTGAAAATCTAGTCTAAAAGTTAGCGCATCGACTGCATCATCGCCATGGCCCCCAAGAAGAAGGGGATTACAACGATTGGGTTGTCTGGAGCCGGACCGCCCGTTCCATCGCGGGTGGGCGATGGGGCGGCCGTGGATGGTGGCGGAGGCATGGCCCGCGAGCATCCATGGCACTCTGGCAATCGGAGCCAGGTGAGCGGTGTCGTTCGTGTCCAAGACGACGAGCCACACGCCGCTAGGTCCAGGGGTGGCGCCGTGCTGCCCAAGGGCGGCGTGGCAACCTCCAGGATGCCCCAGCCGGCGCTCACGCCGTGGTCTTCCCAGGCCGCGCGCGACGAGCAACGCCGCGATGTCGGTGCCCCTGGGCGCGGCCGCAAGAAGAGCCCTTTGCGTCACTCCCGAGATGCACCGGGCCAGCATGCCCGCCCGGACGCTGGCAGAAGTGGCGCGCGACCGCGAGACCGTGATAGAGCTCCTTCTAACATGGTTAGAAGTCGGAGCGCGTCACGGTCCACACAGCTTTTGCCTCCACCCACGCCAGCGGAAGCATTGGCGCATGTGCAACTGCTCCTCGACTTCCCTCCTGCTGCAGAGAAGCTCGACGAGTGGAGAGCCACCATTCGGAACCTCATTAGCTTCGCCAATAAAGATGAACCGCGACCAGTGGGACCCTCGTGCTGGCGCTCTGTCGAGCCGGTGCACGCAGGTGGTGGAAGGACTGGAGACGCCGCGACCATAGTGCACTCTCCTCCCCCACGCCCGCAACGGCAGCCGCCGGCTCATCGGGCCGACGCCCGCGACAACGTTTCCATAGCGTCGTCTGACCCGCGAGCCCGCTGCGACCAACGTCAAGTTCTTCGGGAGTGAGCTCAGGAAGACGCTCGGACCACTATCGAGCGGCGGCGGGAAGCGTGCCATCAGTCAGATAGCTGTGCGGGGCCCACTATGGACCGCCCGGCGCCAGGGGGTTCTGGTGACCTACCTTACAAGGTGGGTTGTCCAGCCTTTACCCGTGAGCTGCGGCAGTTCCAGTTGTGCACCCACCGCACATTCAAGCCTGAGGTCGGAGAAAAGTACAACGGCAAGACTCACCCGTCGGAGTTCCTCAGCATCTACACTATCGCGATGCAAGCCACCGGGGCTCACGATGACAAGGTGCTTGCCAACTACTTCCTGTTGGCACTTAAGCTCAACGTCATGTCATGGTTGATGCACCTGCCTGTGGATTCCATTTCTTCTTGGTCGGATCCGTGCCACGAGTTTGTTGGCGCCTTTACCGGAGGCCACCAAGCTCGTGGCCAGGCAAGTGATTTGCATGTCATCCCCCAGAAGGACGGCGAAACCCTGCGCAAGTACATACAAAGGTTCAGTCGTATGCAGTACAACATCCCAGATGTTCATCCCGCCGCTACCATCAGTGCATTCCATCAGAATGTGCGCAACTGCAAGATGCGTGAGGAGCTGGCGATGAACAAGGTGAAGTATGTAGCCGAGCTTTATGTTCTGGCCAATAGATGCGCTCGGTTGAAGAAGGGAGGAAGTACCCCGGCGAAGACGCCGGAGCAGAAACTGACTCCATAGATGACGACGCTGTCGCTCCGGTGAAGAAGGGTCGATGCCGCAATAGGAAGCGTAAGGGCAAGACCGTGCTTCTCGTCGAGGGATTCGGCGACCCCGACGCCACCAAGAAGGCCAAGGTTGACAACCCCGGCAAGGAAGTTGTCGGGTGTGCTGCCTGCCGGGCCTTGGCGGCTGCCAACAAGCCGGGAGGCTCTGACAAGCAGTACTGCAAGGTCCATCGCACCAAGGGTCGTGATCTCCAGAATTGCCGGCAGGTTGAGCTGCTTGCAGAGAAGCAGAAAGCTAAGTATGAGAGGCGCGATAAGGAGAAGGGCCAGGACGATGCTGAGGCGTCCGGCAAGAAGTGTGGCCGTCGAGGAGGTCGCCGCAATAAAGATAATCAACAAGGGAGGCCCGCTCGGGGCCGCGACAAGGAGGGAGATGATGATCATGATGAGGACGACGAGTCCGGCGAGCACGAGTTCCAGAAAGCTACGGAAGCCATGTGCGTCGACGGTGGCGCCTCGTTGCACACCTCTCATCGCCAACTAAAGCAGTGGGCACGTGAAGTCACTGCGGTGGAGCCATCGTTTGATGCCCAGAGGCTACTGAAGTGGTCCAGCATGCCTATCATTTTTTACACCGAGGATCACCCTGATCGTACAACTGTGGTCGGGTGTTTGCCATTGTTGGTTTCACCAACAATACGCAACCTCAAGGTGACGAAAGTGCTAGTTGATGGTGGGGCCGGTCTGAACTTGATCTCGCCCGCCGTGATCGAGAGGCTGCAAATCCCCGATGGAGATCTCGAGGAGGCGGGCACGTTTCAAGGGATCAACCCGGGGAGGAGTCAGCCTAAGGGTAAGATCACGTTGCCCGTTACGTTTGGGGGAGAGCTGAACCATAGGACGGAGAAGATTGTTTTTTATGTTGCCAAGATCCCCTTGCCCTATAATGGGATCCTCGGCCGCCCAGCGCTGGCCAAGTTTATGGCAGCATCACATTACGCCTACAACACGTTGAAGATGCCCGGGTTAATGAGCATCATCACCGTCCCCTTCGATAGGAAAGACGTGCCCATCTGCGCCGACCAGCTTTACCGGGAGGCGGTTGCAGCGGCTACCGCCAAGGCACCTGTTCCTGCCGCTGAGACCCTGGGAGGGAAGAAAACCGGCAAGGCCTCTGCCCCTGCCGGCAAGGCCCCTTCCAGCAAGACTTCTGTCCCCGACAAGGACTCCTGCGACCCTCCGGCAAACGCGCCTCTTCAGAGCGCCGCGTTCCCGTTGGGGATGTGCCAGAGAGCTCCGCCAGCGGGAGCAAGAGGTCCAAGGCGGCCCCACCAGAAACCAAGAAGGTCCCCGTCAGGGAGGACGGCACGGGTGGAGCTTTTACCATAAGCTCGACCCTTGACAGCAAATAGGAAAGCGCGCTCGTCACCTTCCTGCAGGCGAATGTCGATGTGTTTGCATGGCAAGCATCCGACATCCCCGGCGTTCCCAGGGAGGTGATTGAGCACCACCTTGTTGTCTCGCCCCATGCGCGGCCTGTCAAGCAGAAGGTCAGGAAGCAAGCTTTGGAGCGACAAGAGTTCATCATCGAGGAGATCAGGAAGTTCGAGGCGGCAGGCTTGGTCAGAGGAGTGCTCCACCCCACATGGTTGGCCAACCCAGTGGTAGTGCGTAAGGAAAATGGGAAATGGAGGCTGTGTATCGACTATACATGTATCAATAAAGCCTGTCCAAAGGATCCTTTCCCTCTACCACGCATCGAACAGATAGTGGACTCCACTGCCGGGTGAGACCTGCTGTCATTCCTCGACGCCTACTCAGGATACCACCAGATCTTCATGATGAAGGAGGACGAGGAAAAGACTGCATTCATCACCCCATGTGGTACATACTATTTTGTACGAATGCCTTTCGGGTTGAAAAGCGCTGGTTCGATGTTTTCCCGGGCAGTCCAAATTGGTTTTGAGCCCCAGCTACATAGAAATATGGAAGCTTATATGGATGATATAGTGGTCAAAACCAAGGACAGGGCCACGCTCATGCAGGATCTGGAGGAAACATTTGCAAACCTGCGCAAGATCAACCTCAAGCTCAACCCAGAGAAGTGTGTGTTCGGCGTCCCATCCAGCAAACTTCTTGGGTTCTTTGTGTCTCAACGCGGAATTGAAGCAAATCCCGACAAGATGAAAGCGATTGAGCAGATTGAGGTGCCAAGACGGGTCAAAGACGTCCGTAGGCTCGCCGGCTGCGTTGCCGCTCTAAGTAGGAGGGATTGCTTGCTGGTCTCAGGATCGCGGCAGACCTCGGAATCAGGAAGCTCATCATCAGGGGTGATTCGCAGCTTATCGTCAAGCAAGTTAACAAGGATTACCAGAGCCCGTTGATGGAGGCCGATGTGGATGAAGTGAGGAGGTTGGAGGAGCGTTTTGACGGCCTACAAGCAGAGCATGTTCCCCGAGCAGAGAAGAGCATTGCCGATGACTTGTCGAAACGCGCTGCCCTCAAGTTGCCTGTGGAACCAGGTACCTTTGTGCTTCAATTAACCCAGCCATCCGTTGAGCCCTCAGCGGGACAGAACAAGCAAAGGAAGGCAGGCCCCGACAAGTACTTTCCCGCTGAGCTCCCAGGAGCCACCGACAAGGAAGTTGCCGGGTCCCCCAAGCTTGCCGGGAGCAGCAACCTCCGGCAGGGCTCCAAGCCCTAACCGTAGAGGCAGCTGCCTCTACGGCCGAAGATGAGCCTTTAGTCCTTGCCGTCGAGCCCCAAGCTCCGGAATGGGCGCAGCGCACCGTCTGTTTCCTCCAAACAGGGGAACTCCCTGAGGAACAGGAAGAGGCAAAGAAAGTAGCCCATCGGTCCAGCATGTACCAATTTTTGGATGATGCCCTATACAAAAGGAGATCGAACGGCGTGAAACTGAAGTGCATTCCTCAGGAGGACGGACTGGAGCTGTTGGCAGAGATACATGGAGGCATGTGTGGCTCCCACATAGGGTCAAGAGCCCTTGCCGGCAAAGCATTCCAGCAAGGTTTCTTCTGGCCCACCGCTCTCCAGGATGCAGCTACACTAGTAACCAAGTGTGAAGCGTGCCAATTCCATTGAAAGAAGCTTCATCAGCCAGCCCAAGCCCTTCAAACATTCCCTCTTTCCTGGCCATTTTCGGTCTGGGGGCTCGACATATTGGGCCCCTTTCCCCGTGCTGTCGGGGGCTTTGAGTACTTGTACGTCGTGATCGACAAGTTCACAAAGTGGCCGGAAGTGGAACCGGTGAGAAAGGTGACAGCACAATCAGCCGTCAAGTTCTTCAAGGGACTAGTCTGCCGTTTTGGAGTGCTGAATAGAGTCATTACTGACAACGGCACGCAGTTCACGAGCCGCACCTTCGTGCAGTATATCCAAGACCTTGGCGACAAGGTTTGTTTTGCTTCTGTTGCTCATCCCAGAAGTAACGACTATATAGGCTGAGAGGGCGAATGCAGAAGTGTTGTGAGGTCTCAAGGCCAGAACTTTTGACGTGCTACACAAGTGCGGAAGGCGCTGGATTGATGAGTTGCCAACGGTTCTTTGGTCGATCAGAACGACACCAAATCAAGCCACTGGCCAGACACCCTTTGCCCTAGTATACGGGGCAGAAGCAGTTCTCCCCACAGAACTCATATACGGGTCACCTCGAGTGCTCGCTTATGATGAGCTTTGATACATCTCCAACGTATCTATAATTTTTGATTGTTCCATGCTATTATGTTATCTATTTTGGATGTTTAATGGGCTTTATTATGCTCTTTTATATTATTTTTGGGACTAACCTATTAATAGAAGGCCCAGTGCAAATTGCTGTTTTTTTGCCTATTTCAGTGTTTCGCAGAAAAGGAATACAAACGGAATCCAAACGGAACGAAACTTTCGCGAGGATCTTTTTTGGAACAAACGCAATCCAGGAGACTTGGAGTGGAAGTAGAGGAAGCAACGAGGCAGCCACGAGGCAGGAGGGCGCGCCCAGGGGGGTAGGCGCGCCCCCACCCTCGTGGGGCCCTCGTAGCTCCACCGACCTACTTTTTTCGCCTATATATACTCTTATACCCTGAAAACATCCAGGGGAGCCACGAAACCATCTTTCCACCGCCGCAACCTTCTGTATCCGTGAGATCCCATCTTGGGTCCTTTTCCGGCGCTCTGCCGGAGGGGGATTCGATCACGGAGGGCTTCTACATCAACACCATAGCCTCTCCGATGATGTGTGAGTAGTTGACCACAGACCTTCGGGTCCATAGTTATTAGCTAGATGGCTTCTTCTCTCTCTTTGGATCTCAATACAAAGTTCTCCTTGATGTTCTTGGAGATCTATTCGATGTAATACTCTTTTGCTGTGTGTTTGCCGAGATCCGATGAATTGTGGGTTTATGAACTTGATTATCCATGAATATTATTTGATTCTTCTCTGAATTCTTATATGCATGATCAGATATATTTGCAAGTCTCTTCAAATTATCGGTTTAGTTTGGCCTACTAGATTGATCTTTCTTGCAATGGGAGAACTGCTTAGCTTTGGGTTCAATCTTGCTGTGCTCGAACCCAGTGATAGAAAGGGAAACGACATGTATTGTATTGTATTGTTGCCATCGAGGATAAAAAGATGGGGTTTATATCATATTGCTTGAGTTTATCCCTCTACATCATGTCATCTTGCCTAATGCGTTACTCTGTTCTTATGAACTTAATACTCTAGATGCATGCTGGATAGCGGTCGATGTGTGGAGTAATAGGAGTAGATGCAGAATCGTTTCGGTCTACTTGACACGGACGTGATGCCTATATTCATGATCATTCCCTTAGATATCATCATAACTATGAACTTTTCTATCAATTGCTCGGCAGTAATTTGTTCACCCACCGTAATATATGCTATCTTGAGAGAAGCCACTAGTGAAACCTATGGCCCCCGGGTCTTTACATTATATAAGTTTCCAATCTACAATTCTAGTTTACTATTTATTTTGCAATCTTTACTTTTCAATCTATACAACAAAAATACCAAAAATATTCATCTTATTATCTTTATCAGATCTCACTTTTGCAAGTGGCCGTGAAGGGATTGACAGCCCCTTTATCGCGTTGGTTGCAAGGTTCTAGATTGTTTGTGCAGGTACTACGCGAGTTGCGTGTAGTCTCCTACTGGATTGATACCTTGGTTCTAAAAAACTGAGGGAAATACTTACGCTACTTTGTTGCATCACCCTTTCCTCTTCAAGGGAAAACCAACGCATGCTCAAGGGGTAGCAAGAAGGATTTCTGGCGCCGTTGCCGGGGAGATCTACGCACAAGTCGAGACATACCAAGTACCCATCACAAACTCTTCTCCCTTGCATTACATTATTTGCCATTTTCCTCTCGTTTTCCTCTCCTGCACTTCACCCTTGCCATTTTATTCGCCCTTTTTTGTTCGTCTCTTTTCGCTCGCTTGTTCTGTGCTTGTGTGTTGGATTGATTGCTTGTCACGATGGCTCAAGACAATACTAAATTGTGTGACTTTTCCAATACCAACAACAATAATTTTATTAGTACTCCGATTGCTCCTATTACCGATGCTAAATCTTGTGAAATTAATGCTGCTTTGTTGAATCTTGTCATGAAAGATCAATTTTCCGGCCTTCCTAGTGAAGATGCCGCTACTCATCTAAACAACTTTGTTGATTTGTGTGATATGCAAAAGAAGAAAGATCTGGATAATGTTATTGTTAAATTGAAGCTTTTTCCGTTTTCGCTTAGAGATCGTGCTAAAACTTGGTTCTCATCTTTGCCTAAAAATAGTATTGATTCATGGAATAAGTGCAAAGATGCTTTTATCTCTAAGTATTTTCCTCCCGCCAAGATCATCTCTCTTAGAAACGATATTATGAATTTTAAGCAACTTGATTTTGAGCATGTTGCACAAGCTTGGGAGAGGATGAAATTAATGATACGTAATTGCCCTACACATAGTTTGAATTTATGGACGATTATTCAAAAAAATTATGCCGGAATGAATTTTACTTCTAGAAATCTTTTAGATTCGGCCGCAGGAGGCACTTTTATGGAAATCACTTTAGGAGAAGCTACTAAACTCCTAGATAATATTATGGTTAATTATTCTCAATGGGACACCGAAAGATCTACTAGTAAAAAGGTTCATGCGATAGAAGAGATTAATGTTTTGAGCGGAAAGATGGATGAACTTATGAAATTATTTGCTAATAAGAGTGTTTCTTCTGATCCTAATGATATGCCTTTTTCTACTTTAATTGAGAATAATAATGAATCTATGGATGTGAATTTTGTTGGTAGGAACAACTTTGGTAATAACGCGCATAGAGGAAACTTTAATTCTAGGCCGTTCCCTAGTAATTCCTCAAATAATTATGGTAATTCCTACAACAACTCTTATGGAAATTTTAATAAGATGCCCTCTGATTTTGAGACTAGTGTTAAAGAGTTTATGAATTCCCAAAAGAATTTCAATGCTTTGCTTGAAGAAAAATTTCCTAAGATTGATGAGTTGGCTAGGAACGTGGATAGAATTTCTCTTGATGTTGATTCTTTGAAACTTAGATCTATTCCACCTAAGCATGATATCAATGAGTCTCTCAAAGCTATGAGAATTTTCATTGATGAGTGCAAAGAAAGAACCGCTAGGATGCGTGCTAAAAAAGATTGCTTTGTGAAAGCGTGTTCTTCTAGTTTTCATGATAATAATGATGAAGATCTAAAAGTGATTGATGTGTCCCCTATTAAATATTTGTTTTCCAATATGAATCTTGATAAAGATGGGACTGGAGATGAGTCAACTTAGTTAAAAGGCGTCCCAATGATTCGGATTTTTTTGATCTTGATGCAAAAATTGGTAAAAGTGGGATTGAAGAGGTCAAAACTTTACATAGGAATGAACCCACTATTTTGGATTTCAAGGAATTTAATTATGATAATTTTTCTTTGATAGATTGTATTTCCTTGTTGCAATCTGTGTTAAATTCTCCTCATGCTTATAGTCAAAATAAAGCTTTTACCAAACATATCGTTGATGCTTTAATGCAATCTTATGAAGAGAAGCTTGAACTAGAAATTTCTATCCCTAGAAAACTTTATGATGAGTGGGAACCTACTATTAAAATTAAGATTAAAAATCATGAATGCTATGCTTTATGCGATTTGGGTGCTAGTGTTTCCATGATTCCCAGAACTTTGTGTGATGTGCTAGGTTTCCGTGAATTTGATGATTGTTCTTTAAATTTGCATCTTGCGGATTCCAGCATTAAGAAACCTATGTGAAGGATTAATGATGTTCTTATTGTCGCAAATAGGAATTACGTGCCCGTAGATTTCATTGTTCTTGATATAGATTGCAATCGTACATGTCCTATTATTCTTGGTAGAGCTTTCCTTAGAATGATTGGTGCAATAATTGATATGAAAGAAGGAAATTAGATTCCAATTTCCATTAAGGAAAGGCATGGAACACTTTCCTAGGAAGAAAATTAAATTACCCTACGAATCTATTATGAGAGCCACTTATGGATTGCATACCAAAGATGACAATACCCAGATCTATTTTTGTTTTTATGCCTAGCTACGGGCATTAAACGATAGCGCTTGTTGGGAGGCAACCCAATTTTCTTTTTGTTCCTTGCCTTTTCTTTCTATTTAGTAATAAATAATTCATCTAGCCTCTGTTTAGATGTGTTTTTATGTTTTAATTAGTGTTTGTGCCAGGTAGAACCAATAGGATCTTCTTGGATGATAGTTGTTTGATCTTGCTGAAAAAGACAGAAACTTTATGCTCACGAAAACAATTATTAAAATTCACCAGAACTTGATAAAATACCAATTCATTTTGCAGTCGATCAATATACAAATTGTCCAGGTTGTCCTAGTTTTTCAGAATTTTTGGAGTTCCAGAAGTATTCTAACAAATCAGATTGCTACAGATTTTTCTGTTTTTGACAGATTCTGTTTTTTATGTGTTGTTTTCTTATTTTGATGAATCTATGGCTAGTATCGGGGGGTATGAACCATAGAGAAGTTGGAATACAGTAGGTTTAACACCAATATAAATAAAGAATGAGTTCATTACAGTACCTTAAAGTTGTGGTTTGTTTTCTTACACTAACGGAGCTCATGAGATTTTCTGTTGAGTTTTGTGTTGTGAAGTTTTTAAGTTTTTGGGTAAAGATTTGATGGATTATGGAAAAAGGAGTGGCAAGATCCTAAGATTGGGGATGCACAAGGCACCCCAAGGTAAAATTCAAGGACAACCAAAAGCCTAAGCTTGGGGATGCCCCGGAAGGCATCCCCTCTTTCGTCTTCGTCTATCGGTAACTTTACTTGAGGCTATATTTTTATTCACCACATGATATGTGTTTTGCTTGGAGCGTCTTGTATGATTTGAGTCTTTGGATTTTAGTTTACCGCAATCATCCTTGCTGTACACACCTTTTGGGAGAGACACACATGAATCGGAATTTATTAGAATACTCTATGTGCTTCACCTATATCTTTTGAGCTAGATAATTTTGCTCTAGTGCTTCACTTATACCTTCTTAGAGCACGGTGATGGTTTTATTTATAGAAATTATTGATCTCTCATGCTTCACTTATATTATTTTGAGGGTCTTTTAGAACAGCATGGTAATTTTCTTTGGCTATAAAATTAGTCCTAATATGATAGGCATCCAAGATGGGTATAATAAAAACTTTCATATAGGGTGCATTGAATACTATGATAAGTTTGATACTTGATAGTTGTTTTGAGATATAAAGGTGGTAATGTTAGAGTCATGCTAGTTGGGTAATTGTGGAATTGAGAAATACTTGTGTTGAGGATTGCAAGTCCCGTAGCATGCACGTATGGTAAACGTTGTGTGACAAATTTGAAGCATGGGGTGTTCTTTGATTGCTTTCCTTATGAGTGGCGATCGGGGACGAGCGATGGTCTTTTCCTACCAATCTATCCCTCTAGGAGGGAAATACTTACACTACTTTCACTACAAAAAAATACACTTCCGTGATGATACGTGTTTGTCACAGTAGGTCGTGTTTTCTGTCATGCATGTACACCCATGACAATTTTATGACAGAATCAAGATAGTCATACCTGTGCTGTCATAGAAGTGTTCCATGACATTACCAAAATTATCATCACGGAAGTGTCCACTTCCATCACGATAAATCGCGCGTCACAGAAGTGCTTTCATCAAGGGTGACCGACACGTGGCATCCACCATAATGGAACGCCGTTAAGCTATCGAGTCCAGTTTTGGATCCGATAACCAGTTAACACCCGGACCAATGGGGATTTTCCACGTGTAAAATCATCATTGGCTGGAGGAAACACGTGTCAGCTCCGCGTTGGCACAGGTGTCACTCATCCAATGGGCGAGATGTGCCTATGATATGTTGACACGTGGACCGGCCCAAAAGTGGCCCATAAAGTTTAAATGGGTGGGCCCAACTAAAGGCCCACAAGATTTTGCGGACCATAATGGGCCGGCCCAGCTAAAGGCCCACGAGATTTTGCGGACCATAATGGGCTGGCCCAGCTAAAGGCCCACAAGATTTTGGTCGGCCCAGGTAAAGGCCCACAAGATTTTTGCGGGCCATAATGGGCCGGCCCAGGTGAAGGCCCACAAGATTTTTGTGGACCATAATGGGCCGGCCTAGCTAAAGGCCCATGAGATTTCGCCGACATTAATGGGCCGGCCCAGCTAAAGGCCCACAAGATTTTGGGGACCCTAGTAGGCCGGCCCATTAGCTGGCTGCCATGTTTTGGGCCAAATGCCGGCCCATATTTGATCCGGTCCATTAATGGCCTGCCACGTTTCGGGCCTAATAATGGCCCATAGGAGATCTGGCCTGTTAAAAGCCTCCCACGTTCTGGGCCAAATTACGACCCAGATCAGGTCCGGCCCTTTAAGAGGCTTTGGGCTAAATTATGGCACATATCAGATTCGGCCCGTCAACTGGACGCTATGCTTTTGGGCCCACTTGCTAAAGGCCCATTTAGTAATTCGGCCTGATATTAGTTTCGGCCTGTTAAGGGCCCGTTTAACATTTCGGCCCTATATTAATTTCGGCCTGTTAAAAGCCCGTCATATAGTTGGGCCTAACTACGGCCCGGTTTGCATCCGGCCTGCTCGCAGCCGATAATCTGATTGGGCAAAACAAGGACCGAGACAATTTTGGCCTGTTAAAAGCCCGTGATTTGATTGGCACCATCATGGGCCATGGTCCATTTCGGGCTGCTGCCGGCCCGTGAGCTGTTCGGATGTTTCAGGCCCAACCTACTTCTCAGCCTCCTAAAAGCCCATTGAGTTTTCTTGCGAAAAGAGGGCTGGCAGTTTACTCGGCCTATTAAAGGCCCGAATCTACTAGGTGGCCAGTTTACATTTAGGCCTTTTAACGGACCAAGATGACGGGGCCCAAGATGCAGATCATACATAGTGATTGCATGACGGCCCGATTATGTACCGTAATTTTACGGTTTGGCCGGTTTACTGCGAAGACATGATATATATACAGTAAAATAACTGCAGCATCATGAATAAGAAAAAACCTAGACTATACAATAAAGAAATTATGGCATATTACATCCACTGGGCATCAAAGTTCACCACTATGATTATAAAGCACAAGCAGACAACAGATTACATACACTGGCATCAAAGATCGCCACTAGTGCAAATAAACACGCCGACAAAATAATATACAAAACCGACAGCACTTAAATAGAGTTCAAGAAAGGTTAGCCCTGCTGGGGAGCTGCAGCGCAAGCAGCTGAGCAAGCTGATGAGACTGCGCTTGTTTAACACTTATATCCTCCTCACGCTGAAAGATAAACAAGCAGACAGATGACAGGTTTTGCACATAAAAGTATCAGTGCTGACAATTCATCACATTTTTTACTCACGAATAAAGTGACATAGTTTAAAATTGCATTAACACAATATGTTATTGTTCAGGTCAAGACATGGCAGGAAATGACATTGTGAAGGAGTTGGCATCTTCACGACACCACTGGATTACAGATCAAGAACTCATAAGTATGCATGGTTAGTGTGTTGTCAATTTATCCCATTTCAGATTGGCAAATAAAGAGACGGTTTAAATAATAGTAGAATGGTATGACATTGTTCATAGTTAAGACATTGAAGAATATGACATTGTGCTGTAGTGGGTAGGTTCACCACACCACTGGATTACGGATCAAGAACAGAAGCATACATGCAATGCAAAAGAAGATCACTTGCTCTGTATAGTTTAATTTACATGGTATGAAGAAGGAACTTTGTTGTACAACTGAAAACTTAAATTGAGAAGGACAAACTTTTGTTTATGAACTACATAATAAACTTCAAACATGCAATTTGATGCAAACACCAAAATTAAACAGTCGTTGCAGTCATGCCTAACCAAATATACACAACAAAGTTTGAAGGCTTGAGAAGGACAAACTTACATTATTGGTGAAGACAGGCTATATAAATCCCTTGTCCATGCTGATGGGGGGGGGGCAATTCAAGAAGTTTACCACAGAATCTTCTTCATAAGCATTGCCTTTATTCTACATTTTGTTAAGAGTAAATATAGATGTGATAATAAAAAAAATAGAGAATATTTAAGATAAGATGAAGAGTGATGCTACATAACCAAGTAGCTATAAATGTAAGTACAACGATACAGGCAAAAGGTACAGCCAAGAGCAATTCACATCTAAACTTCTTCAGTACCATCGGTGTTATCCAACCTTATGGTAAGAGTAAATATATATCTGATGTGTAGAAAATGGAGGGTAAAGGAAAATAAGCTGCAGAGTGATGGTACATGAACAACTACCTGTCAATATAAGTACACTGATAAAGGACAACAAGTACTTACAAGAACAATGCAGAGCTAAAAAATTTCATTGGCATTGGATATATTCTACACTAATGTAACCATTTATACAGATCAAATAATTTGGAGCGAACAATTGATAAGCAAGATATCATGCATACTGCTGTCACATAATGAACCAGGTATGTATGCAAGTACAGTGATACAGGACAACAGGTACTAACAAAAGCAAAGCAGCGGGCAGCATATTTGCGAGATCCTGTCGTTCTTTTCAAACCGGAATTCTTCTTCGAGCAGATTTCTTGCAAAAAAGATCCGTAAAGCACATGTGGAAAAGTAGAAGTTCAAATTGTCATGTGATTTCATAGACAGTACCTCATCCTGGGAACGAGGCCAGTGCATAACAAGGTTTTTCCATTCAATGTCTTCTAAATTTAGCACATGAGACTTCACCGGAAATTCGTTTATAGACTTGCCATCAAAGTGTGATTTCCTCAGGTAACACTGATACTGCTGGAGTGCAGGTCCTGTGGTGGGGCTAGTGGTGTGGCCAGTGGTACGGCTGGTGCTATGGCAACTGAAATTGGCATACCTTTTGCTGGAGTGCAGGTCCTGTGTGGTGGGGCTAGTGGTGTGGCCAGTGAAGTATGGGTACAGTCTGCTGGAGTCGGTCCTACGTTTTGTGTCACTGGTTGTACAACCAATATAAGTGGGGTGCTGTCTGATTTCTCCGGCACAACCACGTTTTTCAAGGACTTTGCTGGTGCTCCTTCAGGTTCGGCAATCACCCTCTTCCTTTTTGATGTCTGATGCACAAGAACAACATTTGAGTGGAAAAACATGGTATGATGACAGATGGAATATGTATTGATAATGGATGGGCATGGCATCTCGACATATATAATGAGTAAACTAAGCAGATGGCGGTGCAACAAAGTAGAAGAAATGCAAGACAACATATGCAAGATACATGCAATCAATAAAACCTTGCCAAATTAGAACAGGCACCTTGATGGGTGAATAGGACATGCCATCTGCCTTTGACTCCTCGAGGTTAGAATAGTCATTAGGATCATATTCTGAACAAGAATCAATAGGTGGGGAGCTTATGAGTTTCATTGCATCTAGAATGGCACTCAATGCCTTGGTGCCAATTTTGTAAGTCATTGCAGTGTTTAGCTTCAAGAGTGGACTGCTGCTAGTGCGACACAAAGCAGCTACACAGATCATAGTGTAGATATAACGGGAAAACCGTAAGCATCAGAGTAAATCAGCAAAGTGGAACTTGCTGGAATATATGTGCTAGTATTGCCGGTACGGCTAGAAAGGCTTCAGATACCAACTCTCTTCAGCTGAAGGTGCGGTACTGTTAATATCAGTGTAACTCTCAAAGGCGACATAGCTCCCCGCATTTCCTTGCTATTCTTATAGGATTCAAGTGGGCAGGCCACTACCAATCCTATTCCCATGTTTACAAAATCCTACGAATCAAAGAGGCCCGAAGAGTTCAAAGTGTCCATCACAACCGACCGTATAGACCTCTACACTGCAAATGTCCCTGCTCATCTTCACTACAAGGAACATACTGTATTACTATCATACTCCCTCCGTTCCAAAATATAAGTCTTGGTAGAGATTTCCACTATGGATCACATACAAATGTATCCAGATACATTTTAGAGTGTAGATTCACTCATTTTGCTCCATATGTAGTCCATGGTGGAATGTATACAAAGACTTGTATTTAGGAACGGAGAGAGTACTTATTAAAGAAGAATGGAACAGGAACATGCTAAAGAAGAGCAAGCAGATTTTGGATAATAAAATGTTCGTTGCGCAATGCCCACACATGATGAGCCAGAGCGCATTAAGAAAGCAACTCCCTGCTGTCTCTCTATATGTGGTGCACGTGCTTTTCGAAAGTAAAGTAGGAACATTAGCTGACCAATTAAATGTTATCTATTTTAGTAATATCAGCATCATATCAGATTCGTACTTGAGCAACAAGTTTGGAATTATAAGTGGCACGTTGTTTAGCTTGATGGATTCAGGAGCAGTGCTAAGTAGGTATGATGATGGTACTTGCTACCTCTTGAGCACTGCGTTGGTTTTCCCTTGAAGAGGAAAGGGTGATGCAGCAAAGTAGCGTAAGTATTTCCCTCAGTTTTTGAGAACCAAGGTATCAATCCAGTAGGAGGCTACGCGCGAGTCCCTCGTACCTACACAAAACAAATAACTCCTCGCAACCAACGCGATAAGGGGTTGCAATCCCTTCACGGTCACTTACGAGAGTGAGATCTGATAGATATGATAGGATAATATTTTTGGTATTTTTGTGATAGAGATGCAAAGTAAAATAAAAGCAAAGTAAAAAGCAAAGGAAATAACTAAGTGTTGGAAGATTAATATGATGAAGATAGACCCGGGGGCCATAGGTTTCACTAGTGGCTTCTCTCAAGAGCATAAGTATTTTACGGTAGGTGAACGAATTACTGTTGAGCAATTGACAGAATTGAGCATAGTTATGAGAATATCTAGGTATGATCATATATATAGGCATCACGTCCGAGACAAGTAGACCGACTCCTGCCTGCATCTACTACCATTACTCCACTCATCGACCGCTATCCAGCATGCATCTAGAGTATTAAGTTCATGAAAAAGAAGTAACGCCTTAAGCAAGATGACATGATGTAGAGGGATAAATTCATGCAATATGATAAAAAACCCATCTTGTTATCCTCGATGGCAACAATACAATACGTGCCTTGCTGCCCCTACTGTCACTGGGAAAGGACACCGCAAGATTGAACCCAAAGCTAATCACTTCTCCCATTGCAAGAATGATCAATCTGGTAGGCCAAACCAAACTGATAATTCGAAGAGACTTGCAAAGATAACCAATCATACATAAAAGAATTCAAATAAGATTCAAATATTGTTCATAGATAATCTTGATCATAAACCCACAATTCATCGGTCTCAACAAACACACCGCAAAAAGAAGATTACATCGAATAGATCTCCACGAGAGAGGGGGAGAACATTGTATTGAGATCCAAAAAGAGAGAAGAAGCCATGTAGCTAATAACTATGGACCCGAAGGTCTGAGGTAAACTACTCACACTTCATCGGAGAGGCTATGGTGATGATGTAGAAGCCCTCCGTGATGGATGCCCCCTCCGGCGGAGCTCTGGAACAGGCCCAAGATGGGATCTCGTGGGTACAGAAGGTTGCGGCGGTGGAATTAGGTTTTTGGCTCCGTATCTGATCGTTTGGGGGTACGTAGGTATATATAGGAGGAAGGAGTACGTCGGTTGAGCAACAGGGGCCCCACGAGGGTGGAGGGCGCGCCCTGGGGGTGGGCGCGCCCCCTACCTCGTGGCCTCCTCCTTTGTTTCTTGACGTAGGGTCCAAGTCTCCCGGATCATAATCTTCCTAAAAATCACGTTCCCGAAGGTTTCGTTCCGTTTGGACTCCGTTTGATATTCCTTTTCTGCGAAACTCTGAAATAGGCAAAAAAACAACAATTCTGGGATGGGCCTCCGGTTAATAGGTTAGTCCCAAAAATAATATAAAAGTGAATAATAAAGCCCAATAATGTCCAAAACAGTAGATAATATAGCATGGAGCAATCAAAAATTATAGATACGTTGGAGACGTATCAGGCATCCCCAAGCTTAATTCCTGCTCGTCCTCGAGTAGGTAAATGATAAAAACGGAATTTTTGATGCGGAGTGCTACTTGGCATAATTTCAATGTAATTCTTCTTAATTGTGGTATGAATATTCAGATCCGAAAGATTCAAGACAAAAGTTTAATATTGACATAAAAATAATAATACTTCAAGCATACTAACAAAGCAATCATGTCTTCTCAAAATATCATGGCCAAAGAAAGTTATCCCTACAAAATCATATAGTCTGGCTATGCTCTATCTTCACCACACAAAGTATTTAAATCATGCACAACCCCGATGACAAGCCAAGCAATTGTTTCATACTTTTAACATTCTCAAACTTTTTCAATCTTCACGCAATACATGAGCGTGAGCCATGGATATAGCATTATATGTGGAATAGAATGGTGGTTGTGGGGAAGACAAAAAGGGAGAAGATAGTCTCACATCAACTAGGCGTATCAACGGGCTATAGAGATGCCCATCAATAGATATCAATGTGAGTGAGTAGGGATTGCCATGCAACGGATGCACTAGAGCTATAAGTATATGAAATCTCAACAAAAGAAACTAAGTGGGTGTGCATCCAACTCGCTTGCTCACGAAGACCTAGGGCATTTTGAGGAAGCCCATCATTGGAATATACAAGCCAAGTTCTATAATGAAAAATTCCCACTAGTATATGAAAGTGACAAAATGAGAGACTCTCTATAATGAAGATCATGGTGCTACTTTGAAGCACAAGTGTGGTAAAAGGATAGTAATATTGTCCCTTCTCTCTTTTTCTATCATTTTTTTATTTGGGCCTTTTCTCTTTTTTTATGGCCTCTTTTTTTTATTTTTTTTATTTTTCGTCCGGAGTCTCATCCCGACTTGTGGGGGAATCATAGTCTCCATCATCCTTTTCCTCACTTGGGACAATGCTCTAAAAATGAAGATCATCACACTTTTATTTTCTTACAACTCAACAATTACAACTCGATACTTAGAACAAAATATGACTCTATATGAATGCCTCCGGCGGTGTACCGGGATATGCAATGAATCAAGAGTGACATGTATGAAAGAATTATGAACGGCGGCTTTGCCACAAATACAATGTCAACTACATGATCATGCTAAGCAATATGACAATGATGGAGCGTGTCATAATAAACGGAACGATGGAAAGTTGCATGGCAATATATCTCGGAATGGCTATGGAAATGCCATGATAGGTAGGTATGGTGGCTGTTTTGAGGAAGGTATATGGTGGGTGTATGATACCGGCAAAAGGTGCGCGGTATTAGAGAGGCTAGCAATGGTGGAAGGAAGAAAGTGCATATAATCCATGGACTCAACATTAGTCATAAAGAACTCATATACTTATTGCAAAAAATCTATAAGTTATCAAAGCAAAGTATTACGCGCATGCTCCTAGGGGGGTAGATTGGTAGGAAAAGATCATCGCTCGTCCCCGACCGCCACTGATAAGGAAGATAATCAATAAATAAATTATGCTCCGACTTCATCACATAACGGTTCACCATGCGTGCATGCTACGGGAATCACAAACTTTAACACAAGTATCTCTCAAATTCACAACTACTCAACTAGCATGACTCTAATATAACCATCTTTATATCTCAAAACAATTATCAAGCATCAAACTTCTCATAGTATTCAACACACTCATAAGAAAGTTTTACAAATCTTGAATACCAAGCATATTAGGATTATTTAAGAAAATTAACATGCTATTTAAGACTCTCAAAATAATCTAAGTGAGTCAATAGTTTCTATAAAACAAATCCACCACCGTGCTCTAAAAGATATAAGTGAAGTACTAGAGCAAAACTATATAACTCAAAAGATATAAGCGAAGCACATAGAGTATTCTAACAAATTCCAAATCATGTATGGCTCTCTCAAAAGGTGTGTAAAGCAAGGATGATTGTGGTAAACTAAAAAGCAAAGACTCAAATCATACAAGACGCTCCAAGCAAAACACATATCATGTGGTGAATAAAAATATAGCTCCAAGTAAAGTTACCGATGGAAGTAGACGAAAGAGGGGATGCCTTCCGGGGCATCCCCAAGCTTTGGCTTTATGGTGTCCTTAGATTATCTTGGGGGTGCCATGGGCATCCCCAAGCTTAGGTTCTTTCCACTCCTTGTTCCATAATCCATCAAAATCTTTCACCCAAAACTTGAAAACTTCACAACACAAAACTCAACAGAAATCTCGTGAGCTCCGTTAGCGAAAGAAAACAAAAGACCACTTCAAGGTACTGTAATGAACTCATTATTTATTTATATTGGTGTTAAACCTACTGTATTCCAACTTCTCTATGGTTTATAAACTATTTTTCTAGCCATAGATTCATCAAAATAAGCAAACAACACACGGAAAACAGAATCTGTCAAAAACAGAACAGTCTGTAGTAATCTGTAACTAACGCAAACTTCCGGAACTCCAAAAAACAGCCAAAATAGGAAGATCTAGGCAATTTTTTTATTGATCAGAAGCAATTGGAATCAGTATTTTATCACGTTCTGGTGATTTTTAACAATTGTTTTCGTGAATAGAAAGTTTCTGGAAATTACAGCAAGATCAAATAACTATCATCCAAGAAGATCCTATAGGTTTAACTTGGCACAAACACTAATTAAAACATAAAAGCACATCTAACCAGAGGCTAGATCAAATATTTATTGAATAACAGCAAGGAAAAATATTGGGTTGTCTCCCAACAAGCTCTTTTCTTTAATGCCTTTTAGCTAGGCAATGACAATTTTAATGATGCTCACAAGAAAGACAAGAATTGAAGCACAAAGAGAGCATCATAAAACATGTGACAAACACATCTAAGTCTAACATACTTCCTATGCATAGGCATCTTATAGAAAAACAAATTATCATAGCAAGCAAAAACTAGCATATGCAAGGAAGTGGAAAGGAACAATAGCAATCTCAACATAACGAGAGGTAATATAGTAACATGAAAATTTTTATAAACATATTTTCCTCTCTCATAATAATTACATGTATGATCATAAGAAAATTCAACAATATAGCTATCACATAACATATTCTCAACACGATCCACATGCATGCGAAGTTGACACTCTTCCAAAATAGTGGGATTATCCTTAACTAAAGTCATGATTTCTCCAAGCCCACTTTTATCAAAAATTTCATAAGATTGAATATTATATGTGGGATCTAAAGTTGACACTCTTCCAAACCCACTTTCAATATTATTGAAAACACTATTATCAATCTTATATTCATCATGGGGCTTAAATAAATTTTCAAGATCATAAGAAGAATCTCCCCAATCATGATTATTGCAACAGGTAGTGGACATAGCAAAACTAGCATCCCCAAGCTTAGGGTTTTGCATAATATTAGCACAATTGACATCAAGAGAATTTATAATAAAATTATTGCAATCATGCTTTTTATTCAAGGAACTATCGTGAATATCTTCATAAATTTCTTCATCACAATTTTCAGATTCACAAATTTCAAGCAAAACTTCATAAAGATAATCTAGTGCACAAAACTCACTAGCAATTGGTTCATCATAATTGGATGTCTTAAAAAGATTAGCAAGCGGATGAGGATCCATAGATCTTAGCTTCTCTGTTCAGGAATAAATACTCAACTATTTCAACCAAGCGAGAAAACGAGCCAAGAAAGACATTAAGGCGAACGGAAAAAGGGCGAATAAAACGGCAAGGGTGAAGTGGGGGAGAGGAAAACGAGAGGCAAATGGCAAATAATGTAATGCGGGAGATAAGGGTTTGTGATGGGTACTTGGTATGTTGACTTTTGCGTAGACCTCCCCGGCAACGGCGCCAGAAATCCTTCTTGCTACCTCTTGAGCAGTGCGTTGGTTTTCCATTGAAGAGGAAAGGGTGATGCAGCAAAGCAGCATAAGTATTTCCCTCAGTTTTTGAGAACCAAGGTATCAATCCAGTAGGAGGCTACGCACGAGTCCCTCGTACCTACACAAAACAAATAACTCCTCGCAACCAACGCGGTAAGGGGTTGTCAATCCCTTCACAGTCCCTTACGAGAGTGAGATATGATAGATATGATAGGATAATATTTTTGATATTTTTGTGATAGAGATGCAAAGTAAAATAAAAGCAAAGTAAAAAGCAAAGGAAATAACTAAGTGTTGGAAGATTAATATGATGAAGATAGACCCGGGGGCCATAGGTTTCACTAGTGGCTTCTCTCAAGAGCATAAGTATTTTATGGTGGGTGAACGAATTACTGTTGAGCAATTGACAGAGTTGAGCATAGTTATGAGAATATCTAGGTATGATCATGTATATAGGCATCACGTCCGAGACAAGTAGACCGATTCCTGCCTGCATCTACTACTATTACTCCACTCATCGACCGCTATCCAGCATGCATCTAGAGTATTAAGTTCATGAAAACAGAGTAATGCCTTAAGCAAGATGACATGATGTAGAGGGATAAATTCATGCAATATGATAAAAAACCATCTTGTTATCCTCGATGGCAACAATACAATACGTGCCTTGCTGCCCCTACTGTCACTGGGAAAGGACATCGCAAGATTGAGCCCAAAGCTAAGCACTTATCCCATTGCAAGAAAGATCAATCTAGTAGGCCAAACCAAACTGATAATTCGAAGAGACTTGCAAAGATAACCAATCATACATAAAAGAATTCAGAGAAGATTCAAATATTGTTCATAGCTAATATTGATCATAAACCCACAATTCATCGGTCTCAACAAACACACCGCAAAAAGAAGATTACATCGAATAGATCTCCATGAGAGAGGGGGAGAACAATGTATTGAGATCCAAAAAGAGAGAAGAAGGCATCTAGCTAATAACTATGGACCCGAAGGTCTAAGGTAAACTACTCACACCTCATCAGAGAGGCTATGGTGATGATGTAGAAGCCCTCCATGATGGATACCCCCTCCGGCGGAGCTCCGGAACAGGCCCCAAGATGGGATCTCGTGGGTACAGAAGGTTGTGGCGGTGGAATCAGATTTTTAGCTCCGTATCTGATCGTTTGGGGGTACGTAGGTATATATAGGAGGAAGGAGTACGTCGGTGGAGCAACAGGGGGCCCACGAGGGTGGAGGGCGCGCCCTGGGGGGTGGGCGTGCCCCCTACCTCGTGGCCTCCTCCTTTGTTTCTTGACGTAGGGTCCAAGTCTCCCGGATCATAATCTTCCTAAAAATCACGTTCCCGAAGGTTTCATTCCATTTGGACTCCGTTTGATATTCCTTTTCTGCGAAACTCTGAAATAGGCAAAAAACAACAATTCTCGGCTGGGCCTCCGGTTAATAGGTTAGTCCCAAAAATAATATAAAAGTGAATAATAAATCCCAATAATGTCCAAAACAGTAGATAATATAGCATGGAGCAATAAAAAATTATAGATACGTTGGAGACGTATCAGTACTGAATATAAAGGCTTGTCTGCATGCAAGTCGCGTCACTTTTGTCATTTGGGTCAGTTGACCATTTCAGGTGGTTGGATGAAGATCCTACGTCTCCTAACCCTTCTTCTTCCTCATCTCTGATTCTTCCCATACAGAACACCGCACGGGCCGCCGGCCGGACCACCGGCCCCCACTGCCTGTGTTCCTCCGCCACCCCCGCCCCCACCCGCGCCGAGTTTTCTTTGTTGGGCGAGGCCCCACCACCGCCCCCACAACCACCGTCCCCACCCGAGCCCCTTCGTTCGCACCGGTGAACTCTGGCGAGCTCTGAAAAATCGACTGACCCAATTTTGAAATTTAGTCTACTGCGATTTAACTAGTGTGGAATATAAAAGGGGAAACCATAAGCATTGGGAGTATAGTGCTGAGCGTGCCATGGCGGATATGAAGGTGCAAACCAGACAAAGGCAACTTCGCAACCAATGTTTGCTTTCAACTAGCAAGTAACCGATGGACAAGAATTCAGAGTAAAGCAGTGGCGATCTATTTTCTTGCTACGATAAATAAGTTGAGCAGATACGAAAGAGTACCGCCTCTGGTGCGGCGCCGTGTATGCATCAGCTGAGAATTTGATGGTGCTGCGGTAGCGATGGCTGTCGGCGGCGTGGAAGCAGATCTAGGAGGGTAGACGGTGGCAGCGAGGCGCGGTGGACGAGACGATCGTAGGAGCGGCGCCGGCAAGGTGGACGACGGCGGGGATGAAGTGAGAGGACGGGATGCAAGGATCCCGGTCCAAAGCCGTGGATGAGAGAGGTCCATCTCTTGTAATGGACGGCGGTGTCGGGGTATCAGCTCCGGCATGTTGGAGGAGGACGGCCGTGGATGGGGTGGCGGATGGAGGAGGCTGGGGTGGAGAGGGTGTTTTGGCGCCCACGGAGTACGAATGGGGAAATGGAGGTAGAGAGGAAGGGGGGAACCATGTCTTCAGGGCGCGCTTGTCTCAAATGCGAGGAAATTTAAAAACTTAGCCCCCGTTTCAAATTTCCAACATCACAGCAATATTAGTCGGTTGGGGATAGGACGGTAATCTCGCATACACCGAATATTTGCCGACGAGAGTTTGTTTTTGGCGCCCACTGTGTATGAATCGGGGAGGGAGTCGATTTCGGCCGAGGACACACTGTGTTTCGGCGCCCACCGTGTATGAATCCAGGTGAGAGGCGGTTATGTCACGTTTGAGTGAAATTACAAACCTACCCCTATCGAAACCTATAGAAATCGAGCAGATAGGCTTTGCGTGGCAGGGATAGGAAGTAGTAATTTCCATCTCGCAGATTTTGGTTTCGGGCGGTTATTGCGACTTTCCCTGCTTCGTTCAAATTTTGCAGAGTGCACGTTTACCGTGCCAACTCAACTCGAATCATGTTTGTATTCTGTTTTTTCCGGGCGGGATCCATTTTCGAGTGGAATAAAATTCTATATACATCATTTTTTATATATATTTTCAAAAGCACAACACCCTTTATACATAAGTATGGTTCACAAATGGCATGATCTCAGATTCATAAGGTTGTATCCATCAATTTGGATTTTCAAATATTTGAAACAATTTATGTTGAAATCCAATGTATGCATTCCTCGCTAACATTCTCCAATTAATGTGTGTTTCATGCGGGGTTTTTTACTTCTCAAACATGTATAATGTGTTTCACACACGCAACATATAGTGTAATCCCGTTTAGACATTAATTGCATATAAACCATGCATTGTTTCTAATTAAAGAATCTATGGATCACCAATATTGATAAACTATATAACATTACATGTGTCCCCAAATTCAAATGAATATGCATGTTTGATACACCAATTTGCGTTATGATATTATCGATGTCGTGATCTCCAGTTTAAATATTTGAATCCCATTTAATCCAGATATTCGTCTCATATAACTATCACTCATGCTTATATAGGACTATCTCTCTAGACCTATACGCGTTCATCGTCTCTCGGGTATCTCTCGTGCTACCTGTATGTCGACAATGATCTTTTATCTTCGTAACACACTGACGGTACTCTCTCCCTCGACCTTCATCACTCTATCTCTCTCTAAGTATATCTCGCTCCCTGCTATGTGTCTCTAACTATGATTCTCCATGTGGAATCTCTTTCTCTCACACAAACACAAAACTTTGTCTCCCGGGGTCTCATTTCTCTCTACTATTCCCCTGTGTGCCACTCGCACACCCCTCATACAGAGATGTCTTTCGCTCCTTAGGTATGAGAACCTACGACTCTTCCTCTTAAATATCTCTTTCTCACACACAAACACAAACTCTGTCTCCCAGGGTCTCATATTTCTCCACTGTTCTCTTGTATGTCGCTCACACACACTCTCTCTCCCTAGAGATATCTTGCGTTCCCTCATATGTCTCTCTAGCTATCACTCTCGTTTTGAAATATCTTTCTCTCTCGCAGACACAAAACTCCGTCTCTCGGGATCTCATTTCTCTCCGATATTTGTTTGTATGTGAGTCACATGCACCCTTTCTTCATCTCTCTCACACCCACACCCATAACTCAGCCTTCTGATCCACTCGACTCCTATCTCTAACGCACACTAGCTAGCATCTTTATCTTTCTATTTATCTGTTTCTCCATCAACCTTCTTTCATTTATAGGTTGATCTCTTTTGCACAATCGTTGTGCCTCACTCCCTCTGCTCGCCATAGATGCATGCTCCAGCCCACGCCACTCTCTTAAAGACAAAAACACATGCTCAATTGTCGGGCCTTCTTCCCTGCATTCTCACATGCATGCATATTGTCATACGATCCGTCTCTCCCATGTCGTTGATCTTATGACTTATGTCTTCTTTCTTTTATCTCGATCATGCGCGCGCACACACACACACACATCCCACGTATACATGTATACCTCTCACACATGCACGTTCAAGGTCTCTATGTCTCCATACGTAGTTAATTACCCTCAACCCTAACGCCACATCGAATCGTTCTCTTTTTGTGTGCACATAACTTCCGCCTGGATGGGTAAAACACACTCACACTTAACAATCTCCTTCTAGCTACCCCCCGGCCCTCTCACTCTTCCCCTATATCCCCGAAACCAATAAGACCATCCCTTCATTTGATTCCCGCCTACATGCACCATCGAATATATAGTAGTCTTCCTCGGTGTCTCTCGAACAAACACGCTCTCTCGATGTCGACTCCTCTCACGCGCACACACCTTCTCTTCCCTCTCTACGGGCATTTTCTCTCTCGCACCCCATCATTGGTGGCCTCTGCCATACACATCACCTCTCTATGATGAAGCCATGCACACTTAAATTACATCCGCCACCGAGGATCCCGCGACACACACACACAAACACACACACACACGCACACACGCACCCACCCACCCACCCCCCCACACACACAAACACACACACACACACACTAAGACTCCATCACACACACACGCGCACATACACACTAAGACTCCATCTCTCTCTCTCTCTCTCACACACACACGCACACCCCCCACACACACTAAGACTCCATCTCACACACACATGCTCTAGGTGGAGCATTTGTTCCTACCACCCTTCATCCAACCTTACCCGTATGATAAACAATCACCTTAATTTACTTGTATAACATGGACAAATTCCACTTTACTTTAGTAGTTAGCAAACTTATCATCTGTACCCTTATAAAAAACTGAGTTGGCGATGATGGTGTGCCTGCCATCTTGTAATATAGACCGTCTGATCTATATCTGACGGATAGAAAGCAAACTATGATAATTTTACAAAAGATACCCGCACCTCTCTCCACATCCTTATCTCCCACAACCTCATTGCTGAGCAATTAAAAAAGAAAGTCTCTGGAACAATCTAGCATGGTGGCCGCCTGCCGCCTGCCGACGCCGTCCATCTCCATGCCTCCGCCCATTCCGACCACCAGTCACCACCACGCTCCACTCCTCCTCACCTTATCTCTCATCTTTCATTTTTTAGATGACATTCTCGAGATACCAGTTTTCCGATAAAATTCTCGAAATATCATTAGTTTTTACACATGGGATTACTCCTGCATGGGTAAATCACAACAGGTGTTTTGTAAAAAAAATGCATATTGATGTTCCGTGCAATGCACGAGCATCTTGCTTGTAATTATATAACGCAAATCACGAGCAGGAAGTGACATTTTTTTACACAACCACGTTAACATGGCCACGTAAATCACTAGCTAAAGTAAATACCATTATACTTATATCCCGATGCAAAAGGTTGAGTACATGTCCGAAGAGTAGAGTCGCACACACGCACTCTGTCTCTCAGAATCTCTCACACACACACACCAGTTACATGACGCCCACTTAAGCAGACACGTATGTTACAATTTGTGCACCCGCGGGTACACGTGATGCTGCACATTTATTTAAGCCGGACGGCGAACCCAAACAGTAGCTGCATTCATTCCCCTCCCGCCGCCTCTTCTCTGGTCGCCGTCGCCCGGTAGCCATGGCCCGGCCGAAGGTAACAACATACGCCATACTCCCGCCGGAGCGGCACTTTAATCTGGAAATTTTAGTGGTCATGCATGCATCTTTTTGTGCTAGCACTCCTATATAAGGGTTGACCGGTCGCTTCCCGCGGACGTGCGCGGGCGGTGGAAGAGGAAGGAGAAGGGAAGCGGGCTGTGGAGTAACGTTTTTTACCACAATTTCTTAGGAAACTGAGTGCAATAATTGAGTAGTTTTGCAAACTACCAGTACTACACCTGAAACGGTTCAAAACCTATACTCCCTTGCCAGCGCGCGCTTCCCACGTGAAACGGTCAGCGTCGCCCTGGAGCGTCAGTGCCGCATTAATGCCCGGCCAGAGCGGAGGCGACCTCTCACTGGCGCCGTCTTTGAATCGGCGCGGCGGCCGAGAGAGCGCCGCTTCCCGGTGCACGCGACTGCTCCGCGTCGAGGCTGGCCATAGGCCCTGTTTGGATCCATGGGTTAGAGTTAGTTTGAGCTAGTTGGGGCTCAAATAGCCCTAAAGTATCCAAGCATGAGGGTTTAAATTGGAGCAAGTTGCACCGAACCCACCAAAAAAAACTATCCCACCCAAGAGGTGCTAACTGGAGATAGTTCTCATTGGGACCACTGAAAAATCACTTTTCTCTCTCCATCAAGTGCATTTATTGTCAATCTAACCCTGTCACCCAAACTCCTCTTTGGCTACAGTTAGTTCAGGGTTAGTCATGAGTTAGTCTAACCTCTAGCTAAGTTAGAGTATCCAAACAGGAGCAGTATAGGACATGCAAGTTGCTCAAAGCATACAGTCAAATTCGTACGTGAAAGGATTTTTTCTTTTTGAAAACGGAACGTGAAAGGAATTTTTTTAGAATGCTCTTGGCATGTCGCTAACATGTGATGAGTTAACCGACCTCAATAGACGGCAAAAACGCCAGCCCGCCGCACTTTGAGAGAGACGAGGAGGGAGAAGCGATACGGGCTGCTGGATTACTAGAGATAGGTGTCGCACAGAAGCCAAGAAATATGGTGATAGCGTGTGTTAGCCATGTACTAGTATGATGTAACTACACTGGGCTGCCGTGTTTCATACTCTTCCAGTCCACTGTGGAGATGATTGGTTGATTTTATATCGCTGAATAATATAAAATATTATGAGTGTAGATGCTCCACCACGAGGTTCCTTGCTCCTTCTCGGTCGTCGGGAATCTATGTTCTTCCACTCTATTTTTTTACGTGAGCTTTGTTCATCCTTTTGCCAACACGCGACACATCTAGCATCAAGGTGCACGTGCCATGCAAGGATCGTTCCATCTATATGAAGAACACGTGGGACTGGAACTACGAGACGGACATGTACCCAGGAGTGGACGTGCGAACCTGTGTAATGTAGCGCAGTAAGTGAAGTAGAAAGGCACAAATAGTATGAACATGCGTGGCATATAGGCATTTGTCTCTTACTACCACTAAATGTTGTACGTGCAATGCCCGGTGATGTTATGGAGTACGTGACTAAGTACTCTACTACTACTATATTAATTGGAGGCACATATTAGGAATGTGCAGGCATCTTGGCATAGTAGTATGTATAACCGAATACTACTAATACGCTCCTAAGTGGGAAACCATTTAGGTTGTGATCGGTGTGAACAGGTTTGCAATTAAATATAGCGTGGTACTACCTCCGTCCTAGTTTATTAGTCCCCTTTGTAATTTGTGCCAAATTTTGACTAAATATTTGACTTAAAAAATATTAATGCATGTCAAAAAAAATTATACTATCGATGTTCCGTTTCGAAAAAAACATATAAGTTGTTACTTCTTACCCAAAGGACCTTTATATCCAACAGACACAAAATATCCATTCGACTGCTCGAAATTACTTTCACTACTGATCTGATGTCGAGGTAATTGCTGCATCATCACCAAAACCCACCATCTCTTAAGCTAAAGTAGACCGAGCTAACCCTGATATTAGCATATTACTAAGATAAACAGAAGGCACTATAGAATCATTTAGGACGTGAGCTTGTCAATCTGAATGTGGAGGGACACCAGCTTAGCCCCGGCCAGCAGCTTGGGCGGAACTGTGAAGAAGGTCAGCTCCTGCACGGCGACGTCGCCGGGATCCCTCCTGCTTGTCACCTCCATTTCCACCTTGACAGCATCGGTCCTGCCTTTGGGCTCCCCCGGCGGGCCGTTCGCCCACAGCTTGGCCACGTAGTGCGGCAGTGGGGATGCCCCCGCTCTGATGTAGACGACCAACACGGCGATAGGCGCGCCAATGTCGAGCACGCCACCGACCAAGAAAAACGGGCGACTGTCCTCCTCCGCGAACAGCAAGAGCCGTGGCTCCGACAGTGGCACTTGCAGCTGGAGCGCCTTGCCGTACTAGATCCTGTGCACGGGCATGGGATGCATGGTGCTGATGTAATGGGAGAGCACCGGCGGCGGGCCTTCGTAGCCGCAGACGGGCATGGGGCATTTGCAGGGCGCGAGCGGACACACGCTCTGGTGATCGGCGAGCTTGTGGTAAGTGACATAAAGCCCTAAGCTTTCGTGTGGGCACTCCACCCTCACCGAGGAGAGGACGGCGTCCACCGCCGTGTTCCGCACGTCGAAGCCACCGCCGCGCTCGCACTTCTGGCACTGCTGCTGGTTCCCGGGGCGCTCGACGCGGCAGTCCGCACAAGCGCGGTGCCCTCCCTTGCACTACACAAATCAATCAAACAACACATCAATCAAGAAACCTGCACCTTGCTCGATCAGCCGAAGGGACGAGGTGTATTCGAACCTCATACACTGGAGGCTTCAAGGGGCAGAGGCACAAGTGGCAGTGGAGCAAGGTGAGGTCCATCGAGACCATAAAGAGCTCCATCGTCGGGTCCTGTTCCGTCTGCATGATCTCACCCTCCTCGTGCACAACCATCTTTCGCTTTATTAGGGCCGGGGCCTACAAATCTTTACCGTCACATATTCATACTACTTCAAGGCGCATTTCTCTACTCTTATAAAAACAGAGTTGGTGATGATGGTGTGCCTGCCATCCTGCAATATAGGCCGTCCGATTTATATCCGACGGACAGGAAGGAAACTATGGCAATTTTGCAAAAATATACCCACACCCTATCCACATTTGCAAATAAGGCATTCCCTCGTTCATCCTTTTCTCCCGCAAGATAAACTACTCATACAAATGCATCTTGATGTTCCATGCAACGCATGGGCATCTTGCTAGTAAATCAACACATGCAAGTATCAAAAGGAGAGTCACGGCATGCATGCATGCGTTGTAATTAATGCATCAGTAAACGCAAATTATTGAAATATATCGAGTGCAGTGCTTTGATGTGTCGCGTCAACTCGTACAAGACCGAGAAGTTTGATTACTACAATGCCCTCTCGCCTTAACCGCACCTGCCTTTGGCTGCATGACAGGTGGGCCACCGACCTGTTGGGCCCACCTGTCATAGACATAAAGGCAAGAGCAGTAAGTCAATGAAGCTGCGTCCCTCCCTCGCCCATAAGCGTGGTGGCTGGCAGGACTATGAAAAGCTTTCGTTCGCTACACGCTCTCCCTTCCGCACGCGGTGGACATGCAGCAGTTCAATCGGTATCAGATGGCCAGAAACATACTGTAGTACTCCTCCACTGCAATAGTACTCCATCATTGTTCGACTTCCCAAAGAGGCGAAGAGCCAAGCGCAGCCCGGACGCATGCGTGGCAGTTTCATGTATAGAGTAGTCTAGAATAGCATGTACCGTGCCTGTAAGCTTAAAATCGTTGGGGTCGGCTCCATGCTATATTTTTTTGATTAAAATAATCTTCTGGCCCTACCTGTCATCCTGGTGATTCTAGTTTGCACGCTCATCTGGTCAAGACAGGAATATATATTTTAATTTGTGGTGGGGTAAATGTAAGAGGTTGCAGCAAATGGAGTATTGTACACTGCGGGTCTTTCAGCCAAGTTTAGAGGCAACCATGTGGGGCCAGTGCTATGATGTGTCGCGTCAACTCGTACAACGAGGAGAAGCTTGATTTTACTACTACACGCCTTCTCCCTCGCCCATGCGCGCGGTGGCTCGCAGACGAGGACATGCTTTTGCTTATAGTACTACAACAAGCTATCCCTCCCGCTCGCGGTGGACGGACATGCAGCAGTGGATTCGATACTGTAGAAGCAGTAGTAGTAACATCATTGTTCGTCTTCTCGAAGAGGCGAAGAGCCAAGTGCAACCCGAACGTGGCAGTTGCGAACCTTGGAGCACGCATATAGCCAGGCTCTTGCATGAGACAAAATTGCTATGTGAGCCCACTATTGTAGTACTTGCTAGTATAGCCCTGTAAACCAGAAAGGAGTATTTGCCTTTCTAGAGATTTCAACAAGTGACTAGACTACACCGAGACGGAGTACATATGGAGCAAAATGAGTGAATCTACACCGTAAATAAATACGTAGTTCTCTCGTTTTCCTCTCGGCCTTGGTCGCGGTGCACAATATTGAGTATACTAGTACTATCATCTTGAAATTTACGAAGTCACCATAGGCACCTCGTCGTCGACGGGAACGTCTCCTGACACGCGATAGACGCGAGCGGCAGTCGCCTCCATAGGTGCTTGAATGCCAAGGAGGGAGAGGGTAGCGGTTCCCGAGACGTTGAACGGTCAATGATGCATCCTCAAATTACATGCAGAGGGAATTAATTGGAGAAGCAGAATAGAGCCAGCACGATGTGAATGCAACAGAGTTTGGATTCTCATATAAAGGCGCCCCACCACTCCAATCCATCTACTCCTTAGTCTCTGCGCAACACTGCTCACTCCAATCCAAGACCAAGTGACCAGAAGCCAGAAGCACCTATGGAGGCGATGGACGCGAGCGGCAGTCGGCTGTGCCAAATCATCCAAGGCGCCGGCCTGCGGCCCCGCACCGCGCAGCGTTTCCAGACGGTGCTGGCGACCGCCGGCGTCGTAGCCCTCGCCGACGCCGGCTTCGCCTCTCGCATGGACGACATGATGGTCAACTCCATCCGCAAGTTCGCCGCCGTCAAGAAGCGTGTAGCGAAAGCTCCTACTAGTCCTGCCAGCCACCACGCTCATGCGCGAGGGAGGGACGCAGCTTCATTGACTTACTGCTCCTGCCTTTGCGTCTATGACAGGTGGGCCCAATAGGTGGTTGGCCCACCTGTCATGCAGCCAAAGGCAGGTGCAGTTAAGGCACCGGAGCTCAGTCCGCGAGGGAGAGGGCGTTGTAGTAATCAAACTTCTCGGTCTTGTACGAGTTGACGCGACACATCAAAGCACTGCACTCGATATAAGTCTTTTTACACATTTCAAATGGACTACAACATACGGATGTATGTAGACATATTTTGCTTCGTATGTAGTCACTTGTTGCAATCTCTAAAAAGACTTATATTTGGAAACGGAGGGAGTACAACGCATGCATGCATGCCGTGACTTCCCTTTTGATACTTGCATGTGTTGATTTGATGCACCTTGCCAAATTTTGACTATAAATTTAACTAACCAAATTTTCATGCATGTCACAAAAAATTACGGGGCTGTTTGGATTGTGACTATGTTTGTCTTATGTTGCCACATTATTTTTCCCACACTTGCCACACTTGCCTAACTTGAGTTGCTCAAATTGTTAGACACACTTTGGCTTGCCTAAGGGAATCTTGCCACACTTTTTGTGTCTATGACATGTGGGGTTCACTGCTAATAAAAAAATTCTTGTCTTAGGTGTGGCTAACAAAAAAGACTTATATTTAGGAACGGAGGGAGTAGAAAATATAAATAATAATGCATGTTGGGGCAACCCACGTTTCCGATAATTTTAGCCGTGGGCTTGTTCACAATTTTTACGAGGGGGTGGTTGTTCATCTAATGGAGGGACTTGTACCAGACTTGAACGATACAAAGTGCGACCTGTCACACTATAATACCACTTGGAACAAGCGGGTAGCTATCTCAAAAACAATCAACAACTAAAAAACGGCGACCTGGCACGTAGTACACAATTTTAAACGATTGTTTTGATGGAGTGAAAAAGGAAAACTACCCCACTACGTATATATAGGCCGGAGCCTCCGCGCTTGCTTGCTAGGGTTGCTCTATTCACACACTCTCATCCTCTCCAGATCTAAACAAGATAGGGGTGGTAACACTATCTTTCTCCCTTCAAAAAACACTATCTTTCTATCCTCACTGCTGGTTACAGTTCCGGACGTATCCCCCTCCGCCGGTGAAGGGGAGGAGGGGCAGCGTTTAGGCCGTCGTCGACAGCGAGGGAGGAGACCCACTGCCGGCCGCACTGTTATCTCTGGCCGAGCGGCGGCGCGGGAGGTCCTCCGATCCCTTCGTCGTTGCCCTAGTGTGGGCGGATCCGGCCTCCCGCCGCCCACCTATCCACATCCCGACGACCTTCAGGTATATCTTCCTTCGAAACCGCCTTAGCTCTACTTCCCCAGCTCGCTACGTCGCTGCATGTGCATCATTTTCTACCTCTCAGCCCCTCTCGATCGGATGGTCCAACGTCACCTATTTTTTTCTTCTATTGTTAGAGGTAAAGCTACTTCATGGAGTCGAATCTTGTACTTGGTTCAAACAAGAAATAAAGTGGGGGTGGGGGAATTTAGTATGTAGTACATCGGACTTGGTACAAACAGGAAGGAAAGGGGGTGAAAGTAGTACAGACTGGTCATCCAACCGGTCTCTTGGTCGAAAAGGGAAATATAGGGGTAACGCTGTACACAGTGGTATGACCAGGACTAGATTTGCTATCCACACATAGGAGTAGGTGGCTAGAGTGAACAAAAATGGGACCAACCCAGATATGTTTCTTGGATGTTTGTTTCTCGGGGCAACAAACTATGAATCACCACTTTATGCCCCTGTTTAGGTACATGGTGCTGGACTGCTGGTGCACCCACTGTCCCATGCCCTTATACCAAATATTTAGCTGTTCTTAATCTAATGCCCCTGGTAAAAATGAAGCCATGCCACTGTTATAAGCCATGACAAGTTTAGCCAAATGTTTTTGCCTGTAATTGTTTGAGACTCTGACTGTTTCCTCTGTAGCTTTTTGTGCAAACAGGGATATCCATTTCACCTGGTTGCTGTTGTGACCTTTTGGTGCACTGCACAAAACTCTTCTTAAAAGAAGTGACTTTTGTGCTGTTTAACTGGAATGTCAGAATGGAACAGTTGGTTCATTTCGGTGGAACTGCACAAAGGGAGATCTGTGTTCCAATCCTCATCATCCATATTGGCACCATAACCTTCCTTTAGGTAAGAATGATATTTAATGCATGTGTTCATCTCTATTTTGCGACTGCCATGAGAAAATAATGCTATTTTTTACTAGTACACTTGTACTCCCTCACTGACAAAACCAATTCTGAAATAGAAGGCCAATCATGTACTTGGTTTCACCAACTGGTGAGGAGAATGAGAAACAGAGCATGAAGAGGAAGAAGAAGAAGAGTAAACAGTGCCAAGGCGATCTTGCTGAAGCCAGAGGCCTCAGTCGAGGCCATTCAAGGGCTCCGGCAACGACTACCTTACATGTGAGACGATCCTCCAGGGAGCCCTTCCACTTCTGCTGTCTCACTTAATTAATTAGGAGTACTTAAGTACCACTAATTTATTGCTGCCTAATTTTCCTGTCGGAGTTAAACAAATCTTTAGTAGCACCCTATGCTGAATCATGTACGTGTGTATGTTTGTCTATGGAGGTGAATCATGTGGTGGAGCAGGGAGGGAATGCTAACTTTACCCATTAAGATAATGAGGGTGCTTCTATTTGTTAGTGTATGTTTCATCAACTAGTCCCACTATTACAGTAATCTCACTCTCTCAATATATGTGCCAACAGGGATGCTCGATTTTGGTGGAACTGCACAAAAACTTTGGGTGCTTCATTGCCTCGACAGCTTCCTTCCTTTCCTGTTAGTCGCTAATCTCGGCTTGCATTCTTCCTTTGCTGTCAGTCGCTTGGCTTATCTCGGCTTCCAGTCAAAGGAAATAGTAATTGATATGCTACCTCACACAGGTTGGTACTGGTCTTTATCCTGATTATTGTGCTTGTCATATGTATTGGTAATTTGGTATTGTGCTACTGTTTGCCGATTTCATAAAGGAGTAACTTGGAGCCTGAACTCGCAGGCAAATCATTACATCGGGTGATTTCAGTAGAACTGCACAAAAAGATCAGATGGACAGGTACTTATGCTGCTGCTATGTACTCCAAAGTTCACTCAGACAAGCATCGATGTTGACAAGAAGAAGTGCCTATATTCATTCGAGTATCAACCGGCGTCAACCAATTGTCAAACTCCAAGTATTAGGAGAGTGAACGCCAAAAATATTGCTTGGCGCATAGCCCAGAAAAACGCAGTCTAGTCTTTGGTCCCAACTTGTGCCTTTTGGTTATCGGCACATATGGTAGCGAACTGTATGGCATGGAGTCTAAAGATTCCAGACAAGTTGGTTGACGCGTATATTCATCTGGCACTTAATCAGTCTGCACGCCACGGATGCTCCATTTCAGTTCAACTGCACAAAAAATTTGGGTGGTTCATTTTCTCAACCGCCTCCTTTCTCGTCTGCAATGTAGAATTTTGGCGAGCTACAGGACCAAGATGAGCCAGTAAACTAGTTGGATGAAAGTAGTGGCCAAGTTGCTCAAACCTCCCTCAGCACGAGGCCACTATTTGAGGATAAACCTACAAGCAAAGTTCAGATTGTCTGTGCTGCCTCTTATGTACTCGAAAGTTTACTCGTACAAGCATTAATTTTAGCAAGAAGTACCTCCGACTGAACACCATTTACCAGTCTGTACCCTAGTAATTAATGTTCGTCCATGGATCATATTGGCTGTGATCTCAATCATTTGGATGCATAAACATACTGAACATGTGTATATCTGAATCTTTTTGTGAATTATCTATGAATATTGTTGTGTGATCTATCAATCATTTGGATCCATAGACATGCTGAACTTGTGTATATATGAATCTTTTGAGTTGTTGATAGTGAATGTTGGCTATGAATATGAACGTGTCCTGTGAACCTGAGTTTGATACGAATGTTTACCTTTTCTGTTGTACTTGTGTGTGAACTTGTTAGTATGCCTACTGTGGGGTATGTGACGTGTGGGTGTCAACAACACACCTTCTTCCCGAGAAGAATTGCACCTGCTCTGTTAGGGTAGCAACGACGCATCAGCTCTTTTTAATCTTTTTGCTATGTCTTGCCCCCTCCCCCGCTCAACCCTGCCGTAATGTTTTCGGCCTCCAAACAAACATAGTACTGCGTTATTTTTGGGGCTTGATGAAAAATCGAGTGCTGGTTTCTGTAGGTTGGCCCGCCCAGCAAATGGGCTGCTGGTCCACCATGGACTGGGAGGCTAAAAATACAAGTTGTATGGTGTAGATGCAAGTAAAAAAACGCCATCGAGAGCCATCCACTGAAGAAAAAAATCGTTATTGATGTGCTTCTTCAGTCGTGCCGCCGTCCCCCTCTTTAATCCAGTTCGCTCGGGGATCTGGTATCATTTTTTTAGAGGGCGAACAAGTATCAGCTAGGCCTAGGTTTTGTATTTTAACATGCGTAGCCCACGACATACGGTGACAGTGGTTTCAACTTATTTTTTGAGGTCCATACCGGCCTATGGGCTTTTTCTTAAAGATCGGCAGCCCAATGTATTTTTTAACCACATTATATATATTTATATTATTACTATTATCGTATATTTTATAGAGACTTATATATACATTATAAAAACATCCCACGTGTTATTAACTTATAAAAGTAAATGTTTAACAGAAGTTGGCAAGGAAAATCCTGGTTGTTTTTGACTCACAGGCAAGGAAAATCCTGGTGATTGCGTACAAAAGCTTGCGAAGATTTTAAGGACCAATGTAATAATAACGCGCTCATTTTTATTTTGAGCAATAACTCGCTAATTTGTTAATTATGTATATAAAAAATGTGCCTCTCCGGTTTATTTTTTGATATTAATTGCTCCTTCTAACATAACATTATATATATAACGAGCCCAGCTAATTCGTGTATTTGAAGGAAGTGCAAATGGGCTGGGATTTCTTAGAAAATATAATGGGCCGCATTGACGCGAAATTATTTGTTCACCCAGCCCAGCAAATGGACTGTACATTCTAGAAAACATGGGTTAAATATATGCCACATTTTTGCAGGCTGACATGTGGGCCAATAGGTCGAAGCCTACGCAGGGCGTTGTCAACTTGGTCGGCATGCACCTTCAATCTCTCGTCTTCTTCCTCCAGCATCGCCGGGACCGCCTGGTCCGGCCTCCGGCGGCTAGGGGCTCTGCTTAGCACGCATGGCTGCGAAGCACTACCCCACCGCCCGCCAGACTATCCCACCACCCCTCCACACCTCCTGTTATTCTCCACAGGCTGCAGCCTCACGCCGCACCAGAACCAGTTATAACCCTTCTCCTCCACTCAATCTGCGACTCCACTGCCGCGTCTTCCCATCTCCGAGTCGTTCCTGTCTGGGGCCTCGCGGTCGTCCACCGCCTCGCCGCGCTCGGTGCGGCGTGGTTAACAAACAAGAGTCATCAGAAGAGGACTATACGTGGAGAGCCTGACAGCTGGGACCCACGAGGTCCATGGTCGCACGCAAGGAAAGTTTCTCCTTATTAAGCTAAAAAAATGTTTCCTCCACCTGACAGCTGGGACCCACCGGCTGTATCTTTGCATGGAAGGAAGTGCCTCCTTGTTATGCGAAAAAAATTATTCCTCCCGTTGACAGCTGGGACCCATCAGATTTGGTGGCTGACTTGTGGGCCTACTAAGTGGACGTGTACGCAGGGCTTTCTCAACTTAATCAACAAATGATTCTAGCAGCTGGACCGTTGGATGTTAATCGAACAGCCGTGCTCCTTCTTCAACCTCTGTTCTTGCTCCTGTCTCCCGTGGGCGGCACCGTGGCTATGCTGCCGCGCACCCGAACCAGTCAAGTTTCCCACTCCTCTCCATCTGTGACTCCACTGCCCCGTCTTCCCCATCTCCGGGTCATTCTGGTCTGGGGCCTCGTCGTCGTCCACCGGCCTTGGTGCGCTCGGCATGGTGTGGTCAACGTTGTCAACAACCGAGAGTCATTGGAAGATGACTGTACGTGAGAGGCTGACAGTGGGGACGCACCATGCCCATGGACGCATGCATGCAATGACACGCGGCGTGGTCAACGTGCTCAAGGAACGACTTCCATCGGAAGTGTACTGTACGTGGAGAGGCTGACAGCTGGGTCCACGGCCGCAGCAAGGAAGTGCCTCCTTATTACGCGCAAAATAATGATTCCTCCACCTGACATCTGGGACCCGCCGGAAGGGCCTCTGTATTTCGCGAAAAAACATTCCCTCCGCTGACAGGTCGAACCTTCCAACTATATCTTCGCACGCAATGAAGTGCCTCCTTATTGTGCACAAAAAAATGATACCCCTGCTAGCTGGGACCCACCACAGTGGGAGGCTGACTTGTGGGCCAACTAAGTTGACTAGGACGGAGGGCTTTGTCAACTTATAGTCAATATATGAACGATTCTAGCTCCAGTGACTGTAAGATGTCCATCCAATGGCTGTAGTGCTTCTTCAACCTCTGGTCTTCTTGCTCCAGCCGCCCAAACCAGCGCCGGTCGTGCCGCGTGCTCCTGCCTCCCGTGGCTGGCTGTGATGCCGCGGAGGCCTCACCGCCCCCTACTACTCCCAACGCTAGCCAGGCCATCCCTCTACTCACCCACACCCCCTGTTATTCTGCGGCGACGACAGCCTCACACCACAGCAGAACCAGTTAACCCTCGTACTCCTCTCCACGTGGGCATCCACTGCCGCGTCTTCCCCGGCTCCACGTCGCCACCTTCCTAGGCCTCGCCATTGTCCACCGCCCTGGTGCTCTCGGCGCGGCGTGGTCAACATGGTCAAGGAACGGCTTCCATCGGAAGAGTACTGTACGTGGAGAGGCTGACAGCTGGGTCCACGGCGACTGGAAGGAAGTGCCTCCTTATTACGCGCAAAATAATTATTCCTCCACCTGACAGCAGGGACCTACCGGACGGGCCACCCTATTTCGCGAAAAAACGTTTCCCCCCTGACTGCTGGGACCTACCAGCTACATCTTCGCACGCAAGGAAGTGCGTCCGGACAAAAAAGATGATTCGCCCCCTGACTGCTGGGACCCACCAGCTACATCTTCGCACGCAAGGAAGTGCCTGACAGTCGGGACCCACCTGGTCGAAGCGTACGTAGCATTGTCATTCTGGTCGTGAACGTGTACGTACATACTGGTCGATGTAGAGGCGCGCATGTGTCGTAGTAGAGGCGCGCACGTAGCATGTACATGTACGTACAGTGGCCAGGGTGCAAGAAAGTAAATACGACCACGTACGTACATACGGGCGGGGTCTCGAACGCCTACTCGCGCGTACGTACGGCCAGGGCTCATGTAGATGGCTGGGTCGGAACGGAGAAACTGCGTCATCGTCGTGTTCATGGGGAGGCAATGGAATGCGTCGTGTTCAACGGGAGGCAACGGAATGCGTGTGAGCCAACCGGCTTGGACGGAACAGCCGATGGAAAAGAGGCCTGGCGTACCGCACAACGAAGGAAACGGCCTTGTGTTCGACTGGCCACGTTCGAAACGGGATCCTGTTCATTGGGAGGGGTCTGGCGTACCGCAAAATGAAGGAAACGGACCTCCTATGGTCGAAATGGGTTCCTGTTGATCGGGAGGGGTGTGGCGTACCACAAAACGGATGAAACGGACTTGCGTGGGAGCGCTACGGTCGAAACGGGGGTCCTGTTCATCGGGAGGGGTCTGGCGTACCGCAAAACGGGACTCCACGGGATACTGTTCATCTCCACCGTCGACCCCCTCCAGCCTCCACGGGGCTACTGTTCATCCACCGTCGACCTCCTCCAGCCTCCACCTGCGACTGTTCATCCACGGGCTCCTGTTCATCCAGCCTCCACCGCGCGCTACTCCACCGGCTACTGTTCAACCAGCCCTCTCCACGGGCTCCTGTTCAACCACCCCTCCACGGGCTACTGTTCATCTAGCCCTCCACTGTCTACTGTTCATCGAGCCCTCCACGGGGTGGTCCTGTTCATCCAGCCCTCCACGGGGTCCTGTTCATCCAGCCCCAACCGGCTCAATCGATCGGGGTCCTGTTCATCTAGAGGCAATACCATGGGGTCCTGTTCATCCACCCCCACCGGGAACTGTTTCATCCAAACCCCCCCCCCAGCAATGCTCACTGTGCATCCAGAGGCAGCATCGATCGGCTTCAGTTAGCAGCAGTAGCGAAGGAATCGCTCGATCGGGTTCAATTAACAGCCATCGACCGATCGTTCGGGTTCAGTAACACGTAGCCTATAGTTCAATTGCCCGGGTTCAGTTAGAGCCCAACACCTCGCACCCATGCGCGTGCGTGTACGAGAGAAACGCGCAAACCTCCGTGCATCGCTTGGCCCCGACCACCCACCGTAACCGGGAACACCCCGATATTTTCCTCGCCCTCGCTTCTACCATGGTTTTTTCCATCATGGACGGCCCAAGGAATGTCATGCAGCTGTGTCTCCGGCACGCCCAGGACGAAAAGCCCATTTTCTGTCATGATTTTTTGTCATAGAAGTAGGAGCCCACCACATCTATGATGATACCGGGTTTTGTCACAATTATCGTCATAGAAGTGTCATAAGTATGACAGAATTTTTTTCGTTTGGCCCAAAATGTCACGGATGTGTCTTTTTTTGTAGTGTTTGCTGCATCACCCTTTCCTCTTCAAGGGAAAACCAACGCATGCTCAAGAGGTAGCAAGCTTGAGCAAGAGCAGTTGCGCCAAGATGATGCGACGCTCCTTTAGGAAGATCATCTTCGGGTTGCTGTACGAGCCGCTCGCTACCAGCAAGCCTTGCGCCGCTACCATAGCTGCAAGGTTCACGCCCGAATCCTTGAGGAAGGCGACCTTGTCCTTCGGCAAATCCAATCCGCCAAGAGTTCAAACAAGTTGACGCCAAAGTGGGAAGGCCCTTATCGGGTAATACGAGTCACCAGGCCCGGCGCAGTCTGCCTGGAGACCGAAGATGGCATTCTGGTGCAAAATTCCTGGAATATTGAACATCTTTGCAAGTTTTACCCCTAAGGCGCGGTTGCCAGGACCCCCGGCAACCCCCATTTTATACTAGCCTTGCCGGTAAGGCATGTAACCCTATGTACAAAGCCAGGCGCAGACCCTGCGCATAGTTAGGAAAAAATACCTTTAGTATGTACAGTTTCCCGTTGGTTTCCATGTTTATGTGTATACGTATATACATGCTTGTCCAGGATATTGTACTGCTTTTTGATTCCAACAAATGTTAATGGACCGCCAAGGTTCCATTCTCCCGCCCTCTCTTCTTTCTAGCCACAGCAAGGACGCTCGATCCCGCCAAGGACCCGGCACCGGCAAGAAGTTGAGAAGACTGCCCGGCGCGGTGATCCCCGGCAAACCAAACAGATAAAGTTTACCTCTTGCCCATTCATGTTCGTAACCTGTGACTTGTGCATTAGAAAACCTCGCCACTCTCTTTTAAACTCGGGTGCTCCCATCCCTAGCCCGAACGCTGCTTCCGTCGGAATGGTCGTAGTAGCCCTTGCTAAAAGGAGATTGATGAGGGGCTGGACCCTTTGTCTGTAACCCGGCAGATGTGATTCTCCGGCAGGCACAGAGGATACCAGCAGGACAGCTTGTCGGGAGGACTCGTTTATTTTGCATTAAGGAGGCATTTCGCCTCTGCATGGACGTATACATGCACGGGTTCCCGGCAAGGCTGGTCTTTTTCATTGACATGCTGATACAAGTACGAATGTTACGGGACACAGGCATGGGCTCGAGAGATTACATTATTTAGAAATTAAGATTTGGCAAGTGCCTACAAGCTAAACAAAAAGATAAGTGCCTCGCCATCTCCGTTCTTGCCTCTTTCCTCCCAGGTGCGGCAGGTGAAGGCAAAGAAGGGGCAACGGGGAACGCGCCGATGGAGAGCATGGCGAGGATAACCCTCGGCAAGGCGCGTGGCCGAGGGAGGAGGGCGATGCAGATGACGGTGCTGCCGCCGATGGTCAACTAGAGTCGGAATCGGCGTCCTCCAGCCCACTACCCTCGTCATCGATGTCGTTGTCCTCCTCGTTACTGTCGCCCGAGGAGGAAGTTTCGTTGTCGGTGGAGCTCTCCGCGCAGCACCCTAAGCGGGTTCCCAAGTGCCCGAAGACCTTAACGGAGAGCAGGTCGTTCTCCATTAATTTGAATTGGAGAACGTGCCCCTCCGACAGGCTATGGGCGCGGGCAAAGGTCTTCCACCCACGGCGAAGATACATGACGTGAGGGGCGGGGAAGTCGACGTTGACTCGCATGCCGCCATTCCCGGAGCCCCTCATATGCAGCCTCAAGGCCTGTGGCAGGTCAAGCTCCATTTTCCGAGAACACGGAGTGGGAGGCGGAGGTGACCGCACACTGTCTTGTACAGCCTGATGAAGAACTCACGGGGCTGATCTCCGACGTGGCCCTCCATTGGGGGTAGCCGCTGGCGGAAGCGCGGCCGGTGCGCCGCCCCGTCCTCCTCTCCGCCGAGTGCCACGGCGGCCTCGGCCTCGCCCCCTCCCTCTTCGTCTCACAGTGGGCTCCGCTGCCGTGAGCTCCGGAGGAGGGGGGACATGCTGTCGAGCAGAAGCCCTCGTTGCCGCCATTGGAGCGCCGGCGTGCCCACTCACCATGGCAAGTGGTAGAAAGGGGCCAAGCAGGAAGGAGATGAATGCAGAAGGATGTTGTCCCTCTCCCCTTTTTATAGAGGGGCAGGGCCGGGGCTCATCCCCCAACCTGAGGGTGGCCGCCCCACTCGACCAATCCGGCCGCCAGAGGCGCAGGGAATCAGGACCGACCCGCTGCTCCAATCACCAACGCCCGGCTTCCTGCCATGGCGTTAAGGCCCGTGCCCTCCGTATCTGTCACCTACCCTGCCTGAGGCATGGGGGACACGTGGCGAGCGGGCCGGAATTATGAAGACAAGTGGGACAACCGTTTTCCACCCTGTGATCATGGGGCGCGGGCGCCATGAAGGCCACGACCCGAGTCCACTTTGTAAATGAGTCATGCCCCTGCGGCTTCCTCTTTTTTACGGGGAAGACGCGGGCCGCCTCTTTAGTATTCACTGCAGGGTGACACAAGCGCGTCGCGACCATTCCACGCATGACCCCCATGTCACGCACTCAATGTGGGTCGTGGGGAAGTGCAACTGGCGACTGAGAAGGATAAAACTCTGCCACGCGTACCCGCGCACCGTTCTGGGCCTGGCCCAACAACGCTTCGCGCTTATGTGTGGCCCAGGCCCAGGGGCTCCTGTTGGTGTACAAAAGTAGGGGCCTTTCTGTACCCCTTTTACTTGTGCACGGGCAGTCGTAGCCACGCCTGCGGCCATGCTTGGCGAGGCAGAAGAAGCAAAGGTACGTGACTGCCAAGGCAGCACTCATGCTAGAGGCATGAAGAGCGAAGGGGCAAGATGGGCTTCCCCCGGCAACACCCTTCCGGGGCGGCCTACATAGCACCGGCAAGAGCCTTGCCGGGGCGACTTGCCCCACACCAGCAAGGCCGCCACCCTTGGGCCTGAGAGCTCTGACACCATCGACAACGTCGAGACCAAGACCCAGGGGCGCCCGTGTGGTGGCATGCTGATCTTTGTGAAGACCAAAGGCCTGCGAGTCTATATAGAAACCAGTAGACGAAGACCCCCGACAGGATCCTTGCCGGGGACGCCCGCGAGACCCCGGCAAGACCCTTGCCGGGGGCATCTGCGGGGCCACGGCTAGGCCCGCACCCACCAACGTTTCGCTGCCCCGCGGTCGTTCCGATGTGGCAGCCAGCCCGGCAACTAGGCAAGTGCGTGCGTGGCAGCATGCACCTTCTAGGCCAACTAGTCAAGCACCTGCGTGGTGGCATGTAGATCTTCATGAAGACCCTGTCACCGAACCAGCACAGCAACCAGCCAGCCAGCATGGCGCGGCATGCCTCGTCAGTTTGGACGCGCGTCGAAGCAAGGCGAGGCGGCGACGGATGGGACGAGCTCTGTTGCCACCCCCGATAAAGTAAGAGGGCACGTAGGCAGCGCATTAAATGCGTATCTCCTACGGTGTCAGGCGATAAACTTGTGCACTGTAGATACTTTCCACCTCCTGTGTGCCACTGTGGCGACCCCTTTGACATATAAAAGGAGGCCCGAGGCGTACTAGGGAAGGATTCGGACTTTTTGGACTGGGCATGCACCGCAGCTAGTTCAAGATCTCAAGAACACTGAATATACACGAAAGCAGGACTAGGGTTTTACGCATCGTTTGCGGCCCGAACCTGGGTAAAAATCCCCTCGCGTTGATCGGTAGGCATGCTCTTTGCGCGGCTCCACGCCTCGCCAACCGTACAAGGTATTCCCTGGGATCCCATAGGTGTCGTTTCCTCGACAGGTTAGCAATCCGAAGACTGTGTCAACCGACGTGTCATTAGCGATCACCCGTGTCAAACCAGGGGCTTCTTCCTAGCATTAGCTGAAGTGGGCAATGCCATAGACCTCGGCTACCTAAGCCGACCACTTCACACACCGGGGCTCGTTGTCGTCCCCCACTGTCAAGCTCATATCACTAAGTGAAAGTCATAAATGCAATATAGTTTGATTGCCTAGTTCTTATGAGCACAGACTGCCTTCGGGAACCGAGACATAGGCCAAGGGTCACGTTTGCCTGAAAAATAACACCCTCGATGCACTGTACAGGGGGGCTGAAGCCGACGACTGGCCACTTTTAGATTAACATGGTCAACACAGGAGACACAATTACAAACAATAGAATTTCAAGCCGAATTCATTAAAACAAACAATAGTTTTTTATACATCATGCTTCGGTATCCTGTGGTACCATCTAAAAATACAAAGTCCCCTTCGGATAGTTTGCCTCGGTCATCCAGGCACCCTCTTCTACTTCAACGAAGAACTGCTCCACGGTCCGCACCTTCCCTTTGTGGGGCCCCGCAACAATAACCTCCGCATCGACCTTCTGAAAATGCGTCTTCACGCACACGTATGCCCGATGTGCTCCCTCCAGGCATGCTGACCGCTTCGAGCAATCCACTTGCGGAACGACTTCCTGCAACCGTGCCAGGAGCCCAAAGAAACTGGCCGGCAGCGCCTCCGTTGGCCATAGGGTGATGCAGAGGTCTTGTAGCATCGGCCTTGCCTTTCTAAGAAGCTCTGCCAGCTGCTTCATTTGATGATTCAACAACTGCGGCTGCGACAGCTCCTGGAACTGCCTCTAGAATGCCGCCTCCGGCTTCATGGCCTCCTATTGGCCGAAGTGAAGGTCGGCGTTAGACGCGCTCTTCGGGAGATCTTGAAGACCTCTGCGGACTGCCACAGCTGGGTGAGCTCGACGAATCCCTTGTTGCCAAACGTACATTGAAGTAAATATGGCTTACCCGTGGCTATATGCTCCACTTGTTTGAGCACCTCGTGGTCAGCCTGGGCCTGGGTCTGGAGCTCGGCATGAGACAGGCGTAGCTTTTGCAGCTCCTCGCCCACCTTCTTCTCCTTCTCCTGAAGGGAATCACGCTTGAGATATACGCCCTTTAGCCCTCCTCAACCTCCAGGACCCGCCCTGCTCCTTCTCCCTAGCCACCTTTTTGGCGGTTAGGTCTTTCCCTGCCTTGGCGGCAGCAGCCTTCTGCTGCTTGGCCTCCTGCCGAGCCTTCAACAGCTCAGCCTTGAGCCCCTCAAGCTCGGCTAAAGCCCCTGTCATTCAAATAGTTTGGCATTAGCCTCTCCTTCAACAAGACTGACATTATTTAAAAGTACATTCGAGGGTATATCGCATCGGTCGGTTACCTTGGGACTGCTCGACTGATGCGGCTTGAAGCTACGTCGGTATTTCCCCAAAGAGGAAGGGACGATGCAACACAACGACGGTAGGTATTTCCCTCAGTGATGAGACCAAGGTTATTGAACCAGTAGGAGAACCAAGCAACAACACGTAAGCGGCGCCTGCACACAAATAACAAATACTTGCAACCTGACTTATTAAGGGGGTTGTCAATCCCTTTCGGGTAATGGCGCCAGAAATTGGCAAAACAGACGTGAATAAATTGTAGTAGATTCATAGATCGAACGCCAAATAACATAAATAAGAATAAATTGCAGAAAGGCATTTTTGTATTTTTGGTTTAGTAGATCTGAAAATAAGAGGCAAATAAAATAGTTCGCAAAGGCAAATAATATGAGAAAGAGACCCAGTGGCCGTAGGTTTCACTAGTGGCTTCACTCGAGAAAAAATAGCAAATGGTGGGTGAACAAATTACTGTTGGGAAATTGATAGAACTTCAAATAATCATGACAATATCCAGGCAATGATCATTACATAGGCATCACGTCCAAGATTAGTAGACCGACTCCTGCCTGCATTAGTACTATTGCTCCACACACCGACCACTATCCAGCATGCATCTAGTGTATTAAGTTCATGGGGGAAACAGAGTAATGCAATAAGAACGATGACATGATGTAGACAAGATCTATTTATGTAGAAATAGACCCCATCATTTTATCCTTAGTAGCAACGATACATATGTGTCGGTTCCCCTTCTGTCACTGGGATCAAGCACCATAAGATCGAACCAACTACAAAGCACCTCCTCCCATTGCAAGATAAATAGATCAAGTTGGCCAAACAAAACCCAAATATCGGAGAAAAATTATGAGGCTATAAGCAATCATGCATATAAGAGATCAAAGAAACTCAAATAAATTTCATGGATATAAAAGATAGATCTGATCATAAACTCACAGTTCATCCGATCCCAACAAACACACCGCAAAAAAGAGTCACATCATATGGATCTCCAAGAGACCATTGTATTGAGAATCAAACGAGAGAGAGGAAGCCTTCTAGCTACTAACTACGGACCTGAAGGTCTACCAAGAACTACTCACGCATCATTGGAGAGGTACCAATGGAAGTGGTGAACCCCTCTCTGATGGTGTCTAGATTGGATCTGGTGGTTCTGGACTCTACGGCGGCTGGAATTGATTTTCATCGACTCCCCGAGGGTTTCTGGAATATTGGGGCATTTATAGAGCAAAGAGGCGGTTCAGGGGGCACCCGAGGTGGGCACAACCCACCAGGGCGCGCCTGGGGCCCAGCCGCGCCCTGGTGGGTTGTGCTCCCCTCGGAGCACCCCCAAGGTGCTTCTTCGACCCACTGGATGTCTTCTAGTCCAAAAAAAATCTCCAAAAAGTTTCGCTGCGTTTGGACTCCGTCTGCTATTGATTTCCTGCGATATAAAAAACATGCAAAAAACAGCAAGTGGCACTTGGCACTATGTCAATAAGTTAGTGCCAAAAAATGATTTCAAATGATTATAAAACATCCAAGATTTATAATATAACAGCATGGAACAATCAAAAATTATAGATACGATGGAGACGTATCAAGCATTCCCAAGCTTAATTCCTGCTCGTCCTCGAGTAGGTAAATGATAAAAACAGAATTTTTGATGTGGAATGCTGCCTAACATGTCATATCATATTCTTTTCTTTATAGCATGGACATTTGGACTTTTATATTGTTCAAAGAAATAGTCTAGTTTTGACATGATAATTTAAATACTCAAGCAGATCAACAAGCAACCATGTTTTCAAAATATCAATGTTAAAATAAGCTATCCCTAGCCCATCATGCTAAATCATTGATCCATTCATGAAACACACTCGCATATTAACTACACCCAATACTCAAGTATGATCATAGAGCCTCCTAGTTGGTGCTTTTATAAGATAAGATGTAGACTCAAATTCAAAAATAAAAATTGCATCAAGTAAAAGAAAGGCCCTTCGCGGAGGGAAGCAGGGATTTGTAGAGGTGCCAGAGCTCAAAGCAAAAAACTTAGAGGTAAAAACCATTTTGGGAGGTGTGCCTTTCCCACCAACGAAAATGACTTAGAGTTCCCAACACTTTCCATGCTAGATATATCATAGGCGATTCCCAAACAGAAATTAAAGTTTATTCCTTTTTCAACCATACTTTCACTTTCCATGGCTAACCGTATCCATGGGTGCCTTCCATACCAACACTTTCCAAGGAATTTATTACTTGATAACATAAAGTAAATTCATTTTTCATTTCAGGACTGGGCATCCCAAATACCTTTGCCTTACTCTCGTGCAATGACAAGTGAATAAACACTCATCGTGAGAATAACACATCTAGCATGGAAAATATTAGCCAGCCCTCACCGCCTCGCGAGCGGTACGAACACACAAAAGAGAAGTTTATTTTGAAAATTAGAGATGGCACATACAAATTTGCTTAGAACGGCAGAAGAATAACGCATATAGGTAGATATAGTGGACTCATGTGGCAAAACTGGTTTAAAGGATTTTGGATGCACAACTAGTGATCATACTTAGTGTAAAATGAAGGCTAGCAAAAGATTGAGAAGCGACCAACCAAGAAATGAATAATCTCATAAGCGAGCATTAAGCATAATTAACATCGAATAATGCACCACATGTAGGATATGATTTCATTGCATAATTATTGACTTTCGTTCTTGCGTAGGGAATCACAAACCTTAACACCAATATTCTTACTAAAGCATATTTACTCATCAAGATGACTCACATATCACATCATCATATCTCAAAACTATTACTAAGAATCAAGTTTACTTTGTCCAATGATCTTCATGAAAGTTTTTATTATATCCTTCTTGGATATCTATCACTTTGGAACTAATTTTCATGTGTTGCTTTTGACAAGCTCATACAAATATAAGTGAAGATCATGAGCATAAAATTTCTTTCTCTCAAATTAATTTATGTGAAGCAAGAGAGAATTTCTTAAAAATTTACTAAATCTCAAATAAATCTAAGTGAAGCAAGAGAGTATTCCTTCCAAAATACTAAAGCATACCATGCTAAAAAAGATATAAGTGAAGCACTAGAGCAAATACATAGCTCATAAAAATTTAAGTGAAGCATAGAGAGCAAATCTAGCAAGTCATGGTATAATTTTGGCTCTCTCAAATAGGTGTGTCCAGCAAGGAATCAAGACTTAAAACACAAAATAAAACAAGCAAAGACTCATATCATACAAGACGCTCCAAGCAAAACACATAGTTTGTGACGAATAAAAATATAACTTCGAGTAAAATACCGATGGTCGTTAGAAAAAAGAGGGGATGCCACTCGGGGCATCCCCAAGCTTAGTTGCTTGCTCTCTTTGGATAATAGCTTGGGATGCCGGGGCATCCCCAAGCTTAGGCTCTTCTTACTCCTTATTCCTTGAACCATCGCAAGATAACCCAAAACTTGAAAACTTCAATCACACAAAACTCAACAAAACCTTCGTGAGATCCGTTAGTATAAGAAAGCAAATCACTACTATATGTACTATAGAAAACCAATTCATATTTTTTCCTTGCATTATATCTACTGTATTCCAAGTTTTCTATGGAAAAAAATCATCAAATAAAACAATAGATTCATCAAAACAAGCACATTACGCAAAGAAAACAGAATCTGTCAAAAACAAAATAATCTGTAGTAATCTGAAAATTTCCAATACTTCTGTAACTCCAAAAATTCTGAAAACATCAGGACCACGTGAGCAATTTGTATATTAAACTTCTACAAAAAGCATTAGCATGATATCACGCTCTGGTTAAAAATGAGAATTGTTTTCGTGAGCGCAAAAGTTTATGTATTTCAGCAAGATCAAACAACTATCACCCAAGAAGATCCTAAAGGCTTTACTTGGCACAAACACTAACTAAAACACAAAAAACACAATCATAACAGTAGCATAATTTTTCTAACACTGAAGAACAGAAAGCAAAAAGCAAAAATAAATTTTATTCATTGGGTTGCCTCCCAACAAGCGCTATAGTTTTACGCCCCTAGCTAGGCATTGAGATTTCATTGATGCTCACATGAAAGATAATAATTGAAACACAAAGAGAGTATCATAAAACATGTCGCAAACACATTTAAGTCTAACATACTTCCTATGCATAGGAATTTTATAGGCAAACAGATTATCAAGACAACAAGTATCTAGCATATGCAAAGGAGAGGGATAAAACATTGAAAATCTCAACATAACGAGAGGTAATTTAGTAACATGAAAATTTCCACAACCATATTTTCCTCTCTCATCATAATTATATCTAGGATCATACTCAAATTCAACAATATAGCTATCATATAAAGATTTCTCTTCATGATCTACATGCATAAAAGTTCTATAATCTTCTAAGATAGTGGGATTAGCATCAACTAAAGTCATGACCTCTCCAAACCCACTTTCGTCAAAAAAATTGTAAGATTGAACACTCTCCAAATATGTGGGATTACTTTCACCTAAAGTTGACACTCTTCCGGACCACTTTCAATATTATTGCAAACATTATTATCAATATCATATTCATCATGAGGCCTATTTTTTTCAAGATCATAAGAATCATTATCACCCCAATCATGATCATTGCAACAACTAGTGGATATAGTAAACTTAGCATCCCCAAGCTTGGGGTTTTGCATATTATTAGCACAATTGACATTAATAGAATTTATAGTAAAATCATTGCAATCATGCTTTTCATTCAAGGAGCTATCATGAATTACTTCATAAATTTCTTCATCACAATTTCCAGATTCACAAATCTCAAGGAAAACTTTATAAAGATAATCTAGTGCACTGAAATCACTAGCAATTGGTTCATCATAATTGGATCTTTTGAAAAGATTAGCAAGTGGGTGAGGATCCATATCAACAGATTTTTAGCAAGCGAAGATGCAAGCAAATAGAAGACACATGGCAACACAAGCAAAGATAGCACACAAGATTGCAAACAAAAACAGATCTGACGAGAAAAAGCGAATGAAAAAGAGGGCGAATAAAATGGCAAATTTGGTGAAGTGGGGGAGAGGAAAACGAGGGGCAAATGGAAAATAATGTAAATTGCGAGGAGATGAGATTTGTTATTAGGAACCTGGTATATGTTGAAGATCCTCCCCGGCAACGGCGCCAGAAATTCCTTTTCATGCTTCTTGAAGCTACGTCGGTATTTCCCCAAAGAGGAAGGGATGATGCAGCACATCGACGGTAGGTATTTCCCTCAGTGATGAGACCAAGGTTATCGAACCAGTAGGAGAACCAAGCAACAACACGTAAGCGGCGCCTGCACACAAGTAACAAATACTCGCAACCCGACGTATTAAAGGGGTTGTCAATCCCTTTCGGGTAACGGCGCCAGAAACTTGCAAAACAGACGTGAATAAATTGTAGTAGATTGATAGATCGAACGCCAAATAAAATAAATAAGAATAAATTGCAGCAAGGTATTTTTGTATTTTTGTTTAGTAGATCTGAAAATAAAAGTCAAATAAAATAGATCGCAAAGGCAAATAATATGAGAAAGAGACCCGGGTGCCATAGGTTTCACTAGTGGCTTCTGTAGCGACCAGACCTCAAACAGTCTGATCTCTGTGCATCAGTGTCATCCCTGGATCGGTAATGCTGACACGCACAGTACTTGAGGATTTATAACAGAGTAGCAATCACACACTTATTACATCGAATGTCTCAAAAGAGAACTTATTATAATAAATATGGCTTAAGGCCATCTAAAACAATAACAACGGAAGGCTTGGAAGATAAAGTGAGTCCATCAACTCTAAGGGCATCACTGAGTGAAAGACAACGACCTATGGCTCCTTACTCGTCGTCTGAAAAGTCTGCAACATGATACGTTGCAGCCCGTAACGGGTCAGCACATGGAATATGCTGGCAATGTAACACAAAAGAGAAATGAACAGAATAATTGCTATCACTACATGCACATATGGTTGGTGGAGGCTGTATGATTAATATGTTTTGCGAAAAGCCAATTTTCCCTACAACAAAGGAATAAATTTTATTTAACTATCATGGTAGTTGTTAAACATTGGGAAGGTTCCTCCAAGTCAATCCCAATTAAGCATCATCATTAAACCCAATCAAATTATATTAAGAGTGATGAGATCCACATGAAAATACAGGATCTAGATACTCAAAATGTCCATAACCGGGGACACGGCTAACCATGATTAGTTTGTACACTCTGTAGAGGTTTGCGCACTTTTCCCCACAAGACTCGAATACATCCATGGTCGGAGATTCGAGACACAGTCTTTCTGAAGCATTAACTCTCTACTCTGGATAGACAGTACCACCTACAACCCACTACATCTGCTAGTCTACCTCTTCGAGAGCTTCACGCAACTTACTCAACTATGCTAGAGCCCATAATGGCTTGTGGCTGCACACGAAAGTTTCTAGCATGAATAATCTTATGATCCCTTTGAGCCTGGGTGGCGGGCCGTAGGATGATTACACGGGTCCTCCGGGATATCCTAGGACAGCACAGGATTCTCCAGGTGCGCACAAGCAATCCACCCAGATGTGTATTTAAATAGCCACCTTAAGTTGAACCATTAATTAACAACCTCACATCCGTCATGAATACACTAAAACCCAAACCATGTCTACGAGCATAGCATAGCAATATAAGCAACGTAGAAGTAACTCCCATAGGTTTGAAAACAAACAGGTGAATAGGTACTACCTCATCTACTTCCCAAAACCCACAATTTAATCAGATCCTAACCATGCAATTGTTTGAGGATTGATCTAATGCAATAAAACTGGGTAGTAAAGAGGTATGATCAAAGTGTTACTTGCCTTGTTGATGATCCGCGAAACCTAGAGACTCGTAGTAGCACGCTTCGCACTCCGGGTACTCTATCGCAAACAAACAAGCATACAATAAGCACACAACTAGAAACACGGGTAAAATTTCAAATAAGAGATCTAACCATAATGTTCAACTTAAGAACTCCGGTTTGCAAAAAGAATCAAATCAAACGAAGCAACAGAACTCAAACTGCGAAAGAAAAAAGATTCCTTTACTAATCTGGACTAAAGTCAAATTTTACGGTAGCAAAATCTTGTTCAAGTTGGTTAAACAGAAAGAAGGCTTCGAGACGAAGATCTACGACCTTGAATCGCCTGATTCCGATAAACGAGCGAAAAGATAAACTAAAACGAAAATCGGATCAGAAATCACGATCGAAAATAATCGCAAAAAATCCGAGAAAAAGAAAAACTGAGGAACAGACTAACGAACGAACGTTCGCTGCCTGTGGTTAACGAGTGAAAAACGTTCGTTAAAACGAATGTACGAACGGGCGTTCGCTAAATAACTAAACCGAAAAAAAACTGATCTAAAATAAAAAAAACCGACAGCGGCGGCGACTACCTCCGGCGGTCGGCGGGACGGCGGCGGCGGCGAGCGGCTCCGGCAGTGGGGTCAGGCGGCGGCGGGCTTCGGCGGAGGCGCGGCGCTGCGGCGGCGGCTCGGGACGGCGACGCGGCGGCGGCGGGTTTCAGGCGGCGCTAGGGTTTTCAGGCGGGGTGGCGCTGGCTCGGGCCTCCGCGGCTTTAAAGGGCCGGCTAGAATAGTGTCCAGGTCGGACACGGCCCGGTTAGGTCGGTTCGTTTTTTAAGTAATTCCGCTCAGAAAAAATGAATAAAAGAAATACTAAACGAACTCCAAAAACCCTAAAATAAATTTTCCCCGTCCTCTAAAAATCTACCGGACAAGGTGAACATTTATTTGGGCCTCTAATGCAATTTTTAGAAACGCATATTTCTCCTAATTCAAATAAAATAGCGATAAAAACTCCGAATAAAATCTTATTTGATTTTAATATTAAATCTTCAATATTTCTTTATTTTGGGGAAGTCATTTTATCCCCTCTCTTTTATTTTCATAAAAAGAAATATTCGAAGAGAAAATAATTAAAATCAAACAATCCTCTTTTCAAAATTTGAGGAAACTCAAATATGAAAATAATGAAATTCTCAACTCTCTCCGTGGGTCCTTGAGTTGCGTAGAATTTCTAGGATCAAGCCAAAATGCAATAAAAATATGATATGCAATGATGATCTAATGCATAACATTCCAAATTGAAAATTTGGGATATTACAAACCTACCCCCTTAAGATGAATCTCGCCCTCGAGATTCGGGTTGGCTAGAAAATAGGTGAGGGTGATCCTTCTGTAGGTCTTCCTCTCGTTTTTAGGTGGCTTCATCCTCGGTATGGTGGCTCCACTGAACTTTGCAGAACTTGATAACCTTGCTTCATGTGACTCGGCTGGCAAACTCAAGAATCTTGACCGGTTTCTCCTCGTAGGTCAATTCGGTATCCAACTGAATCGCTTCTAGTGGCACTGTATCTCTTAGAGGAATATCAACCATCTCTGCATGGCACTACTTCAACTGAGAAACGTGGAACACATCATGAACTCCTGACAATCCTTCGGGCAATTCCAACTTGTAAGCAACTTCTCCCATACGTTCCAAAACCTTGTATGGTCCTACAAATCTCGGGGCTAACTTTCCCTTAACTCCAAAACGCTTCACTCCTCGGAGTGGTGATACACGAAGATACACTCTGTCTTCGACTTCGTAAACTGTCTCCTTGCGTTTAGAATCCGCATAACTCTTCTGCCTGGACTGGGCTACTTTGAGTCTATCGCGTATCAACTTAACCTTCTCCTCAGACTCTTCAATCAAATCTGGTCCAAACAACTGACGGTCTCCCATACAATGCGTCGAAAGGGGCCATCTTCAAACTGGCTTGATAGCTATTGTTGTAAGAGAACTCTGCATAAGGCAAATTTTCGTCCCAACTAGATCCATAGTCTAGCGCACAAGCTCTCAACATGTCCTTCAGAATCTGATTGACTGTCTCAGTCTGTCCATCCGTCTGCGGGTGAAAAGCTGTACTGAACTCTAGCCTGGTTCCCAAAGTCTCATGCAACTGATTCCAAAACTTTAAGGTAAACTGGGTTCCTCTATCCGATACAATGGTCCTCGGAACTCCATGTAGACATACGATCCTGGTCATGTATATCTTTGCCAACTTAGCACTGGTGTAAGTGGTCTTGACTGGGATGAAATGAGCTACCTTCGTCAAACGATCGACTACAACCCATATCGAGTCATAGCCTGAACGAGTCCTGGGCAATCCCGTGATAAAGTCCATTCCTAGTTTATCCCACTTCCATTCAGGTATCGGCAATGGCTGTAACAATCCTACTGGCTTCTGATGTTTTGCCTTTACTCTCTGACATACATCACAAACTGCTGCATACTCCGCAATATCCTTCTTCATTCCGGTCCACAAGAAACTATCCTTCAAATCCAGATACATCTTGGTATTTCCTGGGTGAATCGAATATAGCGAATCATGGGCCTCTTGCAGAATCAACTTCCTGATCTCCAGATCATTTGGCACATAAACGCGGTCCTCAAACCATAGGGTATCGTGCTCATCCTCACGAAATCCTTTAGCTTTTCCTTTGCTCATTCTTTCCTTTATCTCAGCAATCTCCTTGTCCGTCTTCTGAGCTTCTCGGATCTTATCCATCAAAGTGGACTGAATCTCCAATGCTGCTACATAACCTCTCAGAAATATTTCCAAACATAGTTCACAAAGATCCTCTGCTAACTCCTTCGGTAACTTTCGGTCATGAGTGTATTGACATGACTCTTGCGACTCAACGCATCGGCTACTACGTTAGCCTTTCCGGGATGATAATGCAACTTCATATCATAATCCTTGATGATCTCCAACCATCTCCTCTGCCTGAGATTCAACTCCTTCTGCGTGAAAATGTACTTCAAACTCTTGTGAACCGTGTACACCTCACAATGGTTTCCGATGAGAAAATGTCTCCATGTCTTCAACGCATGCCCTACGGCTGCTAACTCCAAATCATGTGTTGCATAATTCAACTCATGGGGTTTAAGCTGTTGTGAGGCATATGAAACAACTCTTCCCTCCTGCATAAGCACTGCTCCAAGTCCTCGACGAGAGGCGTCGCAATACACCTGGTAATCCTTGCGTTGATCTGGAAGAATCAACACTGGAGCTGTAACCAAGCGTTTCTTCAACTCCTGAAAACTGGCCTCACATTCCTCAGTCCATTTGAACTTGGTGTCCTTCTTCAACAACTCCGTCATGGGCTTTGCAATCTTCGAGAAATTCTCAATGAACCTCCGGTAGCATCCTGCGAGTCCAAGAAAACTCCGGATCTCTCCAATTGACGTGGGTGCTTCCCAATTTGTCACGGTGACAACCTTGGTAGGGTCTACTGCTATTCCTTCTCCGGATATAACATGTCCAAGGAATCCAACTTCCTTCAACCAAAACTCAGACTTGCTGAACTTGGCATATAACTGATGTTCTCTGAGCTTCCCAAGTACCAAACGCAAATGCTCCTTATGTTCCTCTTCATTCTTCGAGTAGACCAGAATATCATCAATGAACACCACGACGAACTTATCCAAAAACTCCATAAACACCTTGTTCATCATGTTCATAGAATAGGCAGGTGCGTGAGTCAGACCAAATGACATAACGGTATACTCATATAGCCCATACCTTGTGGTAAAAGCTGTCTTAGGTATATCCTGCTCTCTAATCTTCAGCTGGTGGTACCCTGATAGCAGATCGATCTTGGAAAACACCTTAGCTCATTGCAGCTGGTCAAACAAATCATTTATCATAGGCAGTGGGTACTTGTTCTTGATCGTCACCTCATTCAGTCCTCGATAATCAACAACCATCCTCAACGATCCATCCTTCTTCTCCACTAGAAGTACTGGGGATCCCCAAGGTGACGAGCTTGGGCGAATATAACCTTTATCCAGTAACTCCTTAATCTGCTTCTTAATTTCCTCTAAATCCTTTGCGGGCATCCTGTACGGTCTCTTCGATATTGGTCCTGTGCCTGGCAAAAGCTCGATCAAAAACTCAATGTCTCTATCCGGTGGCATGCCTGGCAACTCTTCTGGAAATACATCCGGGAAATCCTTCACCACTGGTACTTCCTCCTGTACAACTCCTGATAAGGAATTCACTTGAGTCCTATTCGGCACATGCCGGGATACATACTTGATCCTTCTTCCTTCTGGGGTGGTAAGCAAAATCGACTTACTGGCGCAGTCAATGTTCCCTCCATACTTCGATAACCAATCCATGCGTAATATCACATCCAGTCCTTGTGACTCCAATACTATTAGGTATGAGGGAAACAAGTAGTTACCAATCCTTAAGGGTAACCGATCACACCATAGGCTAGCCATATACTCTGCTCCTGGCGTGGTTACTAACATGGGTGACCTAAGGGCTTGGGTCGGTAGTTTAAATTTATCCACAAATCCCCTTGATATGTATGAATGCGATGCACTAGTATCGAAAAGAACGATTGCAGTAAATGACTTAACCAAAAACTTACCTATTACTGCATCGGGTTGCGCTTCAACCTCCTCCACGCTAACGTGGTTCACTTGTCCCCCGTTGAAAGGGTTGGGCTTCTTCCCAGAGCTTCCATTGCCATTTCCATTCTTTGCTTCAGAACACTCTGTGGCATAGTGTCCATTCTTCCCGCACTTGAAACAAGTAATGTGACTTAGATCCTTCTTGGCGGGTGTTGCTGGGTTGGAATGGTTCTGTCCGTTGCTTCCTCCATTACCATTCCCATTTTTGGAGCCACTATGGTTGTGCAAAATCCCTCCATTTTGATTGTGGCCTCCATGGTTATGGACAAGTCCTCCCGAGTTCGGGGTAAAGCTGGGTCTCTGCTGCGCTCCAGAATTGTACTTCCCTTGTCCATACTTCCTCTTGCGGTTGTCAATCTACTGCTGCTTCCCTTCAATCATGAGGGCCTTGGCAAGATCGGCCTCTTGGGCCATACTCTTCTCCTCCAAGGCCTCACACTTGCCGATGGCGTCCTTCAGCTCTTGCTCCACCTCGGCCACCCTCTCCTCGTGCTGGCGGAGGGCGACCTGTTCGGTCTTTAGTTCCGCAGCCGCTTTATCAGCGGCTGCTTTATTTTCGCTCGCCTCCTTCTTGGGCTATGCAAGGGCGCTCTTAAGGGTTTCGACCTCGGCCGCGCTACCTGCACTCATAAACACAACAGTACATGAGTTACACTCTGAGTTCGCTTATCACCTAAGATATACGATCAAACTCTTTTAAAGTACACGCATACCTTGCGCCTCATCTAACTGCTTGTTAATGTGGCCAATCTCATCATCAGCCAGCTTCAGTTTCTGATTGAGTTCGGAAACCTCGGTGGCCTGGGCCTGTTATACAATAGAAAAGTACGACACCTCTTCCGAATACTATGTGATCCTCTGTTCAAAACCGAACACAGTCTTAGGGGCTACTATCTATATACAGGTATATTTCCTTCATATGAAAAGTGTCTAAGGTATTACGTCGCATACCTCGGAGCCTGTTAGAAGGCTGGTGAAGGCTTCGTTCAGCCCGCTCTTGGCGGACTAAACTTTCTCAACCACCACACCCATCAGGGTGCGGTGCTCCTCCACGATGGAAGCACATCGTAGTGCCGCCACCAGAGCGTTCGGCGCCTCCGAATTAGTGGAGGTTGCCGTCGGAGTCGACGCTCCCCCCTCCTTCAAAGGGGGTTGCTTCCTCGATTTCAGAGCCATATGGGTCTCCGGAATAATGTTTGGCTGGGGGCCGAACTTGTCAGGGCCCCCGCCGTCGGTCTCCATGGGGGTTGCACCCCTCATGTTCTCGGTAGCTGATGCATCACCCTCAGGTGCCGTCTTGGCAGCCTCACTCACCCCTCCGTGGCCCAGAGAGGCCCTTCAGGACAACACCTCGGTGTTATCCATGATGTTTGGCGAAGAGGCTCGAGGAGGCATCTCGCTCTCTGCTATCTCTTGTGCCAGAGAACTCCCTTCAGATAGCGATGGGCTGGGGAGGTCGTGAGCAGGGCTGAAATACACACAACATAATATGTTATATTAAAAACATAAAGGACCAAATACCAGTAATGTATCCTTTGATACGTACGATGCGGCCAAGGGCTTCGCCCTGGGAAGCCTCTCGGGGATGGGTTCGACAGCTGAATCCGAACCATCTGAGAGGGTCATATCCCCCTCTTGGACGCCCCCTCCTTCGGGTCTATGGAGGCTACCCTTTTCTTTTTGCTCCCCTAGAGATGGGAGTATCTTTCCGCCTCCTCCTCCTCTTCGTCTTCATCTCCCTCGGGGGAGGAGGGGATTTCGGTCTCTCCGGACACTGCGTCCAAAGTACCCTTACGGCGGAGGCCGCCCTAGGCCTCCTTGCTCTTCTTCTTGGCCTTCTTCTCCGGCGCCTGATAGGGCGCCAGAACTAGCATCTTCGTAAGCTGGGGTGTGGCCGGATCTTCAAGCAGCAATGTCGGACACTTGATCCACTCCGCCTTTGCTATCCAGCCCTGTGCGAGGGACGGAAAACCCATTATGCCTAAGAATTTATGGACATAATGTATGTTCGGGATAACACACTTACCGGAGTGGCCGGATTCTCGCTGTCGAGGCTGATGTCTTCGGTCTTCTTCGGCCACATTTTCTGGGCCTTGAAGAGCAGCTTCCAGATCTCTTCATGCATTGTGCCAAAGAAGTGCTGCAGGGTCCGCGGACCTTCCGGATTAAACTCCCACATGTGGAGGGGCCGGAGCTGGCAGGGGAGGATCCGTCGGAAGACTATCACCTGAACCACGTTAGTGAGACTGGTGTTCTTGCCTATCATGTTTGTGATGCGCTTTTGTAGCATCAACACTTCCACAGTTGATCCCTAGTCTAGACCTTTGTTGGCCCATGACGCGAGCCACATAGGGGGCCCGGATCTGAACTCAGGAGTGGTCGCCCACCTGGCGCCGCGGGGTTCGGTGATGTAGAACCACTCCTGTTGCCACACCTTATGGTCTCCATGAAGGCCCCTTTAGGCCAAGTGGCGCTGGGAAGCTTGCTCACCATGGCGCCACCGCAGTCCGCGTGCTGCCCCTCGACCACCTTCCGCTTCACATTGAAGACTTTTAGCCATAGGCCGAAGCGTCGGGGGATGTAGAGTAGCGCCTCACACATGACGATAAACACCGAGATGTGGAAGAAATAATTTGGGGCTAGATCATGGAAATCTAGCCCATAGTAGAACATGAGGCCACAGACAAAGGCGTGGAGGGGAAACCCTAGCCCGCGAAGGAAGTGAGGGATGAACACAACCCTTTTGCCGGGCTCCGGGGTGGGGATGACTTGCCCCTTGGCAGAGAGCCTGTGGGCGATGTCCGCAAACAGATATCCCGCCTCCCGAAGCTCCTTTATGTCCTTCTCCGTGACGGAGGAGGCCTCCCACTTGCCCTTCGAACCAGGTCCGAACATGGATGGATAGGTTGGTGGCAGTGGAAAAGATTGAAGCTTGGGCGCTGGAACTTGAGGATGGGAAGACAGGAGAAGGAAGAAGGCATGGGAGAAAAGAGGGATCTTTATCCACTTATATTGGCAATTGTCGGCGTTCTGGGAACGGGGGTCCCCAGACTTGCCTGCCTACAGCCCACGGCGTGGCTCTGCTAGCGGGCCCGTACAACCCATCTTCATCAACAAGGCATTCAAGACCCTTGCGAGGGGCAAAGCCTCGCGAGGCAGACGACGCAAGACCTCCTCAGGAGCGGCCTCACCAGGTTGGCTCGCGAGGGGCGGAGAGATCAAGGCAAGGCAAACCTTGCGAGGTTCTCATGACGTGAGCCATGACGATCGAGACCAGGCGGGCGCTAGGCGGGCGCCAGTGCGCGCAGTGTCCTTGTTTCCTCTTTGGTGCAAAGGGGGCAAGCGCAGGCGAGGAGTAACGAGGCGTCAAGCAAAGGTTTCCATATCGGTGCAACGAGACCAAGACCCGCCGGACGGCAAGACGGAGGTCACCGTGGAGCCCAAGACAGCGTCACCACCAGAGCCTTTGGCAGGCGAAGACCACCTTTAGTCAGGATAAGATGTACTAGCTGTCCCCTTTCAAATTGGCCGTTGTTGGCTCCCTTCCCACTCAATATTTGGGGAGAGGACAAGGGCCTCTATAAATAGGACTAGCCACCATAGTAGGAGGCAGCGGATCTTGAGCTGATCCTTAGCCACACACCGAACACAAGAACTCCTCAACCTCAGGAGGTTGTTCTTCCCCTTGTATCTGTTCATCCTCAGACCAAGAGTCAATCCAGCACCACCACACTGGAGTAGGGTATTACACCACAACGGTGGCCCGAACCAGTATAAATCCTGTTTCTTGTGTTGCGAGTTCATCGAGCTTAGCCCTTAGACCGCGGAGTGTGTGAGGGCGTGATCGGTGGAGGAGAGATCTTCGTGCGCACCCCAGTGTTCGAACCTTGAGGGTTTTGCCGGAACCCGTGATCCGACATTTGGCGCGCCAGGTAGGGGTGCGCCGGGTCTTTCCTTCCGGCGATCCACGCTCCGCCATCTTCGTGCCCGTCCCTCATGGCCGGTGTTGCTCTTCCGGCCGGATTTGCGGGCGCCCGCGGCGGCGCCGGGGGGCTCTGCGCCCTCACTCCTGCCATGCGGCAGGTACAGTGGCCGCCCAAGTTCAAGTCGGAGATGCCGCCACGCTACGACGGCACGGTGGACCCGTCAGCTTTCCTGCTGGCATCCGAGGTGGCCGTCCTCGAGGCCGGGGGCGACGACAAGGTCATGGCCAACTGGCTTCCCATGGCCCTCACTGGCGCGCCGCGCGCCTGGCTGCTCAACCTCCCCGGATCCACAGTGGCATCTTGGGAGGAGCTGCGCGGGCTCTTCACTGCGCGCTACGCGGCACCGGCGGACCATGTGGTTGCGGCCCTACTAGGCGGCTCCCAAGCACCGCCTTCAGATCGCCATATCAAGCCATTCCTTCGCTAGATCGGCGCCGCTTCCAAGCGCTCGGGGGCTCCGCCGGGCTGGGCTGCGCCCGAGGCTGACCTCACCTTCGACTCAGAAGACCACCCCGTCACCACCGCCGGCTCGGGGATGCTCCCGATGCTTTGCACGCCCACCATTTGCAACGTCGCCGTCACCAAGACCGTCGTCGACGGCGGCGCCGGCCTCAACGTGCTCTCCATGGAGGCCTTCAGCCTTCTTCATGTACCGCTCGAGCAGCTCAGCCTCGGCAAGCCTTTCTCAGGAATTGGCAGCGGCACCGCCCACTCCCTGGGACAGATCCGCCTCCCTGTCACCTTCGGCACGCGCGACAACTACCGCACCGATCTGGTCGACTTCGATATCGCCCGCATCGGCCTCCCGTACAACGCCATCCTTGGGTACCCAGTTCATGGCAGCAACCCATCCGACCTACAACCTCATGAAGATGCCTGGAAGCAAGGGCATCCTCACCATCAAGGGGGACGCTAAGGAGGCCCTGGCGGCGCTCAAGCTTGCCCTCAAGACCGCCGCGGCGGCACAGCCCGCCGGCACGGGCGCCTCTGAGGCCAAGGGAGCCGCACCAACCAAGAAGAAGCAGTTGTTCACCCAAGACAAGGCAGAAACCAAGCAGGTGCCGGTCGATGAGGACGGGTCCTCAGGAGCCACCTTTACCATAGGTGCCGACCTCGACCCAGACCAAGAGGAAGCGTTGGTGAAGTTCTTGCGCGCAAACAAGGAGATATTTGCATGGGAACCCAAGCAGCTGGTGGGGGTCCCGAGAGAGGTGATTCAGCATCACTTAAGGGTATGCCCCAATGTACGCCCTGTGAAGCAGGTGGCGATACGACAGTCCACGGAGAAGCATGCCTTCATTCTCCAATAAACCCGCAAGCTGGAGGCGGCGGGTGCCATTCGCGAGGTCCGGTACCCCGAGTGGCTGGCAAACCCCGTCGTTGTGCCAAAGAAAGGCGGGAAGGAGAGAATGTGCGTCGACTTCACCAACCTCAACAAGGCCTGCCCCCAAGGTCCGTTCCTGCTTCCACGCATCGACCAAATCGTCGACTCCACCGCCGAGTGCGACCTGCTGTGCTTCCTGGATGCGTTCTCAGGGTATCACCAGATCAAGATGGCGGTAGAAGATGTGGAGAAGATAGCCTTCCTAACCCCGTGTGGGGTGTACTGCTACACTTGCATGCCATTCGGACAGCGTAACGCGGGCGCGACTTTTCAGCGGTTGATGCACATCGCCTTAGGGCGGCAGCTCGGGAGAAACGTGGAGGCCTACGTCGACGACATTGTGGTGAAGTCTCGGGAGGCGAAGACCTTGATCCAAGACCTGGAGGAGACTTTCGCGAGCCTACGCCAGGTGAACTGGCACCTTAACCCGGAGAAGTGTGTGTTTGGCGTCCCCTCCGGCAAGCTGCTAGGCTTCCTTGTGTCTCACAGGGGAATCGAGGCCAACCCAGAGAAGGTCAAGGCCATTGAAGACATGAGCCCACCGCAAACCCTCAAGGAGATGCAGAAGCTTGCTGGTCGGGTGACCGCGTTGGGGCACTTCATTTCCAAGCTGGGTGAGCGTGCCCTACCCTTCTTCAAGCTTGAAGAAGAAGGTCCCCTTCGAGTGGAGCCCGGAGGCTGACCGAGCATTTCAAGACCTCAAGAGAACCTGACCATCCCTCCAGTAATGGTGGCGCCACGACCCCTCGAGCCCCTAGTGCTTTATCTTGCCGCCACCCCACACTCCGCCAGCGCGGCTCTGGTGGCGGTTCGGGAGGAGCACCAAGCCAAAGGTGTGTCGCGCCAAGCTACGCCACCAGTCGAGACGACGCAAGATCAAAAAGGTGCCGCAAGGGCCGTAGCAACATCAGCAGAGGGTCAAGCTCAGCAGGCCGCCGCCGCCGAGACCCCAACAAACGATAAAGTGCTGGGGGCTCCACTACCTCAAGAGACACCCCAACTTCCGCAAGACGCGAGCCTCACCAGTGCACCAGCCCTCGTCGAGCATCCGGTGTATTTCGTCAGCGCGGTGTTGCGGGATGCAAGGGCACGATACCCCATGCCTCAAAAGCTCTTGCTCGCACTCTTGGTGGCCTCATGGAAGTTGCGACACTACTTCCAGGGCCACCCCATCAAGGTCGTCTCAGCCTACCCATTAGAGAGAGTGCTCAGAAGCCCCAATTCTGCCGGAAGGGTCGCTGAGTGGAACATCGAGCTGCAGGCATTCCAGTTGGAGTTTAGCACTACCAGGGTCATCAAGGGAGCCACACTTGCTGATTTCATGGTAGAATGGACGGATGCCCCGGCGCTTGAAGTAGGCGAGGATCAGTCCACCTCGCCGGGAAGTGAGGCACCTGACGGCTGGCTCTTGTATTTCGATGGCGCCTTCGCGCACCAGGGCGCGGGGGCTGGAGCAATACTCATCTGACCCACTCAAGACAAGCTCTACTACGCCGTGCAGCTCTGCTTTCAGCAAGGCGAGAAGGTCTCCAACAACATTGCAGAGTACGAAGGCCTCATAGTTGGCCTGAAAGCTACGACAGCCCTAGGGGTAAAGCGGCTGACCGTTAGGGGCGACTCGCAGCTCCTCGTCAATTTCTCCAACAAGGTATACGATCCGAAGGACAAGCACATGGAGGCATACCTCGCGGAGGTGCGCAAGATGGAGAAGCAGTTCCTGGGCCTGGAGTTGCAGCACGTGCCCCGTGGCACCAACAAGGAAGCTGACGACATCGCGAGAAGGGCATCCAAGCGGCAGCCCCAAGAGCCTGGCGTCTTCGAGGAGCAGCTCTTCAAGCCATCAGCGACACCACCACTTTCAAGGACAGCTCAGCCTCGAGAGGAACTCCCGTAGCCGCCTGCCACAGGAGGCCCAGCCTATGGCCCGACTTCGGGAGCGCACCTACTCTTGGCGCTCGAGCCCTAGGAGAGATGCTGGACCAAGGAATTCAAGGAATACCTGGTGTAAGGGATGTTGCCAGAGAAGGAGGAGGATGCGGAGCGCGTGGCCCGGCAAGCCACGGCATACTACATCCGGGAGAGTGAGTTATACAGGAAGCGACCAAATGACGTTTCACTGTGTTGCATCTCTAGAGACCAGGGGAAGGAGTTGTTATTTGACATACACGGTGGGGACTGCGGGCACCACTCGTAATCGCGGACCCTCGTCGGCAAGGCATTCCGCAGCTGATTCTACTGGCCCACGGCGCTCAACGACGCAGCCGAGTTGGTGAAGTCCTGTGAAGCCTGCTAGTTCCACGCCAAGCAGATCCATCAGCCGGCTCAGGGCCTCCAGACCATCCCACTCACATGGCTGTTCGCGGTCTGGGGGCTGGATATCTTGGGCCCGTTCCCTCGAGCGCCCGGGGGCTACTGCTACCTCTACGTCGCCATCGACAAGTTCACCAAGTGGGCGGAGGTGGGAGCCGTCCGCACCATCCCAGCTGGCTCCGCGGTCAAGTTCATCAAGGGTCTCGTGAGCCATTTCGGGGTCCCCAACCGCATAATCACTGATAACGGCTCACAGTTCACTAGTAATCTCTTCAAGACATATTGTGCTAACCTTGGAACGCAGATCTGCTACACTTCGGTGGCGCACCCCAGGAGCAATGGTCAGGCCAAACGCGCCAACACAGAGGTCCTGAGGGGCCTCAAGACCAGGACCTTGAAGAAGAAGCTCGAGGCCTGCGGCAGGGGCTGGTGCGACGAGCTCCAGTCCGTGCTGTGGTCCATCCGCACCATCGCCACCAAGCCAACGGGCGAGACTCCGTTCTTCCTCGTCTACAGAGCAGAAGCGGTCCTCCTTCACGAGGTCAAGCATCGCTCTACACGGGTCCTGGCGTTTGATGAAATCCAACAGCACGCCACGCGGGGGATGGACCTCATGTTGGGGGAGGAACGCCTCCGCGAAGACGCACTGCGGGCGGCAAGGTATCAGCAGGCGCTACGGCGATACCACTGCCGCAACATCCGCTCCAGGACACTCGAGGCGGGTGACCTCGTCCTGAGGCAGGTCCTCTCCAGGGAAGGGCTGCATAAGCTCTCACCCATGTGGGAGGGCCCGTTCAAGGTCGTCCATGTATCCAGGCCTGGCGCCGCGCACCTGGAGACACAGGACGGGGTACCCATCCAGAACGCCTGGAACATCCAGCATCTCCGGAAGTTCTACCCATGAAGAAACGCCAAGTGCCTGTGAAGAACGCCCAGTGCCTGTGAAGATCGCAGCCCGTGACACTCTCACGTAATAACGAGTGGGGCTATACACGCCCCGGAGTCTCAGGAGTGCCGCCCTCGGGCCTCGGGGGCTCCCTCCCACGTCCTAGTGGCAGCACTTAGCTTCGCGCTGGTGAGAAGACTTGAAGACTAGACTAGGTACCAGACGCGGCTTTTCATTTGCTTTCCATAGTTGGCTCGCCTCCTTTAAATTGAAGTTTGCTTCTGGTGTTCCTTGCTGATTTGGTTCCGGCACCTCTTGCCGCTGTTTCCTGCTCCAGTTTAACCTGTTCTCTCTCTCACATACCTCGCGAGGGGGCTAGGCAGGTGCCCTCGCGAGCGTTTTTCCTTCTCTGCCTTTCGTCTGCTTTTTCGCGAGGCACCCTCGTTCGAGTCCACAAGCCGGCGCACCTCTCCTAATCCGTGCCCCTCGGGTACCGCGATATGAAGCGCTTGGTCAAGGCTCGGGTGAAGGATAAGCCTCCTAGCGAGCCTCCTAACAAATTTTTTCTGCAGTTCCTAAGCGCCCACTAAGTCAAGGAAGGCCTTGACAGGCACCAGGAAACAAGTGCCTCATGAAGAGGAGGCTACCTCGAACATGCCAAGCTAAGTTTTCTCTACACAAAATAACGGCACAGCATAGAAACGATAAGCATAACATAGTGATTGAGGAATCATAGTTCGATACACGCCCCTCCGGGGCCCATACTGGTTTCTTTTCATACAGGAAGGAAAGGAATAACAAAATAAAAGAGGCGTCTGCCCCTGCAGCGGTTCACGGGGGCGGAGTCTTGGCGCCGTCCTGAGCTCAGCCAGACCCCTCCTCGCGCTTCATGGAGGCGCGGCGACGAGACGACCGCTGCCGTCTTCGAAGCGGGTGCAACGGCTGGTCGTAGCCACCACAGCTGGAGCTGTCGCCGGGGGAAGAGCCACCGTAGCTGGACGAGACGCGGTCGGCACCAAGGGCGGGTTCGCCCTCATCCTCGTCTCGGCCATCGCCAAGGCCGAGCACCTCCTCGCCGTCGTTCACCTTGGGGCAGCACCCGGCGCGGCGACCTTCTTCCCCAAACACCCTTACGTAGAGGGTCGCATCACTGTCATACTTGAAATGGAGGGTGCACCGCTTGCCCAGGCCACGCGCGCGGGCGAACCTCTGCCAACCATGGGCCAGAGCTATGTTGCCCGCGGCGGAGACCTCGACTGCAACCCAAGAAGCCCTGCTGGAGCAACCGTTCTCCTACAGCCAGAGCCCGCCTGGACCGGAAGCTGGCAGCTCGTCGGCGAAGAAGCGCGGGAGCTGAAGCCAGTTGCCAGCCGGGTTCTCCGACCAGACGACGAACTCCGGCAGCACCTCCACCGAGTGGAAGCGCGACCGGGGAGGCCGTGCAACCATGGCACGTCTCCCTTCATCGACAGGGCTACCACAACTGGAACGACCCCTGCCACGTGCAGCGGTGCCACCGCGGGAACAGGGGGCCGCAGCGGTGGTCGCGGTGTGCTTGCGGGGACGGCCGCGTCCACGTTTGGGCGCCGGGGAGCCGGGCCCCTCGTGAGGGGCCTTCCCCTTCTCCGCGGCAGAGAACCTCTTCAACGGCGCCATTGGTGTCGCTGCTAGCAATGGAGCAAGGGGAAGAAGCAAGCGGATGGGAGAGATGGGCGATGGGGGCTCTGCCCCCCTCCCCATTTATAGCAGGGGAAGGCCAACCAACGCCCCCACCATCACAGGTAATGATGGTTTTTCCTTGCATGTCGTAGGGACTTGTCAAGTCGAGCGGTTGCCGAGGCACGTGGGGAAGCGGAGACACCCACGTCCAATCAACCGCCACCCGTCAACCAAGGCCGCGGGCTGAGGGGGGCCCGCGGCACGCCGCACTTGCCCTTTGGCTTCGCCTCGAAGCCAAGTCCGAGCGCCCCTTGGGCCCGGGGCTACTGTCGGCATTCTGGGAACGGGAGTCCCCAGACTTGCCTGCCTGCGGCCCACAGTGTGGCTCTGCTAGTGGGCCCGTATGGCCCATCTTCATCAACAAGGCATTCAAGACCCTCACGAGGGGCCAAGCCTCGCGAGGCGGACGACGCAGGAGCTCCTCAGGAGCGGCCTCACCAGGTTGGCTCGCGAGGGGCGGAGAGATCAAGGCGAGGCAAACCTTGTGAGGTTCTCATGACGTGAGTCATGATGATTGAGACCAGGCGGGCGCCAGGTGGGCGCCAGCGCGCAGTGTCCTTGTTTCCTCTTTGGTGCAAAGGGGGCAAGCGCAGGCGAGGAGTACCGAGGCGTCAAGGAAAGGTTTCCCTATCGATGGAACGAGACCAAGACCCGCTGGACGGCAGGACGGAGGTCACCGTGGAGCCCAAGACTGCGTCACCACCAGAGCCTTTGGCAGGCGAAGACCACCTTTAGTCAGGATAAGCTGTACTAGTTGTCCCCTTTCAAATTGGCCGTTGTTGGCTCCCTTCCGGCTCAATATTTGGGGAGAGGACCAGGGCCTCTATAAATAGGACTAGCCACCATAATAGGAGGCAGCGGATCTTAAGCTGATCCTTAGCCACACACCGAACAAAAGAACTCCTCAACCTCAGGAGGCTATTCTTCCCCTTGTAATTGTTCATCCTCAGCCCAAGAGGCAATCCACCACCACCACACTGGAGTAGGGTATTACACCACAACGGTGGCCCGAACCAGTATAAATCCTTTGTCTCTTGTGTTGCGAGTTCATCGAGCTTAGCCCTTAGATCGCGGAGTGTGTGAGGGCGTGATCGGTGGAGTAGAGATCTTCGTGCGCACCCAGTTTTGCTGAAACCCGTGATCCGTCAGCAATGAACATCAAGCGCCCCCCTCGAGCCTTAAAACTCGCCTATTCCCAAGGGGTCGTGCGAATGACACGGTTAGATTACCCAAAACCGTATTGATGAGGATCTCGCAATAAGCGGACACGATCTCTGTTTTGACAAGACGTGTCAATAGAGTCTGCGCCTCGAAACACAAAGCGTGAGGAGAAAAATGGTTCGAAATGTTAAAGAGGCCAGATGTGGCGTTTCGCCAAAAAGTTGTCAATTGACAGACATTATTTTGATTAAATATTTTGCCTTCGTGGTTGTGGGTTGTGACTATCATGCAGAGCCTGATACAGTTCTTTTGTTCAGAAGATTGCTTTCAAGTATTCGGGAGGAGGAACTCGCCTTGCAATGCCGAAGACAATCTGCGTGCCGAACATATCACCATTAAAGACTGGTTCAGGGGCTACTGAGGGAGTCCTGGATTAGGGGGTCCTAGGGTGTCCGGGCTGTGTGATATGGGCCAGACTGATGGGCCGTGAAGATACAAGGTAGAAGACCTTTCCTCGTGTCCGGATAGGACTCTCCTAAGCATGGATGGCAAGATTGGCAACCGGATATGTAATTTCCTTCTTCTGCAAGCAGACTCTGTACAACCCTACGCCCCTCTGATGTGTATATAAACCGGAGGGTTTAGTCCGTACAGGCTATCAAAATTGAGATAGGCTAGACATCTAGGGTTTAGCCATTATGATCTTGAGGTAGATCAACTCTTGTAACCCCTATACTCATCAAATACAATCAAGCAGGACGTAGGGTTTTACCTCCATTAAGAGGGCACGAACCTAGGTAAACTTCATGTTCCCTCTGTCCCTTGTTACCTTCGATCCTCAGACGCACTGTTCGGGACCCCCTACCCGAGATCGGCCGTTTTTGACACCGACAATCTCCAAGAGACCATTGTATTGAGAATCAAACGAGAGAGAATGAGGAAGCCATCTAGTTACTAACTACGGACCCGAAGGTCTACAAAGAACTACTCATGCATCATCGGAGAGGCACCAATGGAAGTGGTGAACCCCTCCGTGATGGTGTCTAGATTGGATCTGGTGGTTCTGGACTCTGCGGCGGCTGGAATTGATTTTCGTCAACTCCCCTAGGGTTTCTGGAATATTGGGGTATTTATAGAGCAAAGAGCCGGTTCAGGGGGCACCCGATGTGGGCACAACCCACCTGGGCGCGCCTGGGCCCCCAGGGGTGCCCTGGTTGGTTGTCCTCCCCTTGGAGCACCCCCAGGTGCTTCTTCGGCCCACTGGATGTCTTCTGGTCCAAAAAAAATCTCCAAAAGTTTCGCTGCGTTTGGACTCTGTTTGGTATTGATTTCCTGCGATGTAAAACACATGCAAAAAACAGCAACTGACACTTGGCACTATGTCAATAGGTTAGTACCAAAAAATAATATAAAATGATTATAGAACATCCAAGATTGATAATATAACAGCATGGAACAATAAAAAATTATAGATACGTTGGAGACGTATCATCGACCCACTTGTTCATTAGGCCAAGGTCCCTTTCGGACATCTCGAGCTTTCGGTTCATCTCCGCAATATCCTCGGCCACAGAGCTCAGAGCTGAGGTTGAAACCTACACACAAGCACCTCACAGTTAGCCCTATGACCAATCTATTGATACCACAGACATGTATTTTGTCATAGGAGTCAGTGTCCTGGGGACTAATCAGTTTCCTAATACCATACTTGGACCCCAACGCCAGTTTTTTCAACCTAGCGTTGGGCTCGGGGGCTGCTCACTGCCTATGCCATCTAAACACCAAGTAAAGATGTCTTTAGACAGATATACGGATTTGCAGGTAAATCTAAGCGGGGAATTTATTTTTTTCATGGACAGCAAAATAAGTCGAAGCTCATGATAGGCTCTTGAAAACCTCACGTGTTCCGGCCTCAGCAGACCGGAAGCCCTATAGCACCGCGCCAATTAATTGGCGGTGCTCGGGAGGAGCCCATTAAGGCTGCCTCCACTTCTTCAGTCTACCGAACATTGGCACACCCTTGGGCGGAAGGTCAGGGTGGTAAAACCTCATACCCCGGTATGTATGTGCTGGGCACGAGGGTCTCCAGCTGCGGCGGTGGAGGCGGAGAGGACTTCGATTGGGCCGATGATTGGCCCAGCCCCTCCTTGACGACCTCGGGGACCCCGTCCCCTTGGCCTTGTGGAGCCAAGGTCTCGAACTCGGCCATGATGACCGACTCTTCGGCCCTCGTCATGTCAACTTGGGGGGCCGGAGTGGACGTTTCTTCCCCCCAATCCTTCTTGGGCTGGGGCGGGAGTGGCGGAATTAGGTGTCCCACTGGCGGATGGCAACCCGCTCGAGGAGTCGCTGGGGTGCAGCTTTGGCGGACAATAGGAGATACTAATGTGAGCTTACTCCTGCTAAAGGGACTTGATGCGACACAAACATAAAAATAGTTATGTACCTCCGGGGTGCTGGTTTCATCCTCCCCATCACGAGGGCACCGTCTTCTGACTCGTCGGAGAGTTTAATCTTCTTCGACGGCATGGGCTTGCCGGCAGCCCCGACCTTGGTTCTTTTCAACCTGTTATGGCCCTTGGGCCGCGTTTCAGCCTCGGCTCCTCTGACTCCACCCTCTTCCCTTTAAGGGGAGGGTTCTCTTCTTCCTCATCCTCCTCCACATTGTCCTTGTGGGTGGAGGAAGCGTGGGTCTCCTCGGACCAGGTGACCAAGGTCTCCCGATTCCGAAGACCTGTCTTTCCCTTCTGGGGCTTCGACCCCTTGGGGATCACCACGTGTGGCTCCTCGACTAGGAGCACCATGAGCAGAGGGGTCCTCTCCCCCTCTAGAAGTGGTGCCAGGCACAACATCTCCTATGCCTTGGATACCCATGTCTGCAAATATGAAACGAGTCAGTTCATTAAAATCTATCTCACTTAAAAAAATATGAAAATATAAATGTGTGCATCAAACACTTATGGGTGGGGCATCATAGTCATGCTTGAAACCGAGGTCCTCCCCTACCTTAGGGAATTCATCCTTGGACGGCTTGAAAAGACGCATCCACATGCCGACCAAGGTGGAGCGGAAGAAGTTGAGGACGGGCCCCGCTTCCTCGAGCTTGTGCTCCCACATCGGGGTGGCCCGGAGTTGGAGCGGGAGGATGCCGTGGTGGAGCATGACGTTTACTACGTCAGCTACCTAGAGGTTCTTCTCGTTAGGCCATAATTTGATCTTCTTGATTAGTGCCTCCACCTCCTCTTGGTTCCCCCAGACGATGCCCTTCTCCTTCCAGGACCTGAGCTTCTTTGGGGGCCCGGGCCGAAAAGGTTGGGACTTCGGCCTAGCTGATGACGAGCGACTCCGTGATGTAAAACCACTCGTGCTGCCATTCCTTGACTGTCTCGATGAAGGTGCCTTTGAACCAGTCGGCCTTCTGGTTCTTGCTGATCATGGCCCCTCCACACTCCGCCTTATTGGATCCACTAGATTTCGGCTTGATGCCGAAGATCTTCAACCATAGCTGAAGTGCGGCTCGACGCAGAGGAAGGCCTCACAGAACATGATGAAGGAGGCAAGGTGCAAAATGGAGTTTGGGGCCATGTGGTAGAAATTGAGCCTGTAGTAGAAAATTACTTCGCGCACGAACGGGTGCAGTGGAAACCCTAAACCTCTGATGAGGTGGGGGACGAAGATTATCCGCTCCCCTGGGTTGGGAGCGAGCACCTGCTGATTGGCGTTAGGAACGCGGGTAGCCATGTTGGCGGGGATGAATCCTGCACTACGCAGCTCCAGGATGGTGCCCTTCATCACAATGGAGCCACCCTAGTACCCTTTGAGGTATCAACCATATTTGGACGGGGAAGCTTAGATGCGCCGAGGAGGAAGAAATCAAGATTGGATCTGGGCACTAGAGCTCGAGAAGGCAGCAGGGGGGATGAGAGTGGAATTGTTGGCGCTGTTATCTTTTTACTCTTATAGATTGTTGAAAGGCCAAGAGACCCCCTGCTGCGCCGGTAAAAATGCCACTCCTCTGTTAATGATGTCGTTGTGCATATGGCGGGGACCAAAATCTTGATGATATCGCTAAGAAAACGGGCACGATCTCTGCTCCGAAGGGACGTGCCAGTAAAAAGGCTGCCTCGGGCCACGGTTCGGGGGCAAGTAGTCACTGCTTGATCCATCGTGGATTGCGCCGCTTCAATAAAGTTGTCAGGCTAGGCGACACAATTCACACCTACGTGGTCGGACTTCGAGGCTAAGTAACCCCGCCACCTCGGGCAAGGCGTGAACTTGGCTAAATCTTGTTTGCAAGACACTACTTATGTGAAGAGCGGTTCGGGGATCTTAAATTCACAAAGGGGAACTCGTATATCAAGCCAAAAGGACTTCAGATCTGAGGTTATCTTCATCAAGGAGATCATCCTTGGCATAGAAGACCAGTTCGGGAGCTACTGACAGTGTCCTGGACTAGGGGGTACTAACTTAGTCGGCCCATGCTCTTCGGGCTGGGCTGGTGGGCCCTCATTCGTTTCAAGATGGACTCTGGGAGCCGCATGCCAGAGGTGTGATCAAGACTACATCTACCGAAGACTTGTCGTATACTCCAAGACTTCTCCTACCACCTCCATGCCAAGATACCGACATTGTAACCATAGATGCCCTACCTGGCGTGTGTATAAGCCAAAGGGTTTAGCCCGTAGAGGGGACTTCAACGCAATATCATTCACCTAGCCCTAGAGTTAGAACACATCTAATGATCTCAAGGTAGATCAACTCTGTATTCGATACATCTCCATCAATAGAAACAAGAGCGGGTCGTAGAATTTTACCTCCATCAAGAGGGCCCGAACCTGGGTAAACATCTCTCCCTGTTCTTGTTACCCTCGATCCGAGATCCACAGCTCGGGACCCCCTACCCTGAGGACTGCCAGATTTCACACTGACACTCCCCATTTTTGGTAATTGATGACATCATACGTCAAAGCTTCAAATAGAGATGTAGCATAAAATACGTGAAAGCTTTGAGAACACATGTAATATGCATATGCTCTGCCTACAAGTGTGCAGTCATATAAGTGATAACAGCTCATGGAAATGTGAATGCACAATAGGAAGGAATTAGCAATGAGTTACATGTACCTTGGCTAGATCATCATGCACATGAGTAGGATGCATATACTTACCTTGAGGTCCTTGATCAATTTCCTGAAGAGACAAGCTTGAGAAAACAATGTTAGATAACACAATATGATTTCTTCAAAGAGAACAAACACAAGACCAACAAGGGTACCAAGATTGGGATGACATGTATGGAAGTAGGTATCACTAGGTGAATACTTCTTTAGGTGCAGTCATGTCGCCAAAAGATCAAACATGATTTTCAATAGAGTTCCAAAGATGATTTTTTCTCCCCTAATCTTGAACTTCCTCTCCCCCTGAATCTAGCATTGGATATTGGGAGTAGGTAGGGTGAGACAAAATCAGAGCAGAAACCAGAGAAAATAAATGTAACTTCCTAGAAAAAGGATCAACTAGGATTAATGACATGTTTCTCCCCTCTTAGAAACATGTATAATTCTATCCTATTATAAAATGCATCTTTCTTCCTTTAGGGTGTCCCTTTTGTTATAGGAAGAGATTTGTAAGTAAGCTTTGATGTGCATTTCTGCCCCCTTTGACATCAATTTCCAAGAAGAGTCTAGCTCCAAGGTTATTGGTCAAGTTGGAGTGGTCCTCGAGAGGCACAAATAGCCACGATTTAGCTTCAGATGCAGGCAGAGGGAAAGAATCATTGACTAGAGCTGGACAGGAAAAAGGATAATTTCAAAAAAAAAGGTTCTTTAGGCAGTGAAGCCAGTGACTCCGAGTTGTATCAGCCGGTGAATCCAAGATAGGTATATCACATAAAGATCACATCGATGGATCCAATTTTGTTGTTTTTGGTTGTACCGATGAACTGTGTGCAGTGTTAATTGAATTTTAGTGCAGCCAATGTGTTTCAAGTCAGAGGGGCCGATTTCAAAACAGATAGAACATTTTGTCAACTCAGGTCACCTGGCAATAGGCTCTCACAAAGATATTCAAGGAATTTGAATAAGTATCGCAATGAATTGACTAGAAGAGAAGAAACCAACTAAGGAAGGAAACAAAAAAAGAAAGACATCTAGATGGAGTTTTTTTAATGGGGAAACACTGTGAAAGGATCGATACGGTTGACTAGAGGAGGGGGGGGTAAATAGGCAACTACCAAATTTTAGCTTTTCTTAACAAATTAAGTTTAACAACAAATAGGTTGTCTAGATATGCAACTAGGTGAACAACCTATATGATGCTAGAAAAAACAACACAAGCAAGCAAGCAAGAAATACAACACAAGTAAATCTTGCACAAAGTAAAGGTAAGAAGTAACCACAAGTGGATCCAGTGAAGACGAGGATGTATTCTCAAAGTTCCTTCCCTTTGAGGGTAAGTACGTCTTCGTTGGAGCGGTGTGGATGCACAATGCTCCCCAAGAATCCACTAGGGCCACCGTATTCTCCTCACGCCCTCGGACAATGCAAGGTGCCATGATTCCACTAGTGGTGCCATTGAAGGCGGCGACTGAACCTTTACAAACAAGGTTGGAGCAATCTCCATAACCGAATTGGAGGCTCCCAACACCACCATGAAGCTTCACCGGAATGGATTGTGGCTCCGAGGTCACCTCTTCCATCTAGGGTGCTCAAACACCCAAGAGTAACAAGATCCTCTAGGGATTATTGGGAGGAATTAAATATCCCCTGGTGGAAGTGTGGATTGGGGCCCTCTCAAGCAAACCCTAGAAAATCAACAAGAGTTGTTGGCTAGGGAGAGTGATCGGGTGGAAATGGATCTTGAGCAACAATGGAGCCTTTTTTGGAGCAAAAGAGGTGAGTCCACTTGAGGAAGAAGACTCACTTATATAATGGGGGAATGGATCCAACCGTTATGCACTTCCAGCATGTGCATAAGCGGCAATACTGCTCGGGCGAGCGGTACTTCTGCTGGAACGAAAGTCCTGGTCTGCATACACAACTGAACAAGTAAGAGAGGCAGTAGTGCCGCTGGAGTGGTACTACCGCGTAGTGTTGAGCGAGTAGGTGAAACTGCAGTTGTAGAGATGGATAGTGCGGTATTGCTGCACGGATCGATACTACCACTCTACTTCTGCTCGAAGAACAGAGCAGTATAGGAGGCATAAAATAAGAGGTACTCCAAGCGGTAAAAAACAGCGGTAGTACCACTGGAGCGGTACTACCGCACCACGCAACAGTACTTCCATTGTATGGTCAGATGCTTAGTATATGCGGTAGTGGGGTACTAGTTAGAGCCGCAGTACCGCAGGAGCGGTTCTACCGCTCTGAACTACCGCCCAACTACTACTCATTTACAGAGCACGTAAAATAAGTGGAAGTTCTAGAGGCAATAATAAAGTTTTATTTTATATTTCCTTATATCATGATAAATTTTATTATTCATGCTAGAATTGTATTAACCGGAAACTTGATACATGTGTGGATACATTGACAAAACACCGTATCCCTAGTAAGCCTCTACTATACTAGCTCGTTAATCAAAGATGATTAAGTTTCCTAACCATAAACACGTGTTGTCATTTGATGAACGGGATCACATCATTAGGAGAATGATGTGGTGGACAAGACCCATCCGTTAGCTTAGCATATTGATCATTCAGTTTTATTGCTATTGCTTTCTTCATGTCAAATTCATATTCCTTCGACTATGAGATTATGCAACTCCCAGATACCGGAGGAATACCTTGTTGCTATCAAACGTGACAACATAACTGGGTGATTATAAAGATGCTCTACAGGTATCTCCGAAGGTGTTTGTTGGGTTGGCGTAGATCGAGATTAGGATTTGTCACTGCGATTATCGGAGAGGTATCTCTGGGCCCTCTCGGTAATACACATCATAAGAAGCCTTGCAAGCAATGTGACTAATGAGTTAGTTGCGGGATGATGTACTATAGAACGAGTAAAGAAACTTGCCGATAATGAGATTGAACTAGGTATGTGGATACCGATGATCGAATCTCGGGCAAGTAAAATACCGATGACAAGGGGAATAACGTATGTTGTCATTACGGTAAGACCGATAAAGATCTTCATAGAATATGTAGGAACCAATATGACATCCAGGTTCTGCTGTGGGTTATTTACTAGAGAGGTGTCTCGGTCATGTCTACATAGTTCTCGAACCCGTAGGGTCCGCATGCTTAACGTTCAATGACGATATTGTATTATATTAGTTATGTGATTTGGTGACCAAATGTTGTTCGGGGTCCCGGATGAGATCACAGACATGACGAGGAGTCTCGAAATGGTCGAGATGTAAAGGCTCATATATAGGACAATGATATTCGGACGTCGGAAGTGTTCTGGCAGTACCGGGTACATATCGGGTCACCGGAAGGGGTTCCGGGCAACCCCCCAGCAACTATATGGGCCTAATGGGCCAAGAGGGGAAACGCAGCGGGCAGCAGGGGATGCTGCGCCCCCCATATGGGTCGCACCTTAGGAGGTAGGAAAAAGGGGAATAGAGAAGGAAGGGGAGGGATTCAGCCTCCCCCTTCCTTCCCTCCTCCCTCCTCTTTCCTTCCCCTCCGGTGGATACGGTAAGGGGGGGGGGGCAAATTCGACAAGGCCCCCAAGTAGGATTCCTGCTACTTGGGGCGCCCCTTAGCTGTCCTCTTCCCCCTCCCACCTATATATACGCGGGGAGGGGGCGCCCAGAACACACACCAATAATTGTTAGCTGTGTGCGGCGCCCCCCTCCACAGTTTACGCCTCCGGTCATATTCACGTAGTGCTTAGGCCAAGCCCTGCACGGATCACTTCACCATCACCGTCACCACGCCGTCATGCTGGCGGAACTCTCCCTTGACACTTTGCTGGATCGAGAGTTCGAGGGACATCGTCGAGCTGAACGTGTGCAGAACTCGGAGGTGCCGTACATTCGGTGCTTGATCGGTCGGAACGAGAAGAAGTTCGACTACATTAAGTGCGTTGTCAAACACATCTACTTTCGGTCTATGAGGGTATGTAGACACACTCTCCCCTCTCGTTGCTATGCATCTCCTAGATAGATCTTGCGTGAGCATAGGAAAATTTTGAAATTGCATGCTACGTTTCCCAATAGTGGTATCAGAGCCAGGTCTATGCATAGATGATATGCACGAGAAGAGCACAAAGAGTTGTGGGTGATGATCATCATACTGCTTACCACCAATGTCTTCTTTTGATTCGGCGGTATTGTTGGATGAAGCGGCCCAGACGAACCTTACATGACCACGTTCATGAGACCGGTTCCATCGATAGACATGCAACTAGTTTTGCATAAATGTGGCTAGCGGGTGTATGTTTCTCCAACTTTAGTTGAATCGAATTTGACTGCAGCTGGACCTTGTTGAAGGTTAAAACAACAAACTTGATAAATCACCGTTGTGGTTTTGATGCGTAGGTAAGAACGGTTCTTGCTAGAAGCCCATAGCAGCCACATAAAACTTGCAACAACAAAGTAGAGGACGTCTAACTTGTTTTTGCAGGGCATGTTGCGATGTGATATGGTCAAGACATGATGTGATATACATTATTGTATGAGATGATCATGTTTTGTAAAAGTCACTGGCAACCGCCAGGAGCCTTATGGTTGTCTCTTTATTGTATGAAATGCAAATGCCATGTAATTGCTTTACTTTATCAATATGCGTTAGCGATAGTTGTAGAAGCAATAGTTAGCGAGACGACCACGACTATGATGGAGATCAAGGTGTCAAGCCGGTGACGATGGAGATCATGACGGTGCTTTGAAGATGGAGATCAAAGGCAGAAGATGATGATGGCCATATCATGTCACATATTTTGATTGCATGTGATGTTTATCTTTATGCATCTTATTTTGCTTAGTACGGTGGTAGCATTATAAGATGACCCCTTACTAAAAATTTCAAGGTATAAGTGTTCTCCCTGAGTATGCACCGTTGTGACAGTTCATTGTGCTGAGACACCACATGATGATCGGGTGTGATAGGATCTACGTTCACATACAACGGGTGGAAGACAGTTTTGCACATGCGGAATACTCGGGTTAAACTTGACGAGCCTAGCATGTATAGACATGGCCTCGGAACACTGGAGACCAAAAGGTCGAACGTGAATCATATAGTAGATATGATCAACATTGAGATGTTCACCATTGATGACTACTCCATCTCACGTGATGATCGGACATGGTTTAGTTGATTTGGATCACGTAGCATTTAGATGACTTGAGGGATGTCTATCTAAGTGGGAGTTCTTAACTAATATGATTAATTGAACTTAATTTATCATGAAATTAGTCCTGATAGTATTTGCATATCTATGTTGTAGATCAATAGCTCGCGTATAGCTCCCCTGTATTCTTTTTGATATGTTCCTAGAGAAAATTAAGTTGAAAGATGATAGTAGCAATGATGCATAATGGGTCCGTGATATGAGGATTATCCTCATTGTTGCACAGAAGAATTATGACGTTTGACAAGCTCGATATGATGACTACTTGATAGTTTAGTGCACCATGCTTTACGGCTTAGAACCGGGACTTCACAAATGTTTTGAATGCCATGGAGCATATGAGATGTTCCAAGAGCTAAAAATGATATTTCAGACTCATGCCCGTGTTAAGAGGTATGAGACCTCTGACAAGTACTTTGCCTACAAGTTGGAGGAGAATAGCTCAACCAGTGAGCATGTGCTCATAATGTCTGGGTACTACAATCACTTGAATCAAGTGGGAGTTAATCTTCCAGATAAGATAGTGGTTGACAGAGTTCTCTAGTCACTATCACCAAGCTACTAGAACTTCGTGATGAACTATAATGTGCAAGGGATAACGGAAAAGATTCCCGAGCTCTTCACGATGCTGAAATCGGCGAAGGTAGAAATCAAGAAAGAGCATCAAGTGTTGATGGTTAACAAGACCACTAGTTTCAAGAAAAAGGGCAAAGGAAAAGGAAGGGAACTTCAAGAAGAATGACAAGCAAGTTGCCACTCCCATGAAGAAGACCGAAGCTAGACCTAAGCCTGAAACTGAGTGCTTCTACTGCAATGGGAATGGTCACTAGAAGCGGAACCACCCCCAAATACTTGGCGGATAAGAAGGATGGCAAAGAGAACAAAGGTATATTTGATATACATGTTATTGATGTGTACTTTACTAGTGTTCATAGTAACCCCAGGGTATTTCATACCGGTTCGGTTGTTAATATTAGTAACTCAAAACAGGAGTTGCAAATGAACAAAGACTGGTTAAGGGCGAGATGACGATGTGTGTTGGAAGTGATTCCAAGGTTGATAAGATCACCGTCGCACACTCCCTCTACCTTCGGCATTAGTGTTGGACCTAAATAAATGTTATTTGGTGTTTGCGTCGAGCATGAATATGATTGGATCATGTTTATTGCGATACGGTTATTCATTTAAGTAAAAGAATAATTATTGTTCTGTTTACATGAATAAAACCTTCTATGGTCATACATCTAATGTAAATGGTTTATTGATTCTCGATCGTAGTGATACACATATTCATAATATTGATGCCAAAAGATGCAAAGTTGATAATGATAGTGCAACATATTTGTGGCACTACCGTTTAGGCCATATTGGTGTAAAGCGCATGAAGAAACTCCATAAGGATGGATTTTTGGAATCACTTGATTATGAATCATTTGATACTTGCGAACCAATGCCTCATGGGCAAGATGACTAAAACTCCATTCTCCAGAACAATGGAGAGAGCCAATGACTTATTGGAAATAATACATACCGATGTATGCAGTCCGATGAGTGTTGAGGCTCACGGTGAGTATCGTTATTTTCTGACCTTCACAGATTATTTGAGCAGATATGGCTATATCTACTTGATGAAACACAAGTCTGAAACATTTGAAAAGTTCAAAGAATTTCAGAGTGAAGTGGAGAATCAACGCCACCTGGAACACCACAGTGTAATGGTGTGTCCGAACGTCGTAACCATACTTTATTAGATATGGTGTGATCTATGATGTCTCTTACCAATTTACCACTATCGTTTTGGGGTTATGCATTAGAGACAGCTGCATTGACGTTAAATAGGGCACCGTCTAAATCCGTTGAGACGATACCGTATGAACTATGGTTTGGCAAGAAACCTAAGCTGTCATTTCTTAAAGTTTGGGGATGCGATGCTTATGTCAAAAGGCTTCATCCTGATAAGCTCGAACCTAAATCGGAGAAGTGCGTCTTCATAGGATACCTAAGGAAACAATTGGGTACACATTCTACCACATAACCGAAGACAATATCTTTGTTGCTGAGAATGGGTCCTTTCTAGAGAAGGAGTTTCTCTCGAAAGAAGTGAGTGGGAGGTAAGTACAACTTGATGAGGTAATTGTACCTTCTCTCGAATTGGAAAGTAGCACATGAGTAAAATCCGTTCCCGTGATGCCTACACCAACTAGAGAGAAAGCTAATGATGATGATCATGAAACTTCTGATCAAGTTACTACTGGACCTTGTAGGTCGAATAGAGCATGTTCCGCACCAGAGTGGTATGGTAATCCAGTCCTGGAAGTCATATTACTAGACCATGACAAACCTACGAACTATGAAGAAGTAATGATGAGCCCAGATTCTGACAGATGGCTTGAGGCCATGAAATCTGAGATAGGATCCATGTATGAGAACAAAGTGTGGACTTTTGTGGACATGCCCAATGATCGGCAAGCCATAGAGAATAAATGGATCTTCAAGAAGAATACTCACGTTGATAGTAATGTTACTATCTACAAAGCTCGACTTGTTGCAAAAAGGTTTTTTAACAAGTTCAAGGGGTTGACTACGATGAGACTTTCTCACCCGTAGCGATGCTGAAGTCTGTCCGAATCATGTTAGCAATTGCCGCATTTTTATGAAGTCTGGCAAATGGAAGTCAAAACTGCATTTCTTAATGGATATCTCAAAGAAGAGTTGTATATGATGTAACCAGAAGGTTTTGTCAATCTTAGAGGTGCTAACAAAGTGTGCAAGCTCCAACGATCCATCTATGGACTGGTGCAAGCATCTCGGAGTTGGAATATATGCTTTGATGAGGTGATCAAAGCATATGGTTTTATACAGACTTATGGTGAAGCCTGTATTTACAAGAAAGTGAGTGGGAGCTCTATAGCATTTCTAATATTATATGTGGATGACATATTATTGATTGGGAATGATGTAGAATTTCTGGATAGCATAAAAGGATATTTGAATAAGAATTTTTCAATGAAAGACCTCCGTGAAGCTGCTTACATATTTTTTTTGACTGGGAACTGTAGGGGAAACCCCCACAGCATCAAAACTTTATTGATAAAAAGAGAGCCAGTACAAGCATAATGGGGGATTACAAGAGGTAATCAAAGTAAGCTAGGGGAAGAAGGAGAACTAACAAGTTAAGAGATACAGACTATTGGCCTCAAGGTGGCAGAAATGAAATCCAGCGGAGGAGATCATCTTTGTAGGCAGCTTTCACTCTATATTGCATTAAGCTGATGTCATGGATGAATGCACTTCTCCATTTATTGAATCTAGCTCTCTGATGCCTGAAGACCTTAGTGTTCCTGATGATCCAGATATTCCAGCAAGCAATGAACACCACTTCGGTGAAGAAGGGCTTCCTAAAACTACTGCTAGCATTAATAACCAAATGAGCCATGGAGTCACCAGATGACCAATCAATTTGCAGATAGTTCCAAACTCTGACACTAAAGTTGCAATTAAAGAACAGATGATCCCTTGTTTCCCTAGTCTGCAAAGGACAAATGACACAGTTTACTCCATCCTCCAAATGCCAATGCCTCCTATCCACCATGTCCTTGGTGTTCAACCTGTCCATAATAAGCATCCAGGAAAAACTTTGATTTTCATTGTACAGGAGGACTTCCAGATCCAAGCTGTCAAAGGGTTGAAGGATTCTGATGCAAAAGTATGTGAGTAAAACAACTTTGGTGAGTATCCCTTGGCAGTGCCCTTCCAAAACCAAATATCCTTGGACCCAGGTGTTCTATTGAGGCCACCCAACATGGACTGGAGAGTAGTCAGATCATCAAAAGCCTGGCTGGACAAAGGAAGGTGGAAGTGCTGGAACATATCCTGAGAGTCCAAGAACTCATGAATAGTGATCCAGGGGTCCTTAACATAGGAATAGAGCCTGGGAAATCTGAGTTGAAGGCTAGACACCTGACCATCAAGCTGCAAGTTATCTGACCACATGAGGGCGGTGTCCCCTCCATTAATCTGAACCCAAGCACACTCCCTAAAATGGTGCATGACCTTGCAAATATCCTTCCACCAGAAAGAGCCACAATCAGAAGTTCCTTGGGGGACCCTATTATGATAGTAGGTATCCCAAATTAAAGACACCCAAGGGAGATCCTTTTTATTAAGAAAGTTATTCGCATGTTTGATCAGAAGTGCAACATTCTGAGAACCAAGGTTAAGAATACCAAGGCCTCCCCTGTTTTTTGGCCTGCAAATAAGGTCCCACGCAGCTAGTGAGGGGGCAGGCTGACCCCTATTCCTCCTCCAGAGGCATTGTCTCTGGATTCTCTCCAATTGTTTTAGAATTCTAGCAGGGACAGCCAAACTGCAAAGGAAGAAAATGGGCATAGAGGACAGGGCAGAGTTAAGAAACTGCAGCCTTTCCCCCTGATTTAAAAAAGATGAACTAGCTGTCATTCTCCTCTCCATGCAATCAACCAATGGCATAAAATCCACCATTTTAGGCCTTGTAGTTCCTACTGGTAACCCAAGGTAGGTAAATGGCATTTTCCCAATCTGGCATCCAAATGCAAAAGCTAATTCAGTCATGACAGCAGTGTCCACATTGATGGGAATAATAAAGGATTTGTGATAGTTCACATCCAGACCAGTGGACACAGAGAAGACCCTGAGCATATCCTTCAGAGCTATAAGATGGTCCTTGTCCGCAGGCAGGATAATAAGAGTGTCATCAGCATACTGAATCATAGGGTAATCCTGATCATGACAAGGTATGGGTAAGTGAAGAATGCCCCTTCTGAACATGTCATTGATTACAGTCTGCAGGAGATCAGCAGCTAGGACAAAAAGGAGGGGAGAGACTGGATCACCCTGTCTGACACCCTTTTTACATCTGAACTTCCTACCAGGAACTCCATTAAGCAGAACAGATGAGGTACCTGTGGATAGAAGTTGCTTCATCCAAAGAATCCACTTCTCATTAAAGCCCTTATACCTCAATATTTGCACAATGGCCTCATGCTCAAGGGAGTCAAAAGCCTTTTCGAAATCCAACTTTAGAATCACAATAGGTCTCTTGGACTGGTGGCACTGGTGTAAATACTCAAAGGTCCACCCAATACAATCTTGAATTATTCTACTTTCTATGAAACCATACTGGTTCTTGTGGACACACTGCATAATCACCTCTTGAAACCTATTGGCTGCCATCTTAGACAAGAACTTAAGACCCATTCCTGTTAAAGAGATAGGTCTGAAGTCACCCACCTCTTTAGGGGAGGGCTTCTTAGGCACCAGAGTTATGTATGGTCATTGATATTTTCCAGATGAGCAGTACCCTCAAAGAAAGCCTGGGCCAGTTCATAAAAATCCTGGGAAATTATGTGCCAGCACCTTTTGAAGAAGAGACCATTAAAACCATCTGGACCTGGAGCTTTATCAACTGGCATATGCTTGACAATCATGTCCATTTTCTCCTTCTCAAAAGGCTTAGTGAGAATATCTAAACCCACAACTGGTTCAATGAGGGAAGAAAGATCAAAACCCATGTTAATTCCCCTGGAAGAACCCATTCTTTTTTTAAAACAATTCCAGATAATACCCTCCATTTGTGAGTGATCACTCACCAAAGTACCATCAGGCAATTTTAAGCTAGCAATAGAATTCCTTCAATACCTCTCCGTGGCCATAGCATGAAAGAACTTGGTGTTCTCACCACCCACTTTTATGTATCTGATAGTACATCTTTTCCTCCAATAGAGACATTGAAGGTGGAGCAATTTCTCTACATGGTTTTTAACTACTATCCTGAAATTGGATTCATGTCTGTAGAGCGCTCTATATTCCTCAAGCTCATCCAAGAGCAGGATAACATTATTGCATTTACAAATTAGAGTTTTCAGTTTGGAAATGTTCTTCTGCCATCTCTTGAGACACATTCTCAGGGACTTAAATTTGTCAGCTATCCTAGCAGTAATATGGCCCTTTCTGGATTGTTTCTGCCATGAGGAATCAACACAATCCATAAAACCCTCCAACTCCAACCAATAATTCTCAAACCTAAAGAGATTAGACTTGGGAATAGAAGTTTTGATTGTAACCATAAAAGGCACATGGTCAGAAGCAGTTCTAGCAAGAGGTAGCACCTCAGTCATGGGATAGTCAGATATCCAATCAATAGAAGTGAAGAACCAGTCTAGCTGCTGAAGGAGTGGAGTATCCTGCATATTGGACCAAGTGTAGGATCTGCCTTTGATGGGCAGTTCCAAAAGGCCGAGGTGTCCAATAATCTCATTAAAGATGAACATGTCATTCAAATCGCCACCAGGTAGATTTCTGTTATCCACAGAACGTAAGAAATTAAAATCCCCCAGTATCAGCCAATTCTCATCCACAGGAATGTTCAGGTGATACATCCAGGTTACAAAATTATCCCTAGCTTCCCCCTGACAAGGACCATAAACCACCACAAGTGTCCACCTCTCATTGTTTTGCCTAGAAACAAACTCAATCACCACTGCAAATTTTTGGACTTGCAATAAAGTCCCATAAAAAATAGACAAGTTCCAAACAACTAGAATTCCACCAGAGGCCCCCAAAGAAGGAGAGAAAGCAAAGCAGTCAAATCTCTTGGGGCAAAAGCTTTTAATCATTCTGGAATCAAATGAAGCACATTTTGTTTCTTGCAGACAAGCAATAGCACGGTGACTTTCAACAATCTTTTGTCTAACAGCTCTTTGCCTAGCCTCAGAGTTTAAACCCCTGACATTCCAGCACAGGACATTCCAGTTTCTACAGTGAGTATTCATAAATAAATATCATAAACAAGTCCCCAATCCACATGACACACAATGTCAGATGCCCAAAAGAACATAATAGTTCTGAACCAACATTATTACATATCCAAGGATCTGAAAATGAAAACCAAACGCAGAAAGTAGATTTATGGGCTTGCCAAACCCAGCAGGAGAAGAGCACACTATTCATTGGAGGCTTGATTTGCAGCAGCAGCAGGGTCCACCATAAGTGCATCCTCCGTGAGCAGAGTTGCATCAATCTCCAGCTCCTTGCCAATAGCTTGCAGATGACTTATGGGAGTAGGTGGAGGAGCATCTCCAAATGCAGGGTCATCAGACATCTCTGCAGAAAGGGGCTTGGCCTTGGGCTTCTTCTTCTTGGGCTTCAGAACCAGCTCATGGAAAGTGGGCTTAAACCCATCACGCTGGGCCAAACTTCTGGTACATCTTCGAATAGATGTTTCAACGACAGGCGTTGGCACCAGAGTTTTGCGCGGCCTCCTCGTAGGTACACACGCAGGAGGAGAAGGGACAACAGGCGCAGCCCTCTTACCATCATCCACAAATAACGCTCTAGCCACTGGTCGGGCAGGTTCCGGCTCCTTCCATGTTAACAGAGGAAGATCATCTTGCTGGAAAGCAAAGTCCCAGTTTCTCTTGGTCAAAATTACCGGCGACAGGGGTTTAGGCAGCAGAGGTTTTGGCACTTCAAACACCATTGGAGCATTTAGCAGGTTTTCAAACGATCGCCTCCATATCATTTCAGGGGGCAGAGGGGGACCAAAGGGGATCTTAACCGCAGGCTGATCCAAAGCTTGGACATCAATGACAGGAGGTTGATAGACCACAATTGCCCAGTTACTAGCATCCTCCAGGTCCGGTGCAATCTCCATCAGATCATTCAGGTTCACAGGTGGAGCCCCATCAATAAGAATGATAGGTGCAGGGGGCACCTGTAGTTGTACATCAGAACTTTGTTGAACCGAACTTGGTTGAGCCGAGGCATTCAACACCATGGATTCTTGATCCTCAACAGCAGGCTCCGCAGCAGGTTCCTCCCAGTTTCCCCAATTGTCCTCATGCACCTCATTATGTGCAGGTTCAGGCGGAGGTGGCAGCACATCGTTCCACCCTAGAGCTGGGAATGGAGGCAGAATAAAAGGTGGCAACTCCGGGAAGGGCACACCAGGCAGGGGATGAGGATTGCCATTTATGGGCATCTAGTCTTCATCTTGGGGCATCTGTTCAGCAAAATTGGCCCCAAGGATAAACAGAGGCACCGTCCAAGACACCCTGGCACCACCCCAGGCAGCATAATCCATGAACACCACATCTCTTGGCACCAGAATATCTTCTAGAAAGGACGCAAAGACCAAAGTGCGCACAAGGTATGGATCCTCACTAATCCAATGATAAAACTTCCCAAATGTGTTGACCGCTGCCCGAATACTTTCCTCATTGCGAAGATCAAGCGGAATCCCCAAAAACATGAGCAGTCCCTGACGGAAACCCTGAGCACCTCTAAAAGATTCACCCTCATCGTGTTTCATAAAACAAACAAAACGATCATTGCCAAGAGGTTGGGGCGGCATCTGAAGGAGAGAAAATCTGACTGCAGCATCCCGAAGCTCAAAAAGACCCACCGATCTAATCCAAGGCTGAGCAGACCTCACCAACACCCCATGAGCTTGCAGCCATTGAACAACTTCCTCTCTAGCAACACCAATCTGATCGGGAGGAGGGATGGGCATTACCTCAGCTAACATGAACTCCTCATGGCGGCGCACAAGTGGGGTATGTGGCGTCACAAAGGTCCGAGGCAAACGAGCATCACCGCCATCCACAATGTGATGGCCTGCCGGCACATACAGTAAGGGGTCGAGAGGGAAGTTGGCCATCGGAGGGGTACAACCCGGGCTGGAAGCAGACGGCGAGTACTCCGGCGGAGGAGGGGTCTCAGGCGGCGCGGTCGAAGGTGTTTTGGGACCAGGACTGATGGAACAGGGCGAATCAGTTAATGTGGAAGTGCAAGAGGAGTCCAAGTTTGGTAAAAGCTGTGTCAGAGAGATATTCTCGGTGGGAGCTGAGCGATCCTCGGAAGTTGCAACATTACCGGGTTTCGGTTTCCAAACTAGACCCAAGATCCTTGCAAACTTGTTGCAATCCTTTTTACCATGCCCCACCCGCAGACAAGAGGTACAATGCAGTTTAGACGTGCACGCCATAGCAAAATGGCCCTTAAACAAGCAAATCTGACACGTTAAAATTTCGTCCACCATACCCGATACCAAGTTATCAAAATCTTCTTCTGCTTGCTGAGAGGAAGGAATAGAAGGCCCAGAAGATAACACCGGCTCAACTTGGACCGTGGAACGTGAAGATGATGGCCCAACATGGGATGGCACATCCACATTCAGAGAGCCAGAATTTCTGCCCGAGATAGACGGCGACCCATCCGCAGCTGTTGGAAGATCCCTAACCGTCCCAAAAGAAATGGAGGGGGTAGTCGACGTCCACCGGAGTTCAGCCGGCGGCGGGGGATGGATGACCACCCTTTCATGCGCAGAAAGCATGTACTCCGCATCCTCAACAGTTTGAATGCAATTTTGTGCGGCCGGATAACGATAACCACGACAAGCAGGATAATTCTGGAACTTTGAAAATGAAAGCTTCTTGGCAGGGGCATGAGATGATCTTATCGAAGATTTACGGGGTTTGGTATGCATAGCCAACATGCCAAGGGTAGCTCGACGTTTGGAAGGACTAACAATGATCCACTCAGCATCACATTCCAATTTCCAAAGTTTAAACTCACGGCCCCAATTTGGGCCACCATTACCCCAAAGATGAAAGAAACATTTAAAATGGTCACAAGAGAAAGAACGGAGCTTGAGAATGATCATAGCCACAGCCTTGCAAGAAACTTGAAAACCAAAAACCTTATCCTTGATCATAAAAACCATGAACTCAATAGCAGAACCTATGATGGCCGCCTCAAGTGCCGCTGCCACCGAATCCTCAGTCAAACGAAAATCGTGTCGGCCAAAAGAAATTACCATGGTGAAGAAGCCCGTGTCATCCATGGGGTGCACCGGAAAACCCGTAGATTGAAAAACCTTTTCCGCAAAAACCAGACCCTTGGAGAAGTCCAAGCCAAGGCTGGATCCATCAGCAGAACCCATGGAGATTGGTATTAAGACGTATATCTCAGAGCGCCGGAGAGATCTAATGGAGAGGAAAGGAATTTTGGTGGCTAGGGGAGGAGATCACCGGAGGTGGTGGCGATCGCCGGGGTGGGGGTGGGAGCGCCTATCATTGTCTTCCCAACACCAGACAACATAATTTGGTTGCCAAATCTGATGCACATAATTTGGTGGGGGTTTTGGTATTTATAGGAATTTTTTGCGTCGGTCTCACATCAAGGGGGTCCACAAGGCAGTGGCAAGACAGGAGCACCCTCTCGGGGGGTAGGGCGCGCCCCCTACCTTGCAGTCGCCTCGGGACTCTTCTGGCCCAACTCCGATGCCTCGGGGGTCTCTTTTGGTCCATAAAAGATCACCGTAAATTTTCATCCCATTCCGAGAACTCTTATTTCTGCACAGAAAACGACACCACGGTAGTTCTGCTGAAAGCAACGTCAGTCCGGGTTAGTTCTAATCAAATCATACCAAAACCATATAAAATTGTTGTAAACATGGCATGAATACTTCATAAATTATAGATACGTTGGAGACGTATCAGCATCCCCAAGCTTAATTCCTGCTCGTCCTCGAGTAGGTAAATGATAAAAGAAATAATTTATGAAGTTCCAAACACTTTTTCTAGCATCATTATATATCATAAACAATAGCTCATCTCATAAAACTTCTCTTGATCAAGTAACAAGTTGTTCACATGTTAAAGTATAGACCATAAAGTTTCTTGAAAACTAACAAACTATGTTTTCAGTCACCAAAAAATTGCAATTCATCTTATTTTCAGGAAGGGTCTATGTAAGAGCTTTGATTTAGCAAATTCCACATACTCAACTATCATATAGTCTTCCATGATTGCTAACACTCAAAGCTTATTTTTAGAACAAATAGCATCCGTCGAACACAGAAAAAGATAGGGGCTTAATGTTTCACCTCCTAAGTTATTTATCATATAGATAATTGTCAACAATAATAATTCATGATCAAATATATTTGAATAGCCATATATGCTTGGGTCATTCCCCGCCACATGATGCTTGCCAACTAAAGAATAATTGAGGTTGAAATAAGAACGAATACTACCGACTCTTGCATGAAAGTGAATACATGAAAGTAAAAGATAGGCCCTTCACAGAGGGAAGCAGAGGTTGTCATGCGCTTTTTAATTTTGGATGTGCAACCCTTAATGCAAAGGAACGTCACGTTGTATTGCCCTTTGTGATAGAAACCTTTATTATGCAGTCCATTAGTTTTATTTCTTTACCATCACAAGTTCGTACAACGCTTATTTTCCCTTGCAATAAAAGATCATACATATTTAGGAGCAATTTTTATTACTTTTTGCACCGATGACAACTTACTTGAAGGATCTTATTCAATCCATAGGTAGATATGGTAGACACTCATGGCATGAAACGGGGTTTAAGGGCTTTGGATGCATAAGTGGTATCTCTACTTAGTACAAAATATTGGCTAGCAAAAGATTCTAAGCAAGCACCACATGTTAGAGGATCCATAACAATATAACTTCTATGCAAATATACCCAAACATAACTCATTACGTTGTCTTCCTTGTCCAACTTCAACTAATTTGCTCAAGTTTGAAAATAATTAATGGGGCTCACAATCATAGAAGATGTCCAAGATAGTATATTTATATGGGAAATCTCTCTTCCTTCAATATTCTTTCATGAATTGTTCAGGTGACCAATGTTGTGTTTGCTAACTTTCAACAAATTTTACCACCTATACTTCTTATATGTGAAGTCATTACTCCCCATGGGATAAGCATATGAAACATATATAGTTTCAGATTTATCATATTCAATTCATTCAACCATTTACTCATAGAATATAAGTGAAGCACGAGAGTAAATGACAAACTACTTCAAAAGGGTATAAGTGAAGATCAATGAGTAGTCAAATAATTTACTAGCCATGGGAGGACTATCTCTCATTCAAGAATTCAGATCCAATGATTTTATTCAAACAGCAAGTAAAATGAAAATACACTCCAAGCAAAACACATATCATGTGACGAATAAAAATATAGCTCAGAGTAAGGTATGCCGATGGTTTTGAAGACGAATGAGGGGATGCCTTCCGAGGCATCCCCAAGCTTAGGCGCTTGAGTCTTCCTTGAATATTACCTTGGGGTGCCTTGGGAATCCCCAAGCTTAGGGTCTTTCCACTTCTTGTTCTCTTCAAATAGATATCTCACCCAAAACTTGAAAACTTCAATCACACAAAACTTAATGGAACTCCGTGAGATGGGTTAGTATGACAAAGAGCAAATCATTCACTTTGGTACTGTCAAGACAAGATTCATGATTGTTCTCACACAATGCCTACTGTACTATATCATTTCTACAATTTATATTGAGCAATATAAGCCATAGAAACTAGAAAACAAGCAAATTATGCATTGAAAACATAATTTGTCAAGAACAGAACTGTCTGTAATGATCTGAACAACAACCACACTTCTGTTACTCCAATTTTTTTGAATATTTAGGACAACCTAGGCAATTTTTATATCAATATTGTGTAAAACATTCAGAAAAAATCACACTCTGTGATTTTTTAAAATTATTTTACTCGGGGCAAAAGTTTCTGTTTTTCAGCAAGATCAAATCAACTATCATCGTAAGCCATCCCAAAGGTCTTACTTGGCCCAAACACTAATTGAAACACCAAAACACAATTAATACAGAGGTCATAATGTGTATATATTGAAAAATAGAACCAAAAACCAAAAACATAAAAATAAAATTGGGTTGCCTCCCAACAAGCGCTATTGTTTAACGCCTCTAGCTAGGCATGATATTTTAATGATACTCTTCCAAGCCCAATTTCGATGATTAATTTATTCATACTCGAAAAGATATTACTGAAGTTCATAGAGCATTCTATAATTAATATAGATTTACCAACATCCAAGCTGAAAATATATATAAGAGAAGCACACGAAGTATTCTATAAAGCCATACTCAAAAGATTTAAGTGAAGCACAAAGAGCATTCTATAAAGCCATACTCAAAAGATTTAAGTGAAGCGCATGAAGCATTCTATAAATAAATGAAGGACTATCTCATACTAGCATGGTGCATAAAGGAAAAGAAAGGAAAAATAAACTCAAAAGACACATATCATGTGAACAAAACAAAAACCGAGGTATACCGATAATTGTTGAGGAATAAAGATGGGATGCCAACCGGGGCATCCCCAAGCTTAGATGCTTGAGTATCCTTGAAATATTTACTTGGGGTGCCTTGGCCATCCCCAAGCTTGAACTTTTGCCTCTCCTTATTCTTCTCATATCGATAACTCCTCGATCTTCGAACACTTCATGCACAAAAAACTTAACAAAAAACCTTGTGATATCCGTTAGTCTAATAAAGCAAATCACTACTTTTAGGCACTGTTGTAAACTCATTCAAATTTCATATTAGCATTATATCTACTGTATTCCAAGTTCACCATGGTTCATACCCCCCGATACAACCCATAGATTCATCAAAATAAGCGAACAACACATAGAAAATAGAATCTGACAAAAACAGGACAGTCTGTAGCAATCTGGAAACTTCGTATATTTCTGTAACTCCAAAAATTCTAAAAATTAAGGACAAAATAAAAAAATTCATAGAAGTACCGCGTAAAAATTTCAGAAACTTTTGATGTTCCAATAAAAAATGTAAATTCACGCACTACAGCCAAAGTTTCTGTTTTTGCACTGCACAAAGCAAACAAGCAATCTAACCATCCTAAAACCAAAACTTGGCACATTATTTTTATAATACAATGGATATAAACAAGTCGATAATTATTTTTGAGAAAATTCCATGAAAGATTCTACATTGTTTCTGTCGTATTTCGGGTTCTGGCAAAACCCTCAAGGTTCGAACACTGGGGTGCGCACGAAGATCTATCCCTTCCCTAACTCACCCACTCCCCACAATCCCAACGCTTAGCTCGTCGAACTTGAAGAACAATGGACACAGGGTTTATACTGGTTCGGGCCACCGATGTGGTGTAATACCCTACTCAAGTGTGGTGTGGTGGATTGCCTCTTGGGCTGAGGATGAACAAGTAGAAGGGAAGAACAGCCTCCTGAGGAGAGGTGTTCTTGAGCTCGGTGAGCTTGTGTGGTTGAGGATGATCTGAATGATCCAAGATCAGTTGCCTCCTACTATGGTGGCTAGTCATGTTTATAGAGGCTCTGGTCCTCTTCCAAAATGTAAGCGGGAAGGGATCCAACAACGGCCAAATTTGAAGGGGAACAACCAGTACAAGTTATCCTAACTAAAGGTGGTCTTTGCCTGCCAAAGGCTCTCGTGGTGACGCCGTCCTGGGCTCCACAGTGACCTCCGTCCTGCCGTCCTGCTGGTCTTGGTCTTGTTGCACCAATATGGAAACCTTTGCCTGATGCCTCGGGACTCCTCGCCTGCGCTTGCCTCTTTAACACCAAAGAGGAAACGAGTACACTACGCGCGCTGGCGCCCGCCTGGCGCCTGCCTGACCTTGGTCGTCATGGCTTGTGTCATAGGAACCTCGCGAGGTGCCCCTCGCCTTGATCTCTTCGCCCCTCGTGAGCCAGCCTAGTGAGGCTGCCCCCGAGGAGGTCTTGCGTCGTCCGCCTCGCGAGGCTCGGCCCCTCGTGAGGGTCTTGAGGGTTTTCTATGAAGATGGGCCATGCAGGGCCGCTAGTGGAGCCACGCCGTGGGCCGCATGCAGGCAAGTCTGGGGACCCCCGTTCCCAGGACGCCGACAAAAGCTCCCGAGCCCAAGGCGCGCCCGGACTTGGCTTCAAGGCGAAGCCAAGGGGTAAGTGCAGAGCGCCGCGGTCCCCAACAGCCTACAGCCTCGGTTGATGCGTGGCGATTGATGGGACGTGGGCGTCTCCACTTCCCTACGCTGCCTCGGCAACTGCCCGACTTGACGAAAGGCTGGCGCGGGCAGCATTTGCCTTCATTGCTTTCCTTCGTCTTGCTCCAGATCCCCGTTCTTCCTCTTCGCTCCCAGAGACTCCAGATCCACCCAGATCCTTCTTCAAGCCTACCGCCAATGGCGCCCTAGAAAGCTCGGGCCGCTCCTCTGTCATCCTGGTACGAGCCTACGCTTGATGCACTGAGCGTTTTGGACAAGAACCTTGCCGTCGTGCTCCTAATGACGGTGGAGGGTGATGAGAAGAGGAACACTATGCTCCGGGCTGGCTCCGCCGAGCCGGAGGCCTCAGGCAGCACCTTCTACCCCTTCTTCATGAGCAGCATCGTCACCGGGTTGGTTCCCCCCTTCTCCGACTTCTTCTACTCCGTCCTTAGCCATTACAAGATCCACGCCCTCCATCTTCATCCCAACTCCATCCTCCTTCTGTCGATCTTCGCCTTCTACTGCGAGGCGTACGTTGGAGTGATGCCGTCCGTGGCACTGCTGCGCCACTTCTTCCTCCGGATCATGGAGGGCCACTGCTCGGTGTGTGTTGGCTTCATTGCAGCCAACAAGACTAACGTGATATCGAAGGCCGGAAAGATGGCCTAGGGCTTCAGGAGCAAGTGGGTCTTGATGGACGCCAAGTGCTCCCACCCCCGGCTGGTGCTGCCGACGGAGATGCCCGTGTCCCAAGAGGGGTGGCTTCGCGCGAAGCTCGCCGACCCCCGGGCGGTGCAGGTGTTGGAGAGGATGACCGCCGACCTGAAGCCTAGTGACTCAAGGGCGGCGAAGCTGACAGGGGCCATGATCGTCAAAGAATTCATGATGCAGTGTGTGGCTCACCTTCAGGCGCACCCGCGCCCCTTGTGGAAGCTTGGAGACGAAGGGAACGACCTCCGCCTGCGCCCGGAGGCCCTTTCTGACGAGGAGTTGCGCTCGGCCCTCTGCTCCTTGGTTGGGGACGACCAAGGGTACCCGCTAGACTCCTTCGTTCCCTTGTTCCGCCGCCCAGATGGGGCGGAGGCTGCCTCCGCCATGCCCATCTTTGACGGGCGTGGGCTTGTGCCGCCTGCGCCCTCGAATGTCCTGGTGACGACGACTCTAGTGGACGTGTCTTCCGACGAGTCTCGCGAGGAGGAAAAGGAGGAGGAGGAGGAGCGCGACTCGGAAGTGACCCGCGAAGGGGCGGGGGAGACCTCTCCTTTGCGCAAGGCCGACATCCTCCGCACCCTGCCTGATGACGATGACGATGCCGATGCCCCCCTCGAGAGGGGGGAGCTGCCCGTGGCAGGGGGCTCCACGAGGTCCAAGGTCAGTCCCCGGAGGAGGCCATCAGCCGAGGTTCTGATGAGGGGCAGGTCGGCACTGATCTCCCAAGACGATGCCCCTGCTCTAACGCTGCCTGGAGCTACTTCCGGCCCATCTGCTGGCCCCTCTTCTGCTACTGGAGCTGGCTCTTAGGTTTCAAGCTTAAGAAGCGGAGAGACTACGCCGCGGTGGACCGGTAAGTGTTCTCGTCCTGCCTTGTTCTTGCTTCTGCTGCTGATTCTTGATGCTTCTCCGTTGTGCAATTAGACCGATGCCCGTGGCAAAGAAGAGGAAGGAGGAAGCGGTGGTATTGCTCGGGACCAAATCGCCTGCGGCAGCTGCACCCCCCTCCATGGGGAAGAGCGGTGACGGCACTCGCGCTTCCCCGGCCCGATCGTCCTCGCGAGGCTTGGGGGAGCATCCTCCGGAGGAGGCAGCCCCCGTAGCCCCGCTGGCTCCGGAGGTGCCAACGTCCGACTCAGTTGCTGGGGTCCCCAAAGCTTAGGAGCTCTCAGCCTCCCAGGCCATAGTGACGACGTTGCCTCCTCCTCCTCCTGACGCACTGCTGACCCCGGATACTTCCGCCTCCCCTGACGTCCTGGAGCATGCTCTCTCTGCGCTGATCCTGTTGCGGGAGGATCTTCAAGGCACCGACCATCGCCTGGTGGCCGGGCGCCTAGAGCTGATCTCTGGCTGGCTTCACTCCGATGTGTCCGCCCAGGCGGCGCTGAGCCAGGCTGCGGCAGCCTCTGAGAAGGACAAGCAGGCTATCGCCCAAGCCGCGGCTGCTCGCGAGGTGGCGCTGAAGGTTGCCGGGGCCGCCCAGGATCACTGTCGGTCGGTGGAGGCCGAGCTGGAGACCATGCGCAATGAGCGTGTGAACGAAGCTCGAGACCGCAAGGCGGATGAGGAGAAGATGAAGGCCTGAGAGGACGCCGTCAGGGGTCACGACGCCGAGCTGGAGCAGTTGGCGAAGGCGCAGGCCATGGAGCGCAGCCAGCTGGAGAAGCTCGCGTAGAAGATGAAGGCAGAGAAGGCCGAGCTGGAAGCCAAGGCGAAGGTCCTGCCTGAGGACCGCGTGGCCTTCAAGTCCCTTGAGGAGAAGTCCCGCGTGGCGCTGCGGGCACTCTACGAGAAGGGCTTGGAGGAGCTGCTGGCGACCGACGACGAGGGCCCCACCTAGCTGCTTCCTCATCTGGTCGCGGTGCTTGAGGATGTCGTGGACGGGATCGGCCCCTTGGTGGAGGGGGAAGCCCGCACGCTTTCCTCGGCAGCGCTTACGCACGTCTTCAGCCACCTCCATCTTCGTGATCCTGAGACCAACCTTGACGAGCTGCTGGAGCCTGTGGATCACGAGTGTTGCGCAGCTGCTGCCGAAGCCATGAAGGGCCAGGTGGAGGCTTTGCTGAAGAAGTTCCGCGCCTTCGACCCTACGCCCTCAACTAGTGGTGCTGCTGAACCTGCAACTCCGGCGGGCGACACAGGTGAGGGCAACATCACCTTCGAAGGGGCACCTCTTGCAAGCGACGACGGCGTCCAGGGATGATGAGATGACTTGCTGGCGACTCCTTTTCCTGCTTTGCCTCTACAACACATACCATGCCTCGTGGAGGCGTTAAACTTGTGTTTGATATTTGGAGAACAGTATGTCTTGTAATATTTATTTGAGATTCCGTGATTTCCTTCCTGTTTTCTTGATGTTCTACGTCGGCAGGGCCCGACCCCGCGCATGCCTCAACCGCCGTTGGATCATCCGGATTGTCAGGACGAGACCAAGGGGTGAGGGGCTACGTGGCCAGTTAGGCTCCTGAGTCGCGATGCTCAGGAGTCCCCCTTGATGCGCAAACAGCTTACAGAAAGGAGATGCAGGAGTAGGCCTAGTGTTCTACGTCGGTAGGGCCCGACCCCGCGCATACCTCAGCTGCCGTTGGGTCGTCCGGATCACCAGGAGAAGACTAAGGGGTGAGGGGCTACGTGGCCAGTTAGGCTCCTGAGTCGCGATGCTTAGGAGTCCCCCTTGACGTCCAAACGACCTTCATACCTTGGCTTCACTCGGGAGGGCGCGTGACGACCAGGTCTGAGAGACCTGGCAGGGCGGCGTACGCTTGGGCGTGACCCGAGCGCAGCCCCAGTGCCCAGCCCCCTCGTGCGGCTCTCCCGAGGGGAAAGCATTGCGGTGAGGCTGGACACTGAGCCGGGTGGCTCCCTGAGGTTGGTACGGCCATGGGGCCACCCACAGTTGTTTATCACCAGCGCGGAGAATAGCGCTTCCGCACTTGCACGGGCATAGCCGCTCCTCGACCGTGTCGGCTGCCAGCGCAGAGCATGGTGCTTCCACTGGTGCGTGCGTGAGGGCTCCCTCTGAGTGGAGCCCCCAGGGCGTGTATAGCCCCGCCCTGACATGTGGCTTGCATGGCAGGGCTGGACGAGGTGTGTCTGGGCACTCGTGAGCCAGCGCGGGACTCACAAGGCCCTACCTCAAGGCGGGTTGTGCCTGGTTTTGATTCCTGGTGGTTGCGACGGTCCTGCGAGATGGTTAGGCAACCTGCGCCGGGCGAATCTTCTGAGGCGATCACATGAGAAGACCAGACACAAACGAACCCATGAGATGACGTGAGTGGGGCTGGCCTGCCAGACAGAGCTCAGTCGTTGGGTTTATCGACGCTACAGGGACGGACCCGAGCACAGACGTCGTGCCTAGTCTTCTCATGCGAAGGATCCCGAAGAAAGACGACCGGCGCGCGGCTCCCGCGGTGGCGAGGCACCGGGTCGCGCGCCCTAGCATGTCCTTCCATGACTAGCTCATGCGAGAATGAGGCACCAAGGGCCACGGGAGGTGACGTACACGGGAGCGGGCCCACGAGCCAGAGCTCAGCCTCTTGGTTTTGGCGACGCTGCAGGGACGGACCCGAGCACAAACGCCATGCCAGTTCTCGTCATGTGGTGGTCGTGGGGGGCTTGCCAGGGCACGTGACGTTCATGGCATCGTAGTGCCAGGCAGCCAAGTGGTAATCATAGGTAACTCATGAGATGGAACAAGCTAGCTTAGATAGATGCAAGAACGATACATGCCACTGGGACGGACCCGAGCAGCCTCGGGGTGATGCAGCCCGAGGGGCGCCCCCAACAGAGTAAGCTAAAGATGCAAAAGGATACATGCCGCAGGGACAGGCCCATGCGACCTGGGAATCATGCAGCGCGAGGGGTGCTCCGAGCTGAGTAAACTTGGAAAATGTCACCTGGTTCCGTTGTCGAAGGAGTGTTGGGGTAGCTGAAGGTGCGCGCTGAAGAAGTCACTCCTCATGAGCCTCGGGAGGCTCTGGGGGCTCAAGTGGTTCCTTGAGGACCATCTCCATCTCCACCAGGACTGTGTGATGCCTGGCCTCCTGAGCTGCCAGGAGGCTCTGTAGGATGCGCTGGAAGGTGGCTGCCACGCTTGGCAGGCCAAATGGCATGCGGACATAGCTGTGAGGTGGACCCTCGCACCGCCTGACGTGCGATGGCCAGAACGCTCCTGAGACGCGGCTTTGTTGAGCCCTGGAATGTCGATGCAGACGCGCAGCCCGCCATCCTCGCCAGGATGAGGAGCTGCGCCAGGTGGGCGGCGGTCGCTGCGCATGGTCCTTGCTTCTTGAAGCTCATGGGTGGCCTTGACGATGAACTCCTGAGCGCCAAGCGCTCCTCGCCCAGTGCCCTCTTGAGGGAAGCGTGACGCAAAGCACGCCTCCACGTGGTGCCCGAGCGCCTCCCTCGTGATGTTGGCTAGGTCTGAGGTCCTCCAGAAGAGAGCCCCCGAGCCTCGCCCGAGGAGGGCGCCGGGCGCGCCTTCCTATGAGAGGGAGGGAGGCGCCCCAGGTGTGGGCGCCATTCCTGAGGCAGCGCCGCTGGAGACACCGCTCTCCTGAGGCCCTGTGCGGAGTAGTTGCTTCTTCTTCTTGGGGATGGCCTCGGGAGGGTACTGTACGCCCTTGTTGTCGGGGTCTTCGATTGCTGTGGCTTGGAAGGCGCGCTCCAGGGAGCACACCGCATCTCTTTCTTCGCAGGGGACCGTGATGATTCCGCCGCTTCCTGGCATCTTGAGGACGTTGTAGCCATGGTGGGTCACTGCCATGAACTTGGCTAATGCCGGATACCCAAGGATGGTGTTGTACGGCAGACGGATGTGGGCGACGTCGAAGTCGATGAGCTCGGTGCGGTAGTTGTCGCGCTGGCCGAAGGTGTCGGGGAGGTGGACTTGCCCTATCAGGGTGGTGGAGCCGTCGGTCACTCCTGAGAAGGGCTTGGTAGGCTGTAGCTGATCGTATGGCACTTGGAGGCTGTCGAATGTCTCGACGGATAGGACGTTAAGCCCTGCACCGCCGTCGATGAGGGTCTTGGTGACTTGGACGTTGCTGATGACGGGTGAGCACAACATCGGGAGGGCGCTCGCGGTCGCCGCGCACTTGAGCTGGTCTGACGAGCTAAAGGTGATGGCGCACTTGGACCACCTGACTGGGCGCGTGGCCTCGAGCCTGGGAAGAGCCGCGTTCACCTTGCGAGCAAACTGCTTCAAGACGCGCTAGGATGCTGGGGCCTGAGCTCCGCCCAAGATGCAGGCGATAGCGCGTGGTTCATGGAAGCCCCCAGCCCCCTCGTCCTGATGGTGGTCGTCATTCCTTCTTGGTGGTGGCGGCAGTGGAGGGAGACCAGCATTGCCCTGAGGGCAGTCCTCGTGAGGCTGGTCCCTCCATGCGCCCTCACGAGGCTGGTCCTGCCAGCGATCCTCACGAGGCCGGTCGCGCCAGTCCTCCCAGCGTCCTCCACCTCGTCCTCCTCCCCGGCAGTAGCCCCGGTCGTTGCGCTTGGGGCGCCGACCGAAGCGTCCATCTCGAATGGCCCTGAGCTCTTGACAGTCATTGGTGTTGTGGTTGTGTATGTTGTGGAAGGCACAGAATGGACGGCTGCTCTTGGACGACTCGGGGTGGTCCCGGCCCCTGCTTCGTGTCTGGCTCCGCCGCGAGCACGGACACCCCCTTTCGCTTCACGTCCTTGGCCTTGGCTTTCTTCTCCTCTGGGATGGTAGCAGGGAGCTCGAGGAGGGAAAGGCGCTCTTCCTTAGCTCTTGCGCACTTGGTCGCCATGTTGAACAGCTCCAGAGCCGTGCACAGCTCCTCGTGGATGGCGAGCTCCTCCTTCATCTTGACGTCGCGGACGCCATCGGAAAACGCTGAAATGATGGCCTCGTCTGTCACCTTGGGGATCTTGAGGCGAACGCTGTTGAAGCGCTGGATGTACTTATGTAGAGTCTCCCCTGGCTGCTGCTTGATGCGGCGTAGGTCACCCACGGCCGGCGGGCGGTCGCGAGTGCCCTAGAAGTTGGCAACGAAGCAGTCGCGCATCTCACCCCAGGAGGAGATCGAGCCCGGGGGCAGGTTCAGGAGCCACGAGCGTGCACCATCCTTGAGATCCATTGGGAACCAGTTCGCCATGACTTTCTCGTCGCCGTTGGCCGCCTCGATGCTCAACTCGTAGAGTTGCAAGAACTCCACAGGGTCGAGGGTGTCGTGGTAGCGAGGAGGCAGGTCTGGCTTGAACTTGCCCAGCCAAACGAGGCTAGGCAGCTCTGGAGTGAAGGCGCGGCAGCCTACTGTGGCCACCGGGGCCCTTTGCAGAGGCCGAGCATGCCCTTGATGTCCGTGCACCACCACCACAGGCGGCACACGGTCTTGTCGTGGTGGGGCCGGGAGCGCAGGAGTGTTTTCTTGCGGCCGGGGAACCTCTTGGCAGCTTCCTTCTTCTCGCGCGGGCGCCCGGCGCGGTGGGTCGCGCCGGGGGCCGCGCGCCTTGGCTCCAGGGCACCGTCTTGGGGTGGAGGTGGCGGAGGCGCCCCGTGGGCTACGTCACCCACACCTGGAGGAGGGTGAGGTAGTGAGAGAGAGGGGACAGGCGAGCCCCCAGCGGCGCTGACGAGCTCGGCGATGCGGTCCAGCCAGTCCTCGTAGAGGTCGTCGACTAGGCGGTAGCGCAGGAGCTCGCGTGCCATGAGCAGCGCGGCCTGCGCGTCTGTGGGCGCGCGACGAGTGTGAGACGATAAGCCGCCCGGAGTTAGCGACGGAGTGGCGGTGCGGCCGTCCCGCCGCACGGAGGGGTGCAGCGAGGACGCTTGCTGCTCGTTTCCCGTCGGGCCGGTGGCGGCGTTGGTGGCGGGCGACGGAGAACGATGGGGAGGCCCGCCGACAGGGGCCGTCTGAGCGACACGGGCGGCGAGGGTGGCCCGGCGCTTGGCGCGGGCTCGACGCGCGTCTGCCATGGATGCGGTGGAGCAGTGGAACGTGGATTGACGGAAGGAAATCTTCAACGCACCCCTACCTGGCGCGCCAAATGTCAGATTTCGGGTTCTGGCAAAACCCTCAAGGTTCGAACACTGGGGTGCGCACGAAGATCTCTCCCTTCCCTAACTCACCCACTCCCCACGATCCCAAGGCTCAGCTCGTCGAACTCAAAGAACAAAGGACACAGGGTTTATACCGGTTCGGGCCACCGATGTGGCGTAATACCCTACTCCAGTGTGGTGTGGTAGATTGCCTCTTGAGCTGAGGATGAACAAGTACAAGGGAAGAACAGACTCCTGAGAGAGGTGTTCTTGAGCTCGGTGAGCTTGTGTGGTTGAGGATGATCTGAATGATCCAATATCAGTTGCCTCCTAATGTGGTGGCTAGTCCTATTTATAGAGGCCCTGGTCCTCTTCCCAAATGGAGGCGGGAAGGGATCCAACAATGGCCAAATTTGAAGGGGGACAACCAGTACAAGTTATCCTGACTAAAGGTGGTCTTCGCCTGCCAAAGGCTCTCGCGGTGACACCGTCCTGGGCTCCACGGTGACCTTCGTCCTGCCGTCCTGCTGTTCTTGGTCTTGTTGCACTGATATGGAAACCTTTGCCTGATGCCTCGGGACTCCTCGCCTGCGCTTGCCTCTTTAACACCAAAGAGGAAACGAGTACACTGCGCGCGCTAGCGCCCGCCTGGCGCCCACCTGGCCTTGGTCGTCATGGCTTGCGTCATAGGAACCTCGCGAGATGCCCCTCGCCTTGATCTCTCTGCCCCTTGCGAGCCAGCCTAGTGAGGCCGCCCCCAAGGAGGTCTTGCGTCGTCCGCCTCGCGAGGCTCGACCCCTCACTAGGGTCTTGAGGGTTTGCTGATGAAGATGGGCCATACAGGGCCGCTGGTAGAGCCACACCGTGGGCCACAGGCAGGCAAGTCTGGGGACCCCCGTTCCCAAGACGCCGACAGTTTCCATGAGCATGAACACAAGTGTTCAAGGTCGACCCTCACTTCTCCAATGAATAATCTTCCAATCCCTTCTGTTTTTGAAAAAGATTTTAGGCATAAGAGGCAAGTAACTTTTTTTGTATTTTTCATTCTTTTAATTTTTTTTGTTTGTTTCACCCACAACTAATGAAAACAACAACAAAAGGGAAAACAAAACCTACTTAGTTAAGAGAGCAAACAAGCACACACGAGAATATCAACCCCACGCTATTGCTCCCCGGCAACGGCGCCAGAAAAGAGCTTGATAATACCCAAGTGCAAGGAATCATCGTAGCAATTTCCAAAGGTGGAAGTGATAAGTATGGAGTGTCGAACCCACAAGGAGATAAAGATAAGATCAATATTCTCCCAAGTCCTATCTACCACTGATACAACTCTACGTACACCGAAGGTTTGCGTCCATCTAGAAACGAGAAATATAACTACGTTGCATGATATCGGAGAACTAAAATATAAAAATAGGTGTTGTTATCATAAAGTTAGAATATATCACAATATATTACAAATAGCGAGTGTGGAATAATGATGGATCGGTGTGCAGAATTATCCTAGGCAATTGTTAACAAGATCGGCAATCATTATTGCAATTTTATATGAGGGAGAGGCATAAGCTAACATACTTTCTCTACTTGGATCATGTGCACTTATGATTGGAACTCTAGCAAGCATCCGCAACTACTAAAGATCATTAAGGTAAAACCCAACCATACCATTAAAGTATCAAGTCCCCTTTATCCCATACGCAACAACCCCCTTACTCGGGTTTAAGCTTCTGTCACTCTAGCAACCCACTATAAGCTAATCATGAACTTATTGCAACACCCTACAGCGGGAATCCTTCATATGTGCGCGGCACGAAAGGCACCATAGGATAGCACCAAAATAAAACATACAACTCAAACTAATCTAGATCATCAATCAACCCAAAAGACAAAAGAAATCTACACAAACATCATTGGATCATAATATGTGGCATAAAGCACTATGTTCAAGTAGGGGATTACAGCGGGGTGCGGGAGAGTGGACCGCTTAAAAGAGATTATGAAGGTGATGAAGATGGTGATGTCGATGAAGAAGATACCCATGGTGTTGGTTCCCTCGGTGGCACTCCGGCGCCACCGAGAGAGAGGGGGGAAGGGTCTCCCCCTTGTGCTTCCTCCTCCATGGCGTCCCCCCTAGATGGGGAGAGGTTCTCCCTCTGGTCCTTGGCCTCCATGGTGATGACGGCCCCTCCGGATTCCTCCTCCATGGCCTCCGTTGATGATGGCCCCCTCCGGCAGGGTGCCGGAGAGGGCTTAGATTGATTTTCGTGGCTACAGAGGCTTGCGGCGGTGGAACTTTTCATATAGGTTTCTTTCTGGGGGTTTTGGTATTTATAGGAATTTTTGGCGTCGGTCTCACGTCAAGGGGGTGCACGAGGCAGCTGCAAGACAGGAGCACCCTCTCGGCAGGGGGGGGGGGGGGGGTTGGGCGCGCCTCCTACCTTGCCGTCACCTCGGGACTCTTCTGGCCCAACTCCGATGCCTCAAGGGTCTCTTTTGGTACATAAAAGATCACGGTAAATTTTCAGCCCATTCCGAGAACTTTTATTTCTGCATGAAAAACGACACCACGGTAGTTCTGCTGAAAACAGTGTCAGTTGGGGTTAGTTCTAATCAAATCTCACCAAAACCATATAAAATTGTTGTAAACATGGCATGAATACTTCATAAATTATAGATACGTTGGAGACGTATCAAAGCCATTGACATCGACCTCTGGTATGTAGTCAAAACTGGCGTTCCCAAAGTTGGTGAAGGCGTTACCGCTGCTGATGTCAAGAGGTCCGCGCAACTGGACTCAACCGCCAAGAACATCATCTGTGGTCATCTGACCAAAGGACAGTATGGTCGTGTGAGTGCACTGGAAACTGTGAAGCTAGTTTTGGACTGGTTATCCAAGGTCAATGAAGGCGTCTCAACACAGAGAGACTCAAGAATATATGTGGTTCACAATCTCTTCAACCGATTCAAGAGAAATGACAATGAGAATGTCTAGCTCACGTTCGAGTGCCTCACTGATATCAAAAATGAGCTTCGTGCACTTGGCGCCACTGAGATCACCAAGCATGAAATTGTGAAGAAGCTACTGAGATCACTTGACAGCTCATTTGACACTTTGGCCCTGATGATCCAAGAATGCCCTGACTTCAGAGATCTCGATCCGCCCGACATTCTTGAGAGGCTCAACACACATGAGTTCCAGCTGTCTAAGAAGAGAGATATCCATGGCCACAACTATGGCCGATCCCGTGCTTTGAAGGCAAAAGCTGTTTCCTCATCTGAAGAAGAATTTGACTGCAGTTCTCATGATGCTGAAGATATTGGCAAAGAGCTAGTAATGCTTGTGAGAAAGTTCCAGAAGTTCTCCAAGAAGAATCGCCTAGGAAAGTCTTCAAGATCTAGTTCCAAGAATGATGAGGCTTCCTCTCGTGACTATAAGAAGAGAACATGCCACAAATGCAAGAAGCCAGGTCACTACATATCTGACTGTCCCCTATGGGAGAAGGAAGCAACGAAAAAGAAGAAGAGCAAGGAATATGACTTTGACGACAAGAAGAAGAAGAAATCTTCAAAGTCTTCATCAAAGTCATCATCATACAAGAAGAGCTCATCTGGCAAGGCACGTGCTTTTATTGGGAAGGAGATGGATTTAGAGGAGGAGTCTGCTTTTGAGAAGGCAGAGGTGGCGGAGTCCGAGAAGGAGTCTGATTCGGGTGTGGCGAGCCTGGCCCTAGCTTCGGCGTTTGTCGCCAAGTTCATCTTCAACACTGAAGCCGATGGTCACGACGCCGACGCTGAAGAAAATGATGATGACGACTCTGCTCCCACCTGCTGCTTCATGGCACGAGGTGCCAAGGTAAACTCACGCGATGCTTACTTTCAAACCTCCAGTGAAGATGACTCTGAGTGTGAATCCAAACCCATCTATAAGACTCTTGCTAAAATTGCAACTGAACAACAAACTGCTATGGAAACATTCAAAAATTGCTATACAAAAGCGATGACCTATTGGACGAGAAAATGAATCGAACTCAGTCCTTAATCGAAGACATAAAAAATCTTCATGTTAAGTATGAAGAACTTGAAAGTCGTCATGAAACCCTCTCAACCACTCATGAGAAGCTTTCATATGATTACCTTCAAAGGAAGCAAGATCTAGAGAAACTAAGAGCGTCTCATGAAGATCTTCAAAAAGAGAATGATTCACTACTCGCTCAACAGATCAGTTCTGCTCAGGAAGACTTTGTGCCACCTTGTTAAAATGTCTTGAGCGTGATAATGATGTCTCTGTTGCTGAATGTTCTACTACTTCTAAAGTTGCAATATCTTCAAGTGTTGATGTGGTAACTAACCCCTCTTCTGAGGATACCACTGCTATTGCTGATGAGAATGCCAGGTTGAAGACATTACTCCAAACAGGCATGTACGAAAGCCTCAAAGGGCATCAGACACTATGTGATGTCCTCAAGAAATAGATTCTGAACCAAAACCCTAGGAAAGAGGGCGTTAGTTACAAAGGAAAATGAATGTTGATGGTTCTTACTGGAAGCCTGAGCAGTACCCCAAAACCACATGGGTTGCTGCAAAGGGCCCTTCAGTGGATCCATCCACCTTATCTGGCTTCACCTAAGCTAACCCTATTTTCAGTGATGAGTCATTTGACTCAAACTATAAACTGTTCATGAATCAGAATGGTGAAGTGTTTGTCAGATTTATTGGTACTAACTGTAGGAATGGGCCGCCCATGAAGAAGATCTGGGTTCCTAAAAGTTGTCTTGAGAAGCTTCCCGTGAATTTCATCATGACACCACCAGGGAAGAAGATAAACCCTAGACCAAAGGCTTCATATGGCCCAAAGGCTTCATATAGACAGAGGACCTCACAAGGTCACCCTAACGCCAATGTTTTGCAGGGAAATTATCATCAGACTCATGAATATGAGTGTGTTTCATCTAACCGCTATGTTCACAGATCAAAGAACTTTTCTGCATATTCTTTTCAGTACTATTCACCTCCTGCAAAACTATTTGCTAGGGCTCCAAAGCCAAAATTCTTAGAAGATGCACTTAGACTCATTCCTTCTAAGACACCCCTTAAGATGTGGGTGGTTAATGAGAATTAACTTCTCTTGCAGGGAAAGGTCTCTAGCCAGAAAATTTGACTTCTGAAGACAATGCTGGGACCTAAAACATCTTGTGGGACGCAAGATTAAATGCCAAAATGGTCTTACCATTTATTTCATCCCTGGGTTTCTTGATGAGCATCCTATCTTACCATCCAAGAATCTTACCTTAGATAGTATGCTTGTTCGTCAAATGTTTCTACTTCACAATACTCTTAGTGAAGCCTATCCCGCTAACTGCACTGTAGGGTATGTCTTCGAAAGCTATTGAGTGGATTATGGATAGTGGATGCACTAACCACATGACTGGTGATCGAAGTCTTCTCATGGATTCAACCCTACGACTGTCTACTAAAAGCCACATCACATTTGCTGACACTGGTAAAAGCAATATATTGGGCCTAGCTAGAGTTGTTATCTCAAAGGATCAACACATGGATAAAGTGATGCTTGTTGAATCACTTGGATATAACTTAATGTCTATCTCAATGCTTTGTGATCTTGACAGGATCATGATGTTTGGAAAATATCGTTGCTTTGTGCTTATGGCTTCTGACAAGTCTCTAGTCTTCGAAGGTTATCTAAGAGGTGATCTGTATATGGTAGATTTCCCCGCAAGACCATAACTTGCCGTATGTTTTCTAGCAAAAGCTTCAGAGTGTTGGCTCTGGCATCGAAGGCTAGGACATGCGGGCATGAGGAACTTGCACACTCTCGTGAAGAGGAAGCATATCATTGGCATCGAGGGTGTCAAGTTCAAGAAGGATCATCTATGTGGTGCTTATGAAGTTGGGAAGATGACTAGGGCAAAACATCCCTCGTAGACAATCATGAGAACTTCACGTCCCTTCGAGTTGCTACACATGGACTTATTTTGCCCTACTCACTACTCTACCCTTACTACCACTGCATATCTTTATGGCTTCGTTATTGTTGATGATTATTCGAGATACACCTGTACACATAATTCTCTATAAGACTGAAGTGTAAGATGTCTTCAGACGCTTCGCAAATCCTGCCATGACCAACTATGGCATCAAGATCAAGCACATCAGGAGTGACAATGACATGGAATTCAAGAACACCAGCATCGACACTTATCTTGATACCCTGGGCATCACTCATGAGCTGTCAGTTGCATACACACCTCAGCAGAATGGCATCGTGGAGCGCAAGAACAGGACCCTTATTGAGATGGCTCGTACGATGCTTGATGGGTACAAGACTCCAAGAAAGTTCTGGCCTGAAGCCATTGATACTGCATGCCACATCACCAACGAAGTTTATCTTCACAAATTCTTCAAGAAGACATCATATGAACTACTCACTGATAAGATGCCAAATGTAAGCTATTTCAAAGTCTTCGGTGCTAGGTGCTGGATCAAGGATCCGCATCACACTTATAGATTTGCACCGAAAGCACATCAAGGTTTTATGCTTGGTTACGGAAAGGATTCGCACACCTATAGAGTCTTCAACCTCTATCACTATAAAGTGGTTGAAACTGTAGATGTGTGGTTCGATGAGACTAACGGCTCGCAAAGAGAGCACCTGCCAAATGTGCAAGATGAAGCTTCTCCTAGTGAATCTATCAAGCTAATGGACACTGGAGAAATCATACCCAACGAGGAGCAAACTGAAGAGGAAATTGTAATCCCTGCCAATACTCAACGTGAAGACAATGCTGAGCCTGAAGTCAATGTTGAAGATGAAGATAATAGTCAGCAACAGTAGAGTCTTTGCCCTGTTCATCCTCGTTTGGCCAATGAAGTTTTGATTGAGAAGATAATTGATAGCATCAATGCACCTGGTCCACTTACTCGATCAAGAGCTACGCAACTAGCAAACTTCTATGGGCACTTTGCATTCGTGTCCATATCCGAACCCAAGAAAGTAGATGAAGCTTTTATGGAGCCTGAATGAATTCAAGCTATGCGAGAAGAACTTCACCAGTTCGAGCTCAACAATGTCTAGGAGCTTGTCAAACGTCCTAATCCACGCATGCACAATATTATTGGCACCAAATGGATCTACTGCAACAAACAAGATGAACATGGCCAAGTCATCAAAAACAAAGCTTGTCTCATTGCTCAAGGTTACACACAAGTAGAGGGAATTGACTTCGATGAAACCTTTGCTCCCGTGGCTAGGCTTGAAGCCATTCGCATACTACTAGCCTATGCTAACCACAACAACATCCTTCTGTACCAAATGGATGTGAAGAGTGCCTTCCTCGACGGCAAAATCGAAGAAGAAGTGTATGTAGCTCAACCACCTGGTTTTGAAGATCCAAAGCATCCTTATGTGGTCTACAAACTCAACAAGGCACTCTACGGCCTCAAACAAGCACCTCGCGCTTGGTATGACACACTCAAAGACTTCTTAAAGAGCAAAGGCTTCAAACCTGGTTCTCTAGATCCCACTCTCTTCACGAAGACATATGATGGAGAACTATTTGTATGCCAAATCTATGTGGATGACATTATCTTCGGCTGCACTGATAAGAGATACAGTGATGAGTTTGGGCATATGATGCAAGAGCAATTTCAGATGTCCATGATGGGAGAGCTGAAATACTTTCTTGGTCTTCAAATCCGTCAATAGAGAAATGGCATGTTCATATCACAAGAAAAATACCTCAAAGATTTCCTGAAGAAGTTTGGAATGCAAGACTGCAAAGGGTACACGACGCCAATGTCAACCAAAGGTCAACTGGGCTCCGACGACGACAATGGTAAAGAGTTCGATCAAAAGGTATACCGCTCCATGATTGGTTCTTTATCTTTCCCTAATAATAAAGTATGGATTGACTCCATGCGTTCACCGTCACAATGCGCTTTTTCCCGTGGGTTCACCATCACAATATGCTTCTTTCCGTGAATTTACGCTTTTAGTTCGAATTTAAAACATATATGTGAGGTGGTACTAAATTTCGTCCATCTAGTTTCGTTTTCACAGCTTCGTATCACATGGGCCAGAAAATTTGCTATGGGCCACGGGCCGCCGCCTACCCCGGCTCCAGCCGAACGCGCGCCGGCCGCTCTGGCACGGCGGCAGGTTCAGCCTCGGCGTGGACCTGGGCGCCGCACGCACAGGCCCTGGCATCACCCAGCCCCGTCCTTTCACCATCATGTTCACGGTTGTCGTGTTTTTGCAAAGAAGGCCCTGCTATTTTTTCTGTTCAATCTGTAGTCCCTATGGGAATCAACCTGGAAGAGAAAAAAACACCATGTGGTCGTCCGTCTCGCTCACGAAGGAGCAGTCCGTCTACTGCACGAACACAAGTGGGGAACTAAAAAGTCGATCCGCCGCTGCTTTTACCCCTCAGCCCTTGTCTCTTTCGATCTCCCTCACTTGCCATTGCTTTCCACCGTCGACCGATTCCGGACAGCGCCGCGCTCGAGGCGGGCGTGCTCTTGCCGACGTCATGTGTGCTGGCATTGGCGCCCCTGTCTCTCCCCTGTCTTGGGTTTGTGGCGGCCGCAAATCGCATCATGGCCTCACGGCGGCGGCGGCGACAGTGACGACGGTGCACCTATCTGAATCGACTGAAAAAAGGAAATACACGAGCACAGCCCCTCTTGATCTCCTACGGCATCGCAAGCTAATCATGTCGCTGCCATGGTCGACCCTACCTCTCGATCTCGCCCGTCGACGCCATGGAGCACCTGCGAACCCACCGACGAACTCGCCAAAGACAGAGAAAGACTCCTGCGTCATGACTCCAGGGCCAAGATGCAACTCTGCTAGGTTGGATCGGCGGCAAAGGTTAGCCTACCATATCCTTCTCTTACCCCAGCCGTTCCCTTCTCTTCTCTCTGATCTTGTGTATCATGTGGCATTAGTGTTAGGTTGATCTCTCCCATGTGGGCCCAATGGCCCACCGGGCCCCTGATCCGCGCCCTGATCGGGGGCGCCCAACCGCAATATGGTTGACGGGCCCCTGTCACGCAGCGCTACATAAAGAGGTGGGGGCCGGCGGCACGCAGTACGAGGTTCACCGTGTTGCCAGGCTCCCCACCGAAAACCCCGACCCGATCTAGGTCTAGCGCTGACAGTGACGGGAAGCTCCGTCGCCGCCACTGCCCACACATCGCTGCCACCACCACCTCGCCCACTCTCCGCCATCGCCGTGCGCCCCAGCACCACAATGGCCTCCGGCTCGAGTTCATCAACTGCTGGAGAAGGTAGGTTCACCGGATCTAATCCTACCCTACACGATCCCATGGATCTATCAATGGTATCAGACAGGTTGGGTATAGGATTTTTTCGGTTGAAATAGATCACAAAGAAAAAAGTTCCCCTCCCCAAAGAACCCTAACAGCAAAAAGAGGCCAAAGAAATCTCAAAGCAAAGTTGTGCCGCCGCTCCGGCCGCGCCGTTCCTCTCGATCCCAAATCGCATCAGCACGCCGAGGATCCGGGACGAAGAACACTACCCCGCAAGGGGCAAAGTACACCATGACCAAATCCCTCGACGGCGGCGCGCTCACCACAAGGGCGGACACGCGACCGGTGAGGAGGACGGTAACGGCGCCACCGCTCGTAGCTCCGTCGTTGATTTCGATTCAGAAAAGGGGTCGCCGGGGGCGCCGCATCGGAAAGTCTCTGGATCTGTCTCTCTATTGCTGTGGGGGATGAGCAGAGAACTGGAAAGGGAAAGGGGGCTCGCGCTGGGGCGGCTCGCCGCCGTCGCCGGCGGCCGGGGAACACCCGCGTCCCTCTCGGCCACTGGATGCGGTGGACGGAGAGAGAGACTACTCACATAAAGGAAAGAAAGGGGGAAGGGAAAGAGTGCTGTGGCGCGGCACGGTGGCAGTCGTCGCCGTCGCCGGCGGCCAGGCGCGGCTCGAAGGCCCGGCGAACGGGACAGAGCCAACGGCGAAGGAGAGGAGCGAGCGGCGCGGGGGGAGGAGAGAAATGACCGAGGGTTTCCTTTAATGCTGGTCTTTTGTTAGAGCAATGTTTAGGTCAACTGGCTCTGTGTAATTACTAAAATTGCTCGATTCAGTAAGTGTGGTCTGTCTGTTGTACGCTCTTTTGTGTGCCCAAATTAGCAAGCGATGTTAAATTATGCAATGACGTACCCGGGGAAATTTCCACCAAAATTTGAATTATCAAACTCATCCCATGCGTGTAAAGCAGAAGAATCATTTGTGATGCACACAATCGTTCAAAGTGAATGCTCTGGTGGCACCGCACGCGTTCAAAGTGAATGTGCCCATGCCTTGAGACCATAATTTGAATTATCAAACTCATCCCATGCACGTAAAGCAGAAGAATCGTTTGCGATGCACACAATCGTTCAAAGTGAATGTCCGGCGGCACCGGGCGCAAAGTTTCCCTCCACATTTCTGAAATTTTGGCCTACCGCCAAAATATCTACCCCTGCCCCCCTTCCCCACCCCCTTTTCTCCCCGACCACAAGTCACATTTCCCCTGTTTCCTCCTTCCTTCCTTCCTTGCTAAGCTATAGCCGCTTCCTCGCTCTCGCCGTCTCGCATCCTACCGCCGGGGTCGCCATGGTCTTCTTCAAAGAGATCTCTAGCGGTTCCTCCTGTGGCGACTACTCCTTCACCACCCGGGTATGACTTTCTTCTCTCTCTCGGGCTATGTCTTGGAATGAAGGATTTTTACCCGGAGGTCGATTTGAGTCGTTTCTTCCTCTTGTAGCTCCCTAAGACCATCAGTGGCAATGAATGAAGCGGGGTGGCTGAAGATCTATCTGCTCGTTGTCACCATCAAACTCCATGCATGAAGCTAGTTGCGTTTGATTCTGTGGACAGTGGAAGGAAGTTTCTGGCATGTGCAGAGAAGGTTAGACCCTCTTTCATTATTACAAATCATGTGTTAGATGTGATTCAGACACAGTCATGGTCCCAACCCATTCATACCACACCTTCAACCAAACGCATCCTAAGACAGTGTCACAGTTTGTACCTAGTATCTTAAATTGTTGCCATCTCATCAGCGGTGCCAGTAGAAAATTATTTGGCATCGCTTCAGCAGTTTGTGCAGCCAACTTTGGTCCACACATCCGAGCAGACAAGCAGTAAAATACTAAATCTTTATGGCACGAAGGAACTAGGCATCGGAGCAACTACGTGCTCCGGAGTCCGGGTCCCTATTTTTTTCCGCTGCATCGGCTCGCCAGTGCAGGGCACCGGTGCGAGATGTAGCAACAGTTGTCTTTACCCCAGTTTTGGCATACATAGTGGACGGCCTTAGTGTTATTAGTTCTATGTTACTAAATTTGTGCATGTACACACCTGTTAGTATAAATTTGATGTCGTCCAAACACTGCCGCTATGCTGTTGCAGTTATATTTACCTTCCTCATAAAATGTTCAATTTGTTATTTATTGTACATGAGTAAGAACTTCTAGCGTCGTTGTAGTTAATTATAGCTTCTGATGTTCTAAAATTTGGTTATTGCCTCAGTACCAATTATTTCATTTGCACATTGATCTTTTTGAGAAGATATGTCATAATTAACATGTTTCTTCAGTTTTTCAAAATAAGCATAGGTGATTTTCTATGTTGCTATAAACCCATTTCCCCTACAATTGTTACTGATCTAGTTTTAAATATTATAGGATGAACGGAAGTGTTCTTACTTGGAGTGGGTTGATCAAGAGTGGCCACAGTCTTTGAAGATGTGCCTAACGAAGCTCTGGAGCATGTATGAGGAAGAGAACACACGTAGGCTTAGAGAAAGTCTTGTCAAAGCTGAAGCATATTTCAAGATGCGGGATAAAAAGTCGAAGGTGGAGAATGAGCTCAGATTTTTTAAATCAGACTTTGCTAAGATGGTGTTGGTGAAGGAGGAGGCACTTTCCCATTTGGCCCGTGCAAAACGGGTTCTTACTAAACTGAAAGCAGAGGTGGATAAGACGAGCCTGGATGATCTCGATTAGGGAAATGAATATATTGTTCTTATGAAGTTGAACTAGCTATATGTTGTATTGTGCTATTTTCATGTAGCTACCGTACTGTGATGTTATAATATATTTATGTGCCTGATATGAAATTGGCAAACAGTTGTTCGATATGAAATGTGAATTTGCGTAATACTGGAATTATTAATTGTAAACTAATAAACCTGCTAAATGTGTCATGGATCTTTGCAAACGGTTCTAGCAGTAAAAGCGCTTGCGATGGATAGCCCAATGCCACACAGTTTTCTTCATCAAATCGTGTGTGATATAGTTGATAAATGCAAACAGTTAACCAAGGAAGACCGTGTGTGATAATTACACTATTCAGACACGAGCCTACACATAAAACTGTGTGGGATGTACGTCCGAACGGAAACGTTTTCCCTGGATTGACTGTGTGGGATGTACATAAGAACAGAAACGTATTCCTTGGATTGACTGTGTGTGATATACATATGAACGGAAATGTTTTTCTGGGATTCACCGTGTGGGATGTACATACCCACGGAAATGATTTTCTCGGATTACCATGTGGGATGTACATACGTATGGAAATGATTTTCTCGGATTACCATGTGGGATGTACATACCTACGGAAATGATTGGGTTTCGATGCCTCGCCTGATCGCACACGGCCCCAGCCTGGGTCCCGGGAGGGCCTATCCCCGATGATTTCTGGGTCGTGTGGGAAGGACACTCTATCGCACACACTCACGTGGCGACGGTTCCAAATGCCGTCGCGGAAAGGGGTTAAAAACCATTTGTTTAGGACCGACGCGCACCAGTGTTTAGTCGATGTTAAGAAGAGCTTCTTTCGCGTAAAAATGTATAGAACCTGATATAATTCCATAACTAAGCTTGATGCTTAACCCAGAAAAGATTTGTTTATCTGTTTAGGGATTTGTTATAACCAAATGAAGAAAAGGATTCGGTTATTCTAAAAATATGTCCAGCAATATGTAGGTTATCGGGAAGGCTCTTTTCAAGCATAAAGTGAATCTCTAACAGTTGACTTCTTAATATAGGTTGGCAAGTACACTTGTTTATATTTCTGAAAATATATTACCAATGTAGATTCTAATGAAAAATATATTCTCTGCCAGCCATGGATTCAGGTATGTTAATATGGGCAAAGGAAAGTCAAGATACTTATCTCAGGGAAATATTATGAAATCAGTGAAGCTGTATAGTATGTACTGGACTGATTGTGACACTGCTCATATTGTTACCACATCAACTTGATTCATCTCCATGATCTAACAATCAGAAGATAAGTCAACAGAATATACCACATCAACCCTATTCCATGAATAAAAATTAGTTCATTAAGGATCTATAAATTTAAGAGGGGACAGTCTCGCGTGCTTCAGTAGATTTGTTTGTTCGTAGCTAATTGTCTTGTGCATTCACACCAGTGAAAGGAAGATGGATGAAGAAGGGGAAATTAGTAGCAGCATCACCATTGATTGCCCTCGTAGAACTATATGTTGGTGTGAGCTCAGTTTGATTTGGCCTGGTTTTGATGTCTCTGCTGTGTGTGTGCGTGTAGGTGCTAAAGGCATCCGATCCAACTCAGGTGGAGGCCAAGGAGGTTCGGCTCTCGGACATTGCACCAATAACGTTGGATGATACCTACATGCGGACTGTAAGTTTCATATATTCAGATTGGGGCCTTTCTTCCTGTTATTTTGCCGTCAAAGCTAAAAAAGAGTGATGCTACTTCGCTAAAGGTCGATGTGGTCATGATGCATATCATGGTTCTCTGACCTTGGATCAATTTACTCTGCATTTACATGATATATTGCTAGGAAAGAGACATTGGGCTCCATATTATCATTATCATATATGCTAGACTAGAGATGGTGGTCACTGGTGAGGTGAAGTGGCAATTTATGCAGTAACATCCCAACTGTAAACTGACTATGATGTACTACCTCTGTTTCAACAGATTTCAGCAATAGTGCTTCTAACAGTTGGAGGGTTTACTTTTTATTTTCGTTGTGACTACAGAAAATAGATTAAATCACTGAACTGAACATTGCAGAGGATTTTGATAACCTAACATCAAAAAAAGCTTCTATTTATTAAAGATCAACCAAAAAACAAATTACACATCTATATGTATTCTCAGTTTTATCAATCTCAGTATCCAAACCACAAAAGTGCACACGTTTGTTACAAAATAGGAATAAGAAACGTACTTAACAATACATGTTTTTGTTACAAAAATAGCAATCAGAATCCTAATTTGGTATATACAAGAGTCCGAGACAAAGACACGGCTTCCCCTTGCTTTTTTAAGCAAGATTCTGAATTCTAAATAGCTACAAACGCCAAGCTGCTACAAATACAAGCACACGGCTTCCGCTAGCTTGGCTAGCTTTGTAAGTCCGCTTTGCACTACAAGTCGCCTTTCTACACTGTCTTACAATCTGGCCGTATAGACCGTGCTCCACCTGAGGTACGTCCGATCTCATGCCAAGAAAAATACGGTTCTGTCATTTTGAAAATGGCATGAACTTTCCTTTGTGTCTGCAACCATAGGTTCCATCATCATTACCTTGCATGTATATGGATAGCTTGCACTCTTTAGGACTGATAGATGTGAAATTATTAGATCTTTGCATCAAATACAGGAACAACACAATGTAAGATATGCAAGTTTATTGAGAGGAATGCAAAGAATAAAACACATGTATGGTTTATTTGGCATCACCAGCTTTTGTGTTTTCAGTGCACATCTTAGCGTATGTAAACTGCAAGTTGAATAAAGTGTGCTCTCTTTTTCTAGAATACTTTCTTTAATAAATGTAGAACATAAAATCCTGATCTTAATAAGCAAGAGCTCAAGTTATTCTTTCAATGTAGATTCAGATAAAACCTTTTCAAAGTAAAGATCCCTCAGCCAGAGACTTAAGTTACATGCTTAGCTTTAGCAGAAAAACTTGATTGACTGGAATCAACGAAATTTCAATGCCACCAACTGCAACAAGTGGCAGCAGGAAGTAGCTATGAGCAACATGTTTTTCGATGTCACAAAAACATGTCAGGCAGCTAGGCATGCGAGTGACATGTGTGTCGGTAACATTCACTGGTGCGCGTCGGTCCTAAACAAACGGTTTTTAACCCCTTTCCACGACGGCATTTGGAACCGTCGCCAAGTGAGTGTGGGCGATAGGGGGCCGTCCCACACGACCCAGAAACCATCGGGGATATGCCCTCCTAGCACACACGTTCGGCAAAATGAGGTCGTGTGCGACCGGTGAGCACTCAAATACGGAAATACGTATAGTAGAGCTAAAAAATACAATTATACGGCGAAATTGTTTCCGGTCGCAAGTACACCCCACACAGTCAGGCCCCGCTAAACGTTTCCGTTCGTATGCACATCCCACACAGTCGCTCCAAGGAAAACGTTTCCGTTCACAGGTACATGACACACAATTTTTCCCACTAAATCATTTGCGTTATTGAATGTATCACACACGGTCCGTAGAAGAAAATGTGTGGCAAAGGTTGTCCATCACACACAGTTCTTATGTGGTAAACGTTTGCGCAAGGTGGCCTAAGCAAACAGTTTTCAAGAGAAAGCCATGTGTGATTGTTCATTGATCCAACATGGTTTATTCCTAGAAACTGTGTGCGTTGCCTGAGGTCATCGCCCACGGTATTTTTTCAACAACCGTTTGCAATAGCAAAACACAATTAGCAGGCTAATTATCCGATTATTCATAATCCATTTATTAATCTAATTGACATTTCATATTAAGCACACAATATATTTCATTTCCATATTAAGGAAGCAGAATTTCATAATTGAAATACATCAGAGTACAACATGATATAGCTTCAGCACTCAGCTACCCCATTACACAACTGCACCAGCAGCAAGTTCCATATGCAACATGTAGAACCTTTCGAAATTAGCATCATAGATGGTATATAGATGGATGCATCTCATCTGGAAAATTGCTGAAGCGAAGGCGAATATTGAGCCTTCATTCATGTTGAAGGTCTTTGCAACTTTAGGCCAGTGCCTGTGGATGATTGACCGTCCGTCCTTCGTCCTCTTCAGGAACACTTCAATATTGAACCGTGGGTGTTGTATGAAAACCTTCCTCGCCTCCTGACCATAGAGGTGGTTTGAGAGGTAATCATCAGTGAACTGCTTTGGAAAGGCCTGAAAACAAGGATGTGCATAAATATCTTCTCTATATTGGAAATGGGGCAAAGGAATAAAAAAGGCAAGGTATAATAGTTAGTACCATCTTGTAGTGAACTGATGTCTTCTTCATTGTGCAGACAAAGATCTTGTTGTTTTTTGTCGCTAATTTCTTTATCCTAACAATCTTTCTGAGTTTCTTGATTTGATTGATATTCATGGACAACTCATTTCCCCATATGCAAAAAGGGTCGAACAGTGGGTCAAAACCTCTGACAGCAGGACCTACATGTGCAAGACCAAATTGTTAAAAACCAAAATATTAGAATGGTTCCTGCAATTGCACAATAATGTGCTATTAGACAACGGACCATGCACGTGCTAACCTCGATTGTAAACCTCAGTGCTTCCCATTGTTTCCCTGCAACACATATAAGGTAGTTAGTCATCAGGTTAAGTAAGGGTTCGCATGCTATCAGTAAAATATGTTGATGAAAAATAAGCACATTGCAGATTCATCAGATTAATTGAAGCCACACGGAAAACCCATTTACCCAAACCAAGCATGATTAAGAACTAGGAAATATAGCACTTGTATATGTTTCTCATGTATTAAGTGCAGCCAAATTCGATTTATTCCTCACATGCACAACAATACAAAATTCTACCCATGACAATTGGACATCGCATTGCAGAATTGAACCAAGCATTTAACTAAACACCACAACAAATGAAGCAAACATTAACTGAGCACCACATTGCACGATATAACATACTCCTAATAGAAGATTGGAGAGTTAACCAAACAGTTAACTACAACCAATTGTAGCAATTGTATTTGTTTCTCATGTATTTACTACAGCCAAATTCAATCTATTCCTCACATGGTATACAATAACAGAATGCACCCACAATTTTGTAAAGATAAATTTGATTTATTTCTCACATGGAAGACAATACAAAATTGCAGCCTGAAGAATTGAACATCACATATGCAGAATTGAACCAAACAGTTAACTGAAGACGACAACTAATTAACAAAACAGTTAATAAATGAGCACCACACTACACGACATATAGAACATATACACTAGAGCAACAGATTGCATGGTGAAATTAGATAGCACAATTCACTAGAATTTGTGAAGGAAAGGCAGGAGCAGCACACGCAACGGGTAAACCAAGCATGCTTAACCGGCATAGCTAGCAATTGGCAAGGTGCTCCTTCAAGATCTGGGGGTCGGCACGAATGGCAGCCATCGCGACCTCATCCACGCATGTGGCCGCGATTTGCTTCTCCGCTGCCAAATGCTCCTTGAGGTCCTAGCTATACTGCGTGCACCATGGCTCAGGCCGGCACTTTTTTGGTGGAGGGGTGTCGGGTGTGGATTACCTGCGGTCAGGGCATGTGGGATGTGGAAGGAAGAGGAGGATGGAGGTCGGGTGTGGATTACCTGCCTGGATAGAGGAGGCCGAGCAGCGTTAAGGAGGGTTGCCGGCGAGGAGGCGGCGGCACTGCAAGCAAGGAGTGAAGGTTTCAACTTGGAAAGGAAGGCGGAAAGAGGGGAAATGTGGCTTTCGGTAGGGGGGAGGGGGCGGGGAGGTAGATATTTCCGCGGAAGCTGAAAATTTGGAATCGCTTCAGCCAAAAAACTGGCGCGCAAAGTGTCATCAGACACGGTCCCTTATTCAGGACTGTGTACGATATGTGGACATCACAAATGATTCAGATAGCTTAACCCGTGTGTGATGAGTTTGAACGTCAAAAGTTTTGGTTCGAATTTCCATAGTTACAGTGGTCATCCACGTCATTGCATAATTTGGGTACACAAAGGAGACTACAGTACACCCACACTTCTTAATCGAGCAAGTTCAGCAATTAAACAGAGCTAGCTGACCTAAACATTACTCTAACAAATTAAAGACCAACGCTCTTAATTAAACAAAACAAAGAGTACTACTATGACTAGTGCTCGTCGATCTCCGCCGCCGCCTCCATGTCCAGCTCGCGCCCGAAGGTCTCCTGGGGAAGGGGCTCCATGGCATCCATCGCACCATACTTGGCAAGCATCTCACCATCCGCGTCTGCCATCTCTTCGGAAAAGGCCGCCACGAGCTGGGCGTGAGCGGATGCGATCTGGGCTTGGACGGGCTCCATCGTCGCAAGGTATGCGGTGGAGGAACGAATGGCTGCTCGAACGCTCTCGGCGATTGCCAGCTCTTCGGCCGTGTGTTGCCAACCGTTGTCGGAGAAGCTTCGTTCGATTTGTGCGGTGACCGCTAGGAGATGGGCGTGGGCGCCCTCGACATGGTCATGGGCGGCCTCCATCAGGGCTAAGGCCGCCGCTACGGAACGGGCAGCTGTTGTGCCGCTCTCGCCAGTTGCTATACCCGAGGCAGATGTTGGTGCCGCCACCTGAGAAGCAACAGCGGCCGTTTGGGCTGCCTTTGCCGCCCGGTCGCAAATTGTGGCCGCGCTCATGCACCTTGTTAGCACGCGCATGGCGGCTGCGGCCGCGCTCTCGCCGGAGTGAGCCACCGAAGTTGCCCTCACGACGCGGTTCCACGTGCCCATCTTTCACTGGCGACGATTGAACAGTGAAATGATATTTGGGGAGCGAGCTAGTGTGCTTGAGGTGCCGGTTGTGGACTGTAGTCGACGCACCTTCTCGCCTAAGCCATAGGCGTACTATACACCGACGGTGCTCCAAGTTACTTTATACTACATCTCACATGGTTGCTGATAATAAACTATGTGCGATCTACTTGATTTTTCCTCTTGATATGAATTACATAATGGAACCACAGCGGCAATGGACGGTGCTTGAATTGCTAGACCATTTATCTGGAGTGAACATGCAACTATATGTGTGTCGTAAAAGAATTGGAATTATTCAGGGCTCGTTTGAGAATTTTATACATTAAATTGGTTTTCTAGCCATTTCAGGTGAACAAATCAAATTTGAACTACATGCACATGCTCCAGTGCATATAAATTGGTTGAAAAATAAAATCTATGTCCTTGGGTGCATGCTTAGGTCCCATGCAAGAAATGGGAATGAATTTCAAACACCAGGGCACCGTTGATTGCCGGCAAAACATTGAGATGCCTGGTTTTTAAATTCTAGTAAATCCAAAACTCGTCTGAAATTCATGAAACTTGGCATGCTATCATGGAGCGGCATCAACATGCCGTGGTACAAATTTTGTCCCATTTGGGGCAGGTTTGGGTATATGCTTCTCACAAACCGGAGCTTCTCACAACAAGCATGATGGTTTTCGGTAGGGAACGTCCCACCTTTGGGGACGAAACGATATCCATTGCCTCTTATTGCTTTCAACTTTTTTCTCGTGTCAACATAGAACAACAGGAGTGTTGTGTGAATTTTTGTGATTTTTCGGGGTTCGTTTGGACATTTTTATGCATTAACTGAGTTTTCAATGCATTTTATGTGCATAATTCAAATTTGAACTACATGCACATGCTCCAGTGCATATAAATTGGTTGAAAAATCAAATCTGTGTCCTTGGGTGCATGCTTAGGTCCCATGCAAGAAATGGGAATGAATTTCAAACACCGGGGCACCGTTGATTGCCGGCAAAACATTGAGATGCCTGGTTTTTAAATTCTAGTAAATCCAAAACTCGTCTGAAATTCATGAAACTTGGCATGCTATCATGGAGCGGCATCAACATGCCGTGGTACAAATTTTGTCCCATTTGGGGCAGGTTTGGGTATATGCTTCTCACAAACCGGAGCTTCTCACAACAAGCATGATGGTTTTCGGTAGGGAACGTCCCACCTTTGGGGACGAAACGATATCCATTGCCTCTTATTGCTTTCAATTTTTTTCTCGTGTCAACATAGAACAACAGGAGTGTTGTGTGAATTTTTGTGATTTTTCGGGGTTCGTTTGGACATTTTTATGCATTAACTGAGTTTTCAATGCATTTTATGTGCATAATTCAAATTTGAACTACATGCACATGCTCCAGTGCATATAAATTGGTTGAAAAATCAAATCTGTGTCCTTGGGTGCATGCTTAGGTCCCATGCAAGAAATGGGAAGGAATTTCAAACACAGGGGCACCGTTGATTGCCGGCAAAACATTGAGGTGCCAGGTTTTGAAATTCTAGTAAATCCAAAACTCGTCTGAAATTCATGAAACTTGGCATGCTATCATGGAGCGGCATCAACATGTCGTGGTACCAAATTTTGTCCCATTTGGGGCAGGTTTGGGTATATGCTTCTCAACGAGCTTCACAACAAGCATGATAGTTTTCGGTAGGGAACGTCCCACCTCTGGGGACGAAACGATATCCATTGCCTCTTATTGCTCTCAAATTTTTTTCTCGTGTCAACATAGAACAACAGGAGTGTTGTGGGAATTTTTGTGATTTTTCGGGGTTTCTTTGGACATTTTTATGCATTAACTGAGTTTTCAATGCATTTTATGTGCATAATTCAAATTCGAACTACATGCACATGCTCCAGTGCATATAAATTGGTTGAAAAATCAAATATGTGTCCTTGGGTGCATGCTTAGGTCCCATGCAAGAAATGGGAATGAATTTCAAACACTAGGGCGCCGTTGATTGCCGGCAAAACATTGAGGTGCCAGGTTTTGAAATTCTAGTAAATCCAAAACTCGTCTGAAATTCATGAAACTTGGCATGCTATTATGGAGCGGCATCAACATGCCGTGGTACAAATTTTGTCCCATTTGGGGCAGGTTTGGGTATATGCTTCTCACAAACCGGAGCTTCTCACAACAAGCATGATGGTTTTCGGTAGGAAACGTCCCACCTTTGGGGACGAAACGATATCCATTGCCTCTTATTGCTTTCAATTTTTTTCTCGTGTCAACATAGAACAACAGGAGTGTTGTGTGAATTTTTGTGATTTTTGGGGTTCGTTTGGACATTTTTATGCATTAACTGAGTTTTCAATGCATTTATGTGCATAATTCAAATTTGAACTACATGCACATGCTCCAGTGCATATAAATTGGTTGAAAAATCAAATATGTGTCCTTGGGTGCATGCTTAGGTCCCATGCAAGAAATGGGAATGAATTTCAAACACCAGGGCACCGTTGATTGCCGGCAAAACATTGAGATGCCTGGTTTTTAAATTCTAGTAAATCCAAAACTCGTCTGAAATTCATGAAACTTGGCATGCTATCATGGAGCGGCATCAACATGCCGTGGTACAAATTTTGTCCCATTTGGGGCAGGTTTGGGTATATGCTTCTCACAAACCGGAGCTTCTCACAACAAGCATGATGGTTTTCGGTAGGGAACGTCCCACCTTTGGGACGAAACGATATCCATTGCCTCTTATTGCTTTCAAATTTTTTCTCGTGTCAGCATAGAACAATAGGAGTGTTGTGTGAATTTTTGCGTTTTTTCGGGGTTCGTTTGGACATTTTTATGCATTAACTGAGTTTTCAATGCATTTATGTGCATAATTCAAATTTGAACTACATGCACATGCTCCAGTGCATATAAATTGGTTGAAAAATCAAATATGTGTCCTTGGGTGCATGCTTAGGTCCCATGCAAGAAATGGGAATGAATTTCAAACACCGGGGCACCGTTGATTGCCGGCAAAACATTGAGATGCCTAGTTTTTAAATTATAGTAAATCGAAAATTCTGTTAACCATTCACGTGACACCACGTGTCTTGGTTTTAATGGCTGTAGGAGGTGCCGTGCGGACAGCTGCTTGACCTTGACTGAACGGGAGGCGTGCGTGCGCCGTCCGGTGCGCAGGGTGACCGAGAGGCGTGCAAGCTGTCCTCGAGTGCGCAGGCTCACCGGGAAGCATGCGAGCTGTACGCTGTGTAGGCTCACTGGGGAGCGAGCCCTTTGACTTCCATGGCCGCCCGCCTTGCTCGCATCCTCTCCATCAATGGCGCCCAAGCCACAGTTTAATTCACTTTTTAAATATAAAACACTCATCGCAAGCGTTTTAGTTAGTACACCTGTATGCAAACCGACAGCTTCCCCAGGAAGCCAAGAGAAAATGTGCCGAGCAGGATTTCTGCAGCTCTTGATCGCAAACGTTTTAGATAGAACACCTGTATGCAAAGTGAGAGCAGTGCAGGATTTGTGCATCCCTTCAACGCAAACGGTTGTTTTGGATGACCCATGTGCAACCACGTACAAACAATTTGGTAAGATTTGTCAATCCTTGTAACACTGCGATTTGTCAAAATATGAAGCTAAAAATCACTAGCAGTATCTAATTTTTGCAACTAAAATTCAGTAATGAAGCTTATATTTCATTCATAGATTAAGCAGTCGTTCTTAATTTATACAAACAGTCAACTCGACAGCTGAACCAACCAAACTTTTCCCCAATTGTTGCCAACCACGTACTGAAATAGCTAGTTCAACTATATATACTAGCTAATTTTAAGTACGTTGTACAGTTCCACCACATCTATAGTCAGATGAACTGAGGAAAATAGCCCCTAAATACAACTACTGCGGGGGGGCTTTGTACTACTTCTGGCTGCCTCTCCTCTGCCGAGCGCGCTCAGTAAGAGGCGGAGGAGGAGGAGCCTATCGACAAGCTGGGCAACCGCAATGCGGTGCCTGCCGGTAATGCAGCTTCAGCGACGCTCACCTCGAACGCCCTCTACCGCTCCAAACGACCCCTCCCCAAGCGTTGGTTCTCCTTGTAGATCTCTTGATTCCTCGCTTCTGAGGCGGCGTATGCCATGGCCACTGCGGCGGTAAGGCTCTTTGTGTGCTCGACAAGGCGCGGTCGCACTCAGTGTAGCGTGCAAGGTCGCTATCGCACGTGCGGGCATCCACCTCTACCTCCCGTCTTCGGGGGGCGGTGGTGGAGTGGGTGATGACCTCGGCAGTCGACGGTCGGCTGGCGGCCACGGTGGCCGACGGCGGGGTGGCGGCCACGACCACCACCTCCCGCCTTCGGGCCACAGTGGCGGAGCGGGTGATGGCCACAGTGGCCGGCAGTGGGGTGGCCGCCATGACGGCCATCTCCCGCCTTCGGGCCGCGGCGGTGGAGCGGGCGATGGCCCTGGCTTTCGACGATGGTGTGGCGGCAATGGCGGCCGGCAATAGCTGCCGACGGGCACCGGCGGCGGAGCGTGTGGTGGGTGTTCAGCGCACACCCAATAGGGACGCCACACGCACTACACTACGTCGGGGACTGCGCCGCCGCCGCGGTGTAGCCTCCCAGCTGGAGCTGTCCTCTGATGAAGGCAGAGTGGCTGAGCGACGACGACGGACCGGTGCCATTGGCGAATGTGGGAGAAGCAGACGAGATAAGCTATAGGGATGGAGGGGAAAATGCGACGCAGGACTCGCCGGCCGTGAGGGTTTTTATAGCAGGCCGGTAAGCATTGGGATTTTGGGGGATTTCACCGAGTCGGTCGGGAAGCTTGTGCGGGAACGGGCTCGCCAATGATTCATTGGCGCCACCATTTGGCAAAAAGAACGCCCCCGCGCGCTGCGCAAGCTTGCGATGTAAGACGTCTCCGGCAACGGGGTGACAAGACATGCGAGAGGAGGACGAAAGGCCACGTACACATACGGTTAATAAAAAACGTTTGCGATTTAATTACCTACTATACCACCGTCCTGGTTTATAAGTATGATTTAACTAACAAAATACGAATGCATGTCGCCAAAGATTATATAGTTGGATTTGTATTTGAACATAGTTTCCAATTATATAATTTTTAAACATGCATTAACATTTTGTTGGTTAAATTTGAGGGCAGTATGGCACGGAATATAAAGGAGACCATAGACTAGAAGGGGGTGGTACCACCCGGCCGCTCTCTACGCAGCGACGCAACTATCGGCCGTCTTGTAGGTGACCATTTCTCGCGTGTACAACTGCTCTATGCGTGTGGTTGCTTGCGGTTCAGGCAGCTGCAGCGCGCTCTGCTCGCGTCCCGCCGCGCGTGCTCTGCTCTCGCGTCCCTTCGGGTGCTCTGCCCTTGTCCCTCCACACACGCTGCCAGTGTTTTGGGCCGGCGCACGATCACGCACGTTCGTGTGCAAGCGGTTGCGCCGGGCGCGGCACAACTATGCAGTTACCCACTGCAAAAACTGCCATGCGGACGCGCCGAGAATCCACGCCGCCCGGCCCCTTTTTATTCCAGCGGCCATTTACCTTCATCTCTCGTCTCACACGACACAATAAGCACACCCATGAGGACACAAACAGAGAGGACATCCAGCGGTTCCAATGGCGCTCCCAGTGGCTGACGACGACAACAACGGGCAGTTCACCATGCATCACGTAGTGGACACCCACGTGAGGGGGAAGGCCCTATCGGTGGTGTACATGAACGATCCAGTCTCGGTGGAGAGCTCCATCCAAGCTATGGAGCAGTTCCTTGCCGAGGACAAGTACCGAGTGGTCAGCTTCGACCTCGAGTACACCATCGGTCGTGCCGGGCACGATCAGAAGGTTGTCGTCCCCAGTTGTGCGTGCGACATGACGTCCTCGTCTAGCACTTCCACCTTGCCACAAGGCCTTGCGAGCATTTCTCCAGGTTTATCAGCAGCTCCAACTACAGTTTCGCTACGGTGGACACCACCAACGATCTAAAAGCGCTCAAGGTTTCGGACTTGAAATGCCCGAATCTTGTCAACATCCAGCACCACTACAAGGTCTGGGGCAGCAAAAAAAGCAAACTAAACTCCCTGGTTGACCTCGCCTCGGCCATCATCGACCCCTACTACGCGAAGATGAAGCAAGAGAGCAATAAGGACAAGAATGCGTGGCACAGTGTGTGGCATAAGAGACTGGATGAACAACATGTCAAGTACGCGGCCATGGACGCGTATACAAGCTACGAGATGTACAGGTGGATCATTGACATGAGGAACTGTCTTCTTCCTGACCCAGATGAGGGATCGAGCCACATAGCAGTGGCGGGAGCATTACAAGAAGTAGATGACTAGATGATCGTTTCTCCTACTTTAGAATGCATGCAATTGTTTATTGAGGTGTGTGCGAATGATCTGTATAGTCACTTATGTAATTGGATGTTTATTTCAGTTATATATATACATGTTATTCTACTGTAGACAGAGCAATTCACACGGCTTATTAGCAGCAATCGTCTGTGTTATTATTGGTCTTCGCACACATTTTAGATTATGGACCTGTTTGCCGCGTATCACACACATCTTGTTCAGTTGAACCGTTTCCATTGTGTTGCCTAATCACACACAGTTCATCCCCGTGAACCGTATGTTGTATATTGCACAAGCCTTCATCTGGTTGCCCATTTCTTTTGTGCCTCCTCATCCCAAACAGTTAATTGAGCTGAACCGTATGCCCAGCATCACACACGCAACTAAATTATGAACCGTGTTTGATGCATCTGTCATCGCAAATGTTTTGCACCTTTTTTGACTGGTTTTTACACCATCGTTTGCGATTATGGCATCGCACACAGTTTCGTCAAAGGGTCTTTGATCGTAGTGTCGCATTTGGACCATCCTGCAGTAGTGATTGGATGTTTGTGTGTAAATGCAAATCACGAAAAATGGTTCTTGGTATCTAGAGAAGAAATACACACACACACACACACACGAGAGAGAGAGAGAGTAATTCATAGTGGATATAAAATACCTATTAATGTTGTACTTGAGTTGACTCGACATGCTGTAGGATCTTCTGATTTGTTCTCTGAAGGTGGCCTCGGAGCATAGCATTGCATATTCCTGAAGCAATTTTGATGCTCTGTTTTGTTAGGATTAAGATGCTTGAACATGTAAGCAGTACACTATAGAGCAATAGAGATCTTTCTCATGCTGACTACATGCTACCATTTGGGCCATACACATTGTTTAGTAACTAATCAAAAAGTGTCAAAGGCTAGCTACCAAAGCAAATCTGAATCTGCTAACTATACTACTACTGCCACAAATAACCAAGGTTGGAGCATAAGAAAGGAGGGGTTGCCAAGTTGAACGCGAAGGACAAGCTTCCAGACGGCGGCTGCTCGTCCACCAACCGCCATGGTTGGAGCCTGCGGGAGGAGGGGTGCGAGGGAACAGGAAGGAAGCATGGAGCCGCCCAAGGTCCCGTTCATACGACGGTGCGGGCAGAAGACATGACGGTCCCTTGTCCTCCGAGAACGACGGGGACAAGGGAGGCGGCGGCGGCGCAGTCCAGCAGTGGGGAAGGAGAATGGGGAACGGGAAGAAAGATTGAGTTCATGTGTGTTGTGTGTGTGTGCGCGCACGCGTGTGTGTGTGTGTGTGAATAAACATATTTCGATGGGCCAAGCCCAAAAAATAGTGCAAAGTAATTACAAATGAAATATAATATTCCAAAAAAAGGTTTGTCACCATAAAAATGATTCCATTCTAAAAACATTATCAAAATAAAAAATATTCATGTTATTTTGTACAACAATAAATAAAATTGATTGAAAGACTATTCCATACACAACTACTGTTTCATCGGAGAGGTGAAATAGGTCATGTCGAACATTGTTAGGGTACGTTCAAATTTCATGGTCCAAAAAGAAATACTCAGTGTAACCTTATTTCTGACGTTTGTAAAAGTTGGGTTAAAAAGTGTTACATAATGGCGCGTGGAGCAAGTTATATTTAATATTTCGCCCGGTGCAACGCACGGGCATTTGTTCTATTGTACTTATGTGCATCTACGCCAGATATAATGCTTAGCGTTTGCATGTGTGCCCAATTCCAAGCAGCACCAAAGGAGTCGCATCACCTCGCAGTGAAGCGAATACTTCGATATTTGGCTCACACCCCAACGCTAGGATTATAGTATCCAAAGGGCTCAGAGTTTGATCTAGTTGGATACTCAGATGTTGATTATGCTGGTGACAAGGTCGATCGCAGGTCCACATCAGGCATGTCACTTTCTTGGACGATCTCTTGTCTGTTGGTCTTCCAAAAAGCATAACTGTGTATCACTATCCACTGCTGAGGCTGAATACATTGCTGCTGGATCGTGCTGCGCTCAGCTTCTCTGGATGAAGCAAACCCTCAAGGACTATGGCATCAACATGAAGAATGTTCCCTTGTATTGCGACAATGCGCCATCAAGATTTCCCACAATCCAGTTCAGTACTTGAAGACAAAGCACATTGAGACCCGTCATCACTTTCTCAGAGGTCATGTGCTGAAGGAAGACATTGATATCATTCACGTCAACACTGAAGAGCAATTGGCAGATATCTTCACGAAGCCCTTGTATGAGAAAAGGATTTGTAAGCTGCGGTGTGAGCTAAATATCTTAGAATCCTCGAATGTCATGTGAATGGACACACATCCTAACACGCATGCATATTGATGACTTAGGTGTGCAACACACTAATGTATGTCTTCAATTCATGAAGACATACCCTCTGAGTGTGAATACATTAATGCGGAATTTGACTTCGGAGTGCCACGATAATCATGCGTCGTGTCTAGGTCTAATACTTTCTATACCGTGGGTAACGCCACCACCAACTTTCTTGAAGTTTTTTGTGTTTCGCGTCATGTCGCATTATCTTCAAAGTTGGTTTATCTTCAACATTGGCTTGTCTTCATGATTTATCTTTGCAATGTTCTATTTGGTCTTCACTGATATATATATATATATATGTGTGTGTGTGTGTGTGTGTGTGTGTTCTATCCTCTATAGCAGCATTCACTTATAGCTATGTCTTCAAGTTGCCATTTTCTGCGCTAAGTGAATGTGATCGGACCCTAACCCTTCCATGCTTATCTCAAATTATCCCTGTCTCTTCATAGGACGACGCTGGTCCCCGAAGGAGTGCACCCACGCCCCCGGGGAGCCACCGCAGGGGTCGCGCGTGTTTACAGGGGCATCCTCGCCCTCTCTTGGGCGGTGGCGAGCCGGGCCCCTCCTTGTGAGCCTTCCCCTTCTCGGCGGCGGAGAACCTCTTTGTCGGCGCCATGGGTACCACGGCAAGATGGCGAGGCAAAAAGGAAGCAGAGAGATTGGGCGACGAGAAGAAGGGGATGAGCAAAGGGGGCTCCGCCCCCCTCCTGGCGTATGTCGCGGCCACTGCGGCCTTAAGGCTCTTTGTGTGATCGACAAGGCGCTCCTCCTCCTCCCGCAGGAACTCAGTGTAGCGCGCAAGGTCGCTATCGCATGTGCGGGCATCCACCTCTGCCTCCCGTCTTCGGGCGGCGGTGGTGGAGCGGGTGATGACCCCGGCAGTCGAAGGTCGGCTGGCAGCCACGGTGGCCGACGACGGGGTGGCGGCCACGACCACCACCTCCCGCCTTCGGGCCACGGTGGCGGAGCGGGTGATGGCCATAGTGGCCGGCAGTGGGGTGGCGGCCATGACGGCCATCTCCCGCCTTCGGGCCGTGGCGGTGGAGCGGGCGATGGCCCTGGCTTTCGACGGTGGAGTGGCAGCAATGGCGGCCGGCAACAGCTGCCGACGGGCACCGGCGGCGGAGCGTGTGGTGGGTGTTCAGCGCACACCCAATAGGGACGCCACACGCACTACACTACGTCGGGGACTGCGGCGCCGCCGCGGTGTAGCCTCCCAGCTGGAGCTATCCTCTCATGAAGGCGGAGTGGCTGAGCGACGACGACGGACCGGTGCCATTGGCGAATGTGGGAGAAGCAGATGAGATAAGCTACAGGGATGGAGGGGAAAATGCAACGCAGGATCGACTCGCCGACCGTGAGGGCTTTTATAGCAGGCCGGTAAGCATTGGGATTTTGGGGGATTTCACCGAGTCGGGCGGGAAGCTTGCGCAGGAACCTGCGAGGTTGCGCGGGAACGGGCTCACCGACGATTCATTGGCGCCACCATTTGGCAAAAAGAACGCCCCCGCGCGCTACGCAAGCTTGCGCTGTAAGACGTCTGCGGCAACGGGGTGATAAGACGTGCGAGAGGAGGACGAAAGGCCACGTACACATATGGTTAATAAAAAAACAATTGCGATTTAATTACCTACTATACAACCGTCCTGGTTTATAAGTATGATTTAACTAATAAAATACGAATGCATGTCGCCACATATTATATAGTTGGATTTGTATTTGAACATAGTTTCCAATTATATAATTTTTTTAAACATGCATTAACATTTTGTTGGTTAAATTTGAGGGCAAAGTATGGCACGGAATATAAAGGAGACTATAGAGTAGACGGGGGTGGTACCACCCGGCCGCTCTCTACGCAGCGACGCAACTATCGGCCGGCTTGTAGGCGTTCCTGCGTGTTCAACTGCTCTATGCGTGTGGTTGCTTGCGGTTCAGGCAGCTGCAGCGCGCTCTGCTCGCGTCCCACCACGCGTGCTCTGCTCTCGCGTCCCTTCGGGTGCTCTACCCTCGTCCCTCCACGCGCGCTGCCAGTGTTTTGGGCCGACGCACGATCACACACGTTCGTGTGCAAGCGGTTGCGCCGGGCGCGGCGCAACTATGCAGTTACCCGCTGCAAAAACTGCCATGGGGACGCGCCGAGAATCCACGCCGCCCGGCCCCTTTTTATTCCTCCGGCCATTTACCTTCATCTCTCGTCTCACACGACACAGTAAGCACACTCACGAGGACACATACAGAGAGGACATCCAGCGGTTCCAATGGCGCTCCCAGCGGCCGATGACGACAACAGCGGGTAGTTCACCATGTATCACGTAGTGGACACCCACGTGAGGGGGAAGGCCCTCTCGGTGGTGTACACGAACGATCCGGTCTCGGTGGAGAGCTCCATCCAAACTGTGGAGCAGTTCCTTGCCGAGGACAAGTACCGAGTGGTCGACTTCGACCTCGAGTACACCATCGGTCGTGCCGGGCACGATCAGAAGGTTGTCGTCCCCCAGTTGTGCGTGCGACATGACGTCCTCGTCTAGCACTTCCACCTTGCCACAAGGCCTTGCGAGCATTTCTCCAGGTTTATCAACAGCTCCAACTACAGTTTCGCTACGGTGGACACCACCAACGATCTAAAATCGCTCAAGGTTTCGGACTTGAAATGCCCGAATCTTGTCAACATCCAGTACCACTACAAGGTCTGGGGCAGCGACAAAAGCAAACTGAACTCCCTGGTTGACCTCGCCTCGGCCATCATCGACCCCTACTACGTGAAGATGAAGCAAGAGAGCAATAAGGACAAGAACGCCTGGCACAGTGTGTGGCATAAGAGACTGGATGAACAACATGTCAAGTACACGGCCATGGACGCGTACACAAGCTACGAGATGTACAGGTGGATCATTGACATGAGGAACTGTCTTCTTCCTGACCCAGATGAGGGATCGAGCCACATAGCAGTGGCGGGAGCGTCACAAGAAGTAGATGACTAGACAATCGTTTCTCCTACTTTAGAATGCATGCAATTGTTTATTGAGGTGTGTGCGAATGATCTGTATAGTCACTTATGTAATTGGATGTTTATTTCAGTTATATATATACATGTTATTCTACTGTAGACAGAGCAATTCACATGGCTTATTAGCAGCAATAGTCTGTGTTATTATTGGTCTTCGCACACATTTTAGATTATGGACCTGTTTGCCGCGTATCACACACATCTTGTTCATTTGAACCGTTTCCATTGTGTTGCCTAATCACACACAGTTCATCCCAGTGAACCGTATGCTGTATATTGCACACGCCTTCATCTGGTTGCCCGTTTCTTTTGTGCCTCCTCATCCCAAACAGTTAATTGAGCTGAACCGTATGCCCTGCATCACACACGCAACTAAATTATGAACCGTGTTTGATGCATCTATCATCGCAAATGTTTTGCACCTTTTTGATGGGTTTTTTACACCATCGTTTGTGATTATGGCATCGCACACAGTTTCGTCAAAGGGTCTCTGATCGTAGTGTCGCATTTGGACCATCCTGCAGTAGTGATTGGATGTTTGTGTGTAAATGTAAATCACGAAAAATGGTTCTTGGTATCTAGAGAAGAAATACACACACACACACACGAGAGGGAGAGAGAGAGTAATTCATAGTGGATATAAAATACCTATTAATGTTGTACGTGAGTTGACTCGACATGCTGCAGGATCTTCTGATTTGTTCTCTGAAGGTGGCCTCGGAGCATAGTGTTGCATATTCCTGAAGCAATTCTGATGCTCTGTTTTGTTAGGATTAAGATGCTTGAACATGTAAGCAGTACACTATAGAGCAATAGAGATCTTTCTCATGCTGACTACATGCTACCATTTGGGCCATACACATTGTTTAGTAAGTAATCAAAAAGTGTCGAACGCTAGCTACCAAAGCAAATCTGAATCTGCTAACTATACTACTACTGCCACAACTAACCAAGGTTGGAGCATAAGAAAGGAGGGGTTGCCAAGTTGAACGCGAAGGACAAGCTTCCAGACGGCGGCTGCTCGTCCACCAACCGCCATGGTTGGAGCCTGCGGGAGGAGGGGTGCGAGGGAACAGGAAGGAAGCAAGGAGCCGCCCAAGGTCCCGTTCATACGACGGCGCAGGCAGAAGACATGACGGTCCCTTGTCCTCCGAGAACGACGGGGACAAGGGAGGCGGCGGCGACGCAGTCCAGCAGTGGGGAAGGAGAATGGGGAACGGAAAGAAAGATTGAGTTCGTGTGTGTTGTGTGTGTGTGTGTGTGCGCGCGCGCGCGCGCGCGTGTGTGTGTGTGTGTGAATAAAAGTATTTCAATGGGCCAAGCCCAAAAAATAGTGCAAAGTTATTACAAATGAAATATAATATTCCAAAAAAGGTTTGTCACCATAAAAATGATTCCATTCTAAAAACATTATCAAAATAAAAAATATTCATGTTATTTTGTACAACAATAAATAAAATTGATTGAAAGACTATTCCATACACAACTACTGTTTCATCGGAGAGGTGAAATATGTCATGTCGAACATTGTTAGGGTACGTTCAAATTTCATGGTCCAAAAAGAAATACTCAGTGTAACCTTATTTCTGACGTTTGTAAAAGTTGGATTAAAAAAGTGTTGCATAATGGCGTGTGGAGCAAGTTATATTTAATATTTCGCCCGGTGCAATGCACGGGCATTTGTACTATTGTACTTATGTGCATCTACGCTAGATATAATGCTTAGCGTTTGCATGTGTGCCCAATTCCAAGCAGCACCAAAGGAGTCGCATCCCTCGCAGTGAAGCGAATACTTCGATATTTGGCTCACATCCCAACGCTAGGTTTACAGTATCCAAAGGGCTCAGAGTTTGATCTAGTTGGATACTCAGATGTTGATTATGCTGGTGACAAGGTCGATCGCAGGTCCACATCAGGCATGTCACTTTCTTGGACGATCTCTTGTCTGTTGGTCTTCAGAAAAGCATAACTGTGTATCACTATCCACTACTGAGGCTGAATACATTGCTGCTGGATCTTGCTGCGCTCAGCTTCTCTGGATGAAGCAAACCCTCAAGGACTATGGCATCAACATGAAGAATGTTCCCCTGTATTGCGACAATGCGCCATCAAGATTTCCCACAATCCAGTTCAGTACTCGAAGACAAAGCACATTGAGAACTGTCATCACTTTCTCAGAGGTCATGTGCTGAAGGAAGACATTGATATCATTGACGTCAACACTGAAGAGCAATTGGCAGATATCTTCACGAAGTCCTTGTATGTGAAAAGGATTTGCAAGCTGCGCTGTGAGCTAAATATCTTAGAATCCTCGAATGTCATGTGAATGGACACACATCCTAACGCGCATGCATATTGATGACTTAGGTGCGCAACACACAAAGTAATGTATGTCTTCAATTCATGAAGACATACCCTCTAAGTGTGAATACATTAATGCGGAATTTGACTTCGGAGTGCCACGATAATTGTGCGTCATGTCTGGGTCTGATACTTTCTATACGGTGGGTAACGCCACCACCAACTTTCTTGAAGTTTTTTGTGTTTGGCGTCATGTTGCATTATCTTCAAAGTTGGTTTGTCTTCAACATTGCCTTGTCTTCATGATTTATCTTCGCAATGTTCTATTTGGTCTTCACTGATATATATATAGTGTTACTATTCATCACTCAGGGTGCAGAATAAGTTATTCCTCACCCGAGGTAATATTACGATCATTTCATAAATATAAATTACATTTGAAATACAAATAGTTACATTCATATTGATTTACTGCATAAAATTTTGCATAACAAAAAAAATATAGGTCAAAAATTGTATTTTATGTACATTTTACACTATGTTTTTACATTTTTAATTTTACGTAACATAAAATACGACGAGTATAGGTTTTTTACGTTCTCTTTTTATGTCTAAAATAAGACAAAACTTACAAAACGTAAAATTACGGTGCATAGATGTTAAAATCCATTCTACCACCTGGGGGTAGTTACCCCACATGTCCCATATACTACCATATGGTAGTATATATTCTACTTTAGAATTTTAAGTATGTTCATATAATATATATAAGATACTACAAAGTGAGTTACATGAAAAAATTGCAAGTTGACCCATGATTTTTATTATATTTGTGAAATACGTACATATTTGTACGTAAAAAGGAGCATACTCAAAATATGATACATACTACCAAAAAAGTAGTATATATATAGTACCTAAACATTCTTATATACTACATAGTACGCGTACATACTCTCCGATTTGATAGATACTACATACAACATACAAAACTCAACTGATGGTAACTACCACTGGTGGTAGATAAAATTTGTCCTATATATATATATATATATCAAATTTGTACTATATATATATATATATATATATGTTCTATCCTCTATAGCAGCATTCACTTATAGCTATGTCTTCAAGTTGCCATTTTGTGCGCTAAGTGAATGTGATCGGACCCTAACCCTTCCATGCTTATCTAAAATTATCTCTGTCTCTTCATAGGACGACTCTGGTCCCCGAAGGAGTGCACCCACGCCCCTGGGGAGCCACCGCAGGGGTCGCGGCGTGTTTATGGGGGCAGCCTCGCCCTCTCTTGGGCAGCGGCGAGCCGGGCCCCTCCTGGTGAGCCTTCCCCTTCTCGGCGGCGGAGAACCTCTTTGTCGGCGCCATGGGTACCACGGCAAGATGGTGAGGCAAAAAGGAAGGAGAGAGATTGGGCGACGAGAAGAAGGGGATGAGCAAAGGGGGCTCCGCCCCCTCCTCATTTATAGCCAAGGGGAGGCCAATCGCCGGCCTCCACGATCGGACGTAATGATGGTTTTTTTGTGCATGCAGCAGAGTCTCATCAAGTCGAACAGCTGCCGAGGCAGCGTGGGGAAGCGGAAGCGCCCACGTCCAATCAATCGCCACGCGTCGACCGAAGCTGCAGGCGGTTGGGGCCCGCGGCGCTCCGCCCTTGCCCTTTGGCTTCGCCTCAAAGCCAAGTTCGAGCGCGCCTTGGGCCCGGGGGCTACTGTCGGCGTCCTGGGAACAGGGGTACCCAGACTTGCCTGCCTGCAGCCCACGGCGTGGCTCTATCAAACGGCCCAGTACGGCCTAGCTTTAGCAACAACAACTCAAGACCCTCGCGAGGCGGACGACGCCAAGACCTCCCTGGGTCGGACTCACTAGGCTGGCTCACGAGGAGTAGAGATATCTATGCAAGGTGCACCTCGCGAGGTTCACATGACGTGAGCCATGACGACCAAGGCCAGGCGGGCGCCAGCAGGCGCAGTGTACCAGTTTCATCTTTGGTGCTAAGGAGGCAAGCGCACGCGCGGGGTCCCGAGGAATCAAGCAAAGGTTTCCATATCGGTGCAACAAGACCAAGACCGCCAGGACGGTAGGACAGAGGTCATCGCGGAGCCCACCGCGGCGTCACCACCAGAGCCTTTTGCAGGCGAAGACTACTTTTGTCAGGATAGCTTGTACTAGTTGTCTCCCTTCAAATTTGGCTGTTGTGGGATCCCTTCCCGCCTACATTTGGGAAGAGGACCAAGGCACTATAGATAGGACTTAGCCACCACCATAGGGGGGATGGATCAATTCCACCCTGACCACCCTCACCACCTCATCGAGCTCAAGAACACCTCACCTCCTGAGGCTGTTCAACCACTATACTAGTTCATCCTCAGCCCCTCGAGGCAATCCACCACAAAGCTGGAGTAGGGTATTACACCGCAAGGTGGCCCGAACCAGGGTAAACTACTATGTCTCTTGTCCCTTGGGTTCATCGAGCTAGGCTGTGGAATCATTGAGCACGCAGACTGGGAAGGGAGAGTTATTCGCACGCACCCCAGAGTTCGAACCTCTCATGGGTCTGCGGAACCCTGAATCTGACAAAATATACCTCCTTCCAAAATAATCATAGTTATAGGATTTTCAGGAGTCAAAATTTCAAAAAGAAGCGCATAATTTAATGAGGTTTCAAACATACAACGTCAAATTTAACGCTGTCTATTTAGGTCAATCCCCAAAGTTCAAGTGTACTCTAAACGTGAATGCTTCTGTTTCCAAATTTTGAACGAAGCACCAAAAGAGCCTCTACTCGCCCGAAACCGCGTGAGATGAATGTTTGGTAGAAGGAAATTACTTTCCTAACTCTGACCCATGAAACCTACCGGCCCGACGTCCAAAGGTTTAAACAGGGGTAGGTTTGTAACTTCATCTAGACGCCACACAACCGCCTCCGAAAAACGTTCATACACCGTGGCCGCCTAAAAACACACATGTGCTCGGACAAAATCGCTCATGCCCACTATTTGGGACACCTGGGATTACTGTCCTACCCCCAACCCGCAGTAGGTCCGAAATTTAAGAGGGGGGCAAAGTTTGTACTTTCCCCAAATTTCAAACAAGCGTCCCAGACCGAAACATGGTTCCCCCTTAGCTCCCCATCCCCCGTCCGATTCCCCATTCATACTCCGTGGGCGCCAAAACTACCACTCCACCAGCCGTGAAACCCCACCGTCCTCTGTCCGCCACCCCATCCCACCCATCAACCACCGCCCTCCTCCACAGCAGCGCTGATACCCCGACGTCGTTGTCCATCGTAACCGCAACAATGCCTTCCACGGCTAGTAGTTGAAGCCAAGGATGAGCTGCCTCTAGGACGCTGACGTGCATCATACCCGAGCCAGTTCAACCACGCCGTCCGGCGCCTCGCCGCTGCCGCTCCAATGTCGCCACCGACCATCGCACTGGAGTTGTTCCCGGTACGCTGTCCTTCGCTGCCTCGGATCTGCTTCCCCTCTGTCGACAGACGCCCACCAGAACACAACTAACAATTTGGCCATGGGTTCGTCCGAGGCTCCACCGCCCTCCACAACATCAGATCCCTTGGTAAAATGAAGAACATCGCTGCGAAATCAGGAGGACACAGCACTGGCAACCGGAACAGGTACTCCTCTTCCCTTATTCGTGCAAATCTTACGTGTCTGCTTGCACGGTATTCATCCCATAGAAGACACTAGTTGACTGCTTCTTAATGCACCTTCTTCCTGATACTAGATGTTCCTAGTAACTCGCGATGCACAAGGTTTCTCCTCATATACTATTTCACCTTAGCTAGAGGTCCATCGCCCCCTGGATTTCAATTACTGGTCAGTTGATTCCCAATTAAAGGAAGCACCACCCGCGGAGGCGCTAGTCCGCCTGTTATGCCGGGGAAGCGGCGCCTCGGTGTCTATCTTAGGTGTGTGTGGGGCCTAGGAGCTGCTGGCGCCCGATCTAGAGGTCGGCCGAGCTTAAAGGGATGGCCGGGGGGCGGTGCCAAGCACGATGGTCGTGTGATGTCGAGGGGAGGGTGGGGCGGCGGAGGTAGGGGTCTGGGCCGGTGGTCGCTGGCGGTTCGAGAAAGATCGTCAACAGTGACTAGCGGGAGGTAGACGAAGGCCATCTCCCATTCCTTGTAGATCGGACGGTTCAGAAAAAAATCGACTAACCTATTTATTTTCAGTCGACTGTTATTTTGATAGGACCACATGTAGTCGTGTGCTGGAGGAGTACCTGCATTTCCCAGCCATCCCTTTGCTCATATTACAAAATCCTAGAATCAAATTTCTTTGGCCATGCAATGTTGTAGAGCTATCATATGTCTCATGTCATTTTAAAGGGTGAAGTGTCAGCAGATGGAGATAGTAAACATAGCTCTGGAGTTGATGATCTCGCTCGCCATGAACCACCATTCCAGGTGCTTGCTTTAACTTCGCGGTGTCATATGTGGTTTCATGTTGCATATGGTGTCTAGCTTGTATTCGAAAGGCCGAAGTTGGTCTTTATTAAGATAAGGAAAGAAATTTTTTACATCACGGAGACGGCCGCAAAGAGTACAAGACCACAGAGCACCAGAAGCCAAATATCTAGTCAAGGCACTGGCCGAGCCAATGATAAGCCCAGCACAGACAGGCATCACCTGCAACCCAACTGCAAAACCACGGTGGTGGCGAAGTAGCCCGCCTCCCACCAGGCTCTCAGGTCCTCGATGATCATGCTCACCACTCTAGCAGGGTGTCTAGCTTGTATTGCTTCCAATTTGGTTAAATTGCATTTGCTTAGCTTACACATTATACCTTTGAATATGACATGCCTTCCTGTTTTTGGTACATACTACTACATCTATCTATTAACCATGTTCTTACATCAAACTAATGTTCTTGTGTATCCCTCATCAGTCACTTATGATGAGACAGTCAGGCTTGTGGACTGCTGTAAGAAAAGATCCTCTTTTAAAGAATGCAGTGTCAGCCTCCCCACATGATTCTCAAGAAACGGCAAGGCTAGATGAACATAGTCAACGTAGCTCTATAGTTGATGACCGCATTTGCCCTACACCACCATCGCAGGTGCTTGCTCTAACTTGGCAGTGTGATATGCGGTTGCATGATGCATATGGTGTCTAGATTGCAATTCTTCCAATCTGGTTAAATTGCATGTGCTATTCTGCTTAGTTTATACATTATACATGTTAATGTGACAGCCTTCCTGTTTGCGGTACATACTACATCTATCTATTAAGCATGTCCTTTCATAAAACTACTGTTTTTGTACCCTGCATCAATCAATTATGGTGAGACACCTTTAGTATATGCAGTGTGATATTGGTTGCATCTTTCATATGATTTATACCATGCACTGCTTCTAATTGTTGAAATGCCATTTATGATGGGACGCTTTTAACTTGGCAGAGTCATATTGGTTGCATCTTTCATGTGGTGTCTACCTTGCATTGCTTCTAATTTGTTGAAATGGCTTCTGCTTAAATTACACAGATAGTTGTGAATATGCCATGTCGTCCTGTTTTTCGTACATATTCCATCCTCATATCATGTGTTTGCCTTACATCAAAGTAGTGATTGTCAGTATCATGCATGAATGAGTTCCGAAGAGTGAATTTTATTGCTTTTTCTTGTAGGTTTTAATTGACAATGCAAAATCAATAAAGCGAAAGGAAATTAGCAAGGCAGTGGATAATGGTGCTCCTTCCGACCAACTGAAATGGAGGGCCTCTACAGATTCTACTCCGCCATCCCCCCAATAAGATTTGCAAGACAACACATGCATAGACACTCAACATAGTTGTGTTGATGATGAGCACGTCTCCCCTAGTCCACCATCACAGTTGCTCCCTCTAACTTGGCACTATTATATGTGGTTGCATGTTATGTATGATGTCTACCCTGTATTGCTTCTAATTTTGTTGAATTCCATTTGCTTACTTTACACAATATACTTGTGAATAAGACACGTGTTCCTGTTTGTAGAAGTTTGATTCCTTGCATTTGTTTTGAGATATAAAGATGGTGATATTAGAGTCATGCTAGAGAGTAATTGTGGATTAGTAAGAATATTGGTGTTAAGGTTTGTGATTCCCGAAGCATGCATGTATGGTCTCCCATTATGCGATGAAGTTAGAGCATGATTTATGTTTTATTGCCTTCCTTATGAGTGGCGGTCGGGGATGAGCGATGGTCTTTTCCTACCAATCTATCCCCCTAGGAGCATGCGTATTAGTACTTTGCTTCAATGGCTAGTAATTTTTTGCAATAAGTATGTGAGTTCTTTATGACTAATGTTGAGTCCATGGATTATAGCACTCTAACCCTTCCACCATTGCTAGCCTCTCTAGTATCGTGCAATTTTGGCCAATGCATTAAACCCACCATATACCTTCCTCAAAACAGCCACCATACCTACCTATTATGGTATTTCCATAGCCATGCCGAGATATATTGCCATGCAACTTCCACCGTTTTGTTTATTATGACACATACCATCATTGTCATATTGCTTTGCATGACCATATAGTTGACATAGTATTTGTGGCTTGGCCACCGTTCATATTTTTTATACATGTCACGCTAGATCATTGCACATCCCGATACACCACCGAGGCATTCACATAAAGTATGCTTGTTCTAGTATCGAGTTATAATTCTTGAGTTGTAACTAAATAAAAGTGTGATGATTATCATTATTAGAGTATTGTCCCGTGTGAGGAAGGATGATGGAAGCTATGATTACCTCACAAGTTGGGATGAGACTTCGGACTTAAATAAAAAAAGAGGCCAAAGAGCCCAAAAAGAAAAAAGGAAAAGAAAAAAATGAGAGAAAAAGAGAGAAGGGACAATGTTACTATCCTTTTCCACACTTGTGCTTCAAAATAGAACCATCTTCATGATAGAGAGTCTCCTATTTTATTACTTTCATATACTAGTGGGAATTTTTCATTACAGAACTTGGCTTGTATATTCCAATGATGGGCTTCCTCAAATTGCCCTGGGTCATCGTGAGCAAGCAAGTTGGATGCACGCCCACTTAGTTTTCTTTTGAGCTTTCATGCACTTATAGCTCTAGTGCATCCGTTGCATGGCAATCCCTACTCACTTGCATTGATATCAATTGATGGGCATCTCCATAGCCCATTAATTTTCCTAGTTGATGTGAGACTTTCTCCTTTTTGTCTTCTCCTCAACACCTCCACCATATTCTATTGCACCTATAGTGTTATGTCCATGGCTCACGCTCATGTATTGCGTGAGAGTTGAAAAAGCTTGAGAACATTAAAAGTATGAAACAATTGCTTGGCTTGTCATCGAGGTTGTGCATGATAAATACTTCATGCGATGAAGATAGAGCATGACAAGATTGTATGATTTTGCAGGGATAACTTTCTTTAGCCATGATATTTTGAGAAGACATGATTGCTTTATTAGTATGCTTGAAATATATTTTTTTGTCAATATTAAACTTTTTTTTTGAATCTTATGGATCTAAATATTCATGCCACAATAAGAAAATTACATTGATAAACATGTTAGGTAGCATTCCACATAAAAAATTCTGTTTTATCATTTACCTATAGGAGGACGAGCAGGAATTAAGCTTGGGGATGCTTGATACATCTCCAACATATCTATAATTTTTTATTATTCCATGCTATTATATTATCTATCTTGGATGTTTTATATGCATTAATATGCTGTTTTATATCATTTTTTGGGACTAACCTATTAACCTGGTGCCCAGTGCCAGTTGCTGTTTTTTCCTTGTTTTTGTCTTTTACAGAAAATCAATACCAAACGGAATGAAACTTTTTGAGGATTTTCTTGGACCAGAAGAAAACCACGAATCTTCGGGAGGAGCCTAGAGGGGCCACGAGGGAGCCACAAGCTCACAGGGCGCGCCCCAGGAGGGAGCGCGCGCCCTGTGAGCTTGTGAGCCCCTCGGGACTCCCCTAACCTTAATTCTAGCTCCACAAATACCCAAATATTCCCCGTATGCCAGAGGGCACACCAAAAATACTTTTCTACCGCCGCAAGCTTCTGTTCTCGTGAGATCCCATCTTGGGGCCTTTATTGGCACTCTCCCGGAGGGGGATTCGATCATAGAGGGCCTCTACACCAACCTTGCTGCCCTACCGATGATGTGTGAGTAGTTTACCATAGACCAATGGGTCCATAGCTAGTAGCTAGATGGCTTCTTCTATTTCTTTGATTTTCAACACAGTGTTCTCCTCGATGTTCTTGGAGATCTATTCGATGTAATCTTCTTTTGCAGTGCGTTTGTTGAGATCCATGAATTGTGGAATTATGATCAGATTATCTATGAATATTATTTGAGTCTTCTCTGAATTCTTTTATGCATGATTAAGGTAGCTTTGTATTTATCTCCGATCTATTGATTTGGTTTGGCCAACTAGATTGATATTTCTTGTAATGGGATAGGTGCTTTGTGATGTTTTCAATCTTGTGGTGTCCTCACCCAGTGACAGTAGGGGTAGCGAGGCACGTATTGTATTGTTGCCATTAAGGATAAAAAGATGGGGTTTTTACCATATTGATTGGATCTATCCCTCTACATCATGTCATCTTGCTTAAGGCGTTACTCCGTTCTTGTTAACTTGATACACTAGATGCATGCAGGAGTCGGTCTACTTGTCACAGATGTGATGCCTATACTCGTGATCATTTCTTCAAATATCGTCATAACTTTGCACTTTTCTATCAATTGCTCAACAGTAATTTGTTTACCCACCGTATGTGTTCTTTCAAGAGAGAAGCCTCTACTGAAAACTATGGCCCCTGGGTCTATTTCTCATCATATATTTTCAGATCTATAAAACCCAAAATAAAAAAATACCTTGCTGCAATTTATTTACCTTTACTTTATTTTGCATTTTTATTTATCTTTTATACCTATGTCTATTAGATCTCATCCTTGCAATTAACCGTGAAGGGATTAACAACCCCTTTTTTGCGTTGGGTGCAAGTATTTGTTTGTTTGTGTAGGTGCAACTAGTGGAGACTTGCATGTACCTCCTACTGGATTGATACCTTGGTTCTTAACTAAGGGAAATACTTATCTCTACTTTGTTGCATCACCCTTTCCTCTTCAAGGAAAAAACCAATGCAAGCCCAAGAAATAGTAGAGTGCTACAGCGGGGAGGACCCGTGCGCACGTGGTCCTAAGGCCGTGCGCGTGGGGGTGCGCGTCTTAGCTCTTTGAGTAGCCCATGGGCATGGGGTATGGAGGGCCCGTGCGCACGGGGTCGCCTGGGAGGTGTTGTCTTCATCTTCTTTCGCTCATTTCTCCTTCCTCGTGGCCTTGTGGTGCTTATCCTCCTCCTTTGGGGTGTCCCTTAGCTGCTTGGTGGCGTCGGCCTTCATACCTAATGACACATAGCATGTTTTGGTGAGATAGCATTCAAGTTCCTTTGTATCCATATCAATCTCGAGTAGGAGTGAGTTCACCTTGGTTTCAATGGCGCGTGCTCGAGCTCTTGTCATAGGTCCATGTGGTGCTTGATGTGTTGGTGTAGAGTCCATGGGGATGACGGAAGGATGCTCCGCATCATCTCCCCCCCCCTTGGGTGAGATCCGTCCTCGGATCATGATCTTCATCACCATGGTATGGGGGCAAGTCCTTGACGTTGAAGGTGTCGCTGACATTGTACTTTTTGTGTGGGATGTCGATCTTGTAGGCGTTGTCATTGTAACGACCTAGCACCTTGAAGGGGCCATTGGCTCGTGGTAGTAGCTTGGACTAGCGCTCATTGGGGAAGCGGTCCTTGCGGGGATGTAGCCATACTAGATCGCCCGGTTCGAACACCATTGGGGTCTTGTTGATGTTGAGCTTGGTGGCGAGGCGGTGTACTTGCCGCTCGATCGTGGACCTTGTATCTTCATGCACCTTCTTGAGGTAACTTGCTCTTGCACTTGCGTCCATATTTGCTCGTTCTTGAAGTGGTAGAGGAAGGATGTCCAAGGGTGATAACGAATTGAAGCCGTAGACGACCTCGAAGGGGCACTTGCCGGTATTAGAGTGTCTTGCGCAGTTGTAGGCGTACTCGGCGATGGGTAAACACTCTCCCACTCCTTGATGTTCTTTTTTATCAACACGCGTAGGAGAGTGGATAGCGTCCGATTGGTGACTTCGGTTTGGCCATCGGTTTGAGGATGGTAGGCCGTTGAGAATAGTAGCTTGATGGCGAGATTGGCGCATAGTGTCTTCCAAAAGTAGCTTAGGAACTTGAAGTCACCGTCCGACACGATGGTCCTTGGCACTCCATGTAGCCTCAAGATTTCCCTACAAAATAGATTTGCAACAAGCATAGTCTATCTTATTGCATGGGATGAAATGTGCCATTTTTTAGAATCGGTCCACAACAACAAATACTGAATCCTTGCTATTTTGAGTTCTAGGTAATCCAAGCACAAAATCCTTGCTAATATCTTCCCATGGTTGATATGGAATAGGTAATGGCATATGTAAACCATGAGTTTGAGCTTGTGACTTAGCTTTGCGGCATGTAGAGCATCCATTGGTGAAGCGTGCAACATCACGAAACATCTTTGGCCAAAAGTACTTGAAGGAGAGTGTGGCAAAGGTCTTGTGTCGCGCCCGAAATGTCCCATAAGTCCTCCGCCGTGAGCCTCTTGCAAAAGTAACAAATGAAGAGACAACTCGGGCATACAAAGTTTGCTAGCAGGCATAAGATAGCCATTTTTGAGGTAATAGTTCTCCCAACAAGTATTAGCAAGACATTTGGCACAAAGAATCGCAAACGAAGGATCATGTGCATATAGATCGTTAACATGCTCAAAGCCAATGACATTCACTTCAAGTTGAGTAACTAACATGCACTTGCGGGAAAGGGCATCCGCCACAACATTTTCTTTACCATTAATGTATTTGATCACATAAGGAAAATATTCAATAAATTCACTCCATTTAGCATGTTGTTTATTCGACTTGGTTTGACCTTTAAGATACTTAAGTGTTTCATGATCGGTATGTATGAAAAATTCATGTGGGCGAAGGTAATGCTCCCAAACATGCAATACTCGCACTAAAGCATACAATTATTGTCATAGATGGGATAGTTAAGTTGAGCTCCGAAAAGTATTTCGCTAAAATATGCAATGGGTCGCTTTTCTTGCATCAAAACTCCACCAATACCATTACCGCTAGCATTACAATGGACTTCGAAAGTTTTATCAAAATTTGGTAATGCAAGTAATGGAACATGTGTAATAAAATTCTTAAGCTCATGAAATACGATATCTCGGGATGGTCCCCAAACAAAAGGTGCATTCTTCTTGCTCAAGGCATGCAAAGGTGATGCAATAGTGCTAAAGTCCCTAACAAAACGATGATAGAATCCGGCTAAGCAAAGGAAACTATGCATTTTTTGCAAGTTGGTTGGGTTGTGGCCAAGTTTTAATAGCATCAATTTTAGCTTCATCTACATGAACATCCTTAGAAGACACCAAAACCCAACAAAACAATTTTGTCAACACCAAATGTGCATTTCTCCATATTAGCATAAAGACGTTCTTTTCTACGAGTTTGCAAAACGGTCCTAAGATGAGTGACATGAACTTTGAGAGATTTGCTAAACACAAGTATATCATCAAAGTAGACCACAACAAATATGCCAATGTAGGGCGAAGAACATAGTGCATGACATCCATGAAAGTACCCAGTGCTTCCGATAAACCCATAGGCATAACTAACCACCCGTACAAACCAAATTTAGTTTCAAAAGAGGTTTTCCACTCATCACCTTGTTGTATGCGAATTTGGTAATACCCACTTTTAAGATCAATTTTTGAGAAAATGGTGGCGCCACTAAGCTCATCTACCATATCATCAAGCGTGGCATGGGATGCCTATAGCGAATGGTGATAGCATTTATGATACGGCAATCAGAGCACATGCAAAAACTACCATCTTTCTTAGGCACAAGAATAACCGAAATGACACAAGGGCTTAAGCTTTCACGTACATGTCCGTTGTCGATGAGTTGTTGTACTTGCCTTTGTATCTCCTTAGTTTCTTCAGGGTTGACGCGGTATGGAGCCTTGTTTGGTAGAGGTGCACCAGGGATGAGGTCGATCCAGTCCTCGATGCCGCCTATAGGAGGTAGGTCGGGAGGGTAGCTCATCGAGAAAGATGTTCGTGAATTCCTGCAACAAAGGAGACAACACTAGCGGAAGATGGTTAGAAGTGTTAGTCCTTGCCGCTTCATCTTTGCACACTAGAACATAGTGTATGACACTGGATGGGTTCTCACACACTTCTCTCATGTCTCTTTTGGTAGCTAAAAGCACTATGTTTTTCTTGTCGCTCATCGTGGAGGCACTCATTTTTGGCTTGTGGCGCTCACTCTCATTTGGGTGGTTCACTCTCTCACTATTATTTCCATGATGGTTGGTTGGTTGCTTGTCGGCGATCACTTGGCTTGGCAACATAGGTCGTAGCACGTACTCTTTCCCCTTCATCTTGAAACTATAGTGGTTGGTACAACCATTGTGGATCACGGCGCGGTCGAATTGCCAACGTCGTCCCAAGAGAAGATAGCACACGGACATGGGAACCACATCACACTCCAAGGTGTCCTTGTAGGCGCCGATCTTGAAAGAGACTTGAACGGTGTGCTCCACTTGAATTGTGCCGGAGTCGTTAAGCCATTGGCCCTTGTAGGGGTGAGGATGCTTCATCTTGACCAATTGTAGCTTGGAACATAGCTCTTCACTTCCTAAGTTGTGGCAACTTCCTCCATCGATGATGACCTTCACAGAACGTCCATTGATGCCCACCTTGGTGTGGAAGATGTGGCAACGTTGGTCTTTGTCTTGTTGGTGTTGAAGCGTCAAGACCTTGGAGACAACAAGGGCGGGGCTTGAATCATTGTCGCAAAAGACTTGCTCATCTTCCTCTTCATTCACGCGCCGGTGCATGGCCACGTGCGCAAGGGCTTCCATTTCTTCTTCACTCATGGAGTTGTATGTGCCATCATCATTGGCAATCATGGTTCGCCGGTTTATGCATTGGAAGGACTTGTGTCCTCGGCCATCACATGTGAAACACTTGAGAGAACTCGTCTTGACGGGGTCGTCCGGTGGTGCCGATGATGAGGGAGATTTTTACATGTAGTTGCTTGCCGGTGGACGAGTCGAGGAAGGTGTCGCTTGCTTGGAACTTGACTTGTCGTCGATACTTGGAGGTGCTCTAGTCGAAGTAGGAGGTGTCGTAGTTGAGGGAGCTTGAGTGTAGGAGCAGTAGGTCTTGGAAACCTTGGTCGCTTGATGAACTAGCTAGAGAAGTTTGGAGTAGGGTTGGAAATCGACAATCTTCTTTATTAGGTGATTGAGGAAGTTCAAGAAGCGTGCCATAGTTTGCTCGTCTTCCTTGACATTGGCTCTTATCATGGAAATTTCCATCTCTTGATAGTTTTCTTCCACCGTCTTCGTGCCTTTCTTGAGAAGTCGCAACTTCTTGAAGAGATCGCGAGTGTATTGTGTAGGCACGAAGCGAGCTCTCATGGCATCCTTCATTTGTGTCCAAGTCATGACGGGTAGTTCGCCTCTCTCCCGTCGTCTTGCGAGCACTTGTTCCCACCAAATGAGGACGTAGTCTTGAAATTCGAGAGATGCAATGGCGATCTTATTTTCCTCGTCGTAGTTGTGAAGACAGAATATCGGACCTTCAATGCCCATGAGAGATATTGTTCGGGATCGGTGCTTCCGGAGAACTTGAGCTTGCCGTAGCGTATTTCTTATCATGTGGACGAGGGTGGTGTCGCACTTGGTGTGGGGCAGGTCTTCAATGTCACGCTCATCTTGATGGACTCGTCGATGGGGTCGAGCCATATGTTCCCGGTTTCTTGTTGTTGCTCTTCACGTCGAGCGGCTTCATCTTGTAGTTCTTGGCGAAGTGCTTCCTCTTGTTCACGCACTTGACGGCTACGTTCGTCGACGGCTCTAGTGGCCTCACGGAGTGCGCGTTGTGCTTTGAGGGCTTGTTCTTCTCGGCATCTTTGTTCTTGTCACATTGCGACATCGTCTTGAGATGCTTACCGTTGCAGTTGTGGACGTTGCTCTTGGTCCTCGGCATCTCGTGCTTGGCGTCGCGCTTTTTCACGAGCTCGGACTCGGTCTTGCAAACCATTGCCATGGAATGGATTTTCTTGAGCTTGGCGATCTTGAGGGTCATCACGTCGATGAGAACGAGCTCGAGGAGGACTTGCATCGGAGGAAGAGTTGGTCAAAGAGTGGCGACGTCTTGTTGAAGAAGTGGTGGAAGATGCGCGGCTCACGATCATGTTGCGGAATTCTTCCATTTGTGTGGCGAGCTTGATGTCGAGTCCCGTTGTCTTTCTTCCAATTGGCGTAGGTCAGTGGCGAGTTGCTCAATGCGATCACCCAAAGCTTCACTTTCTTGATGGAGAGCTCATTGGGAGACGAAGAAGTGGTTCTTTGTGACGTAGTCGCGTTCATCATCTTGCTCCTCGAAGAGTGGATTTGCCGAAGAACTTGGCCTATCCATCGTAACCAAGTGGTGGTGAGTAGGAAAATGAGAGAATAATACCAAAGTTAGTGTTTCCGAAGATTGTGGGTGTATTGAGTATCACTCAACGGAATGCGATAATAGTAGAATTAGTACCGAGTTTTGTTTTCTCACCTACAAGTAAAAGGCTTATGGAGGATCTTGGTTAGGAAGTGGCACAAATAATTCAAGCAAATGTTAGTCAAGATGTCAAAAATGTTGAAAAGATACACAAATTGCAAGTAAGGCAAATAGATCAAACACAAGGATATCACTAGGAACACACACACACAGAAGATAGATGGGATCCGCACAACCAAGGAGTGAGCTCAAAATGTGTAACCATGGAAAATGCTCTTGTTGTACGGATGCTAGAGAGACGCTAGCTCGATTGCTCAAATGGGCTAGATATGCTTGTGCACCAACCTATGAGAGTAATGTGCCATCTTCAATCCCAAGTATCCTAAGTATGTATGGGTGCTATGATAGAATGATGCAAAATGGCTCAATGCTATAGCTTACAAGCTCTTTGTTTCTCTTCTTTTTCTTAAAAGCTTTTTTCTCTTTTTTTGGAATGTGCCACAATGCTTGATATTCGAGCTGGAGTATGAGACAACAAGCATGGTATGCACCGGAGAGACTTATGGCACAAGTATGATAGCAAGATGAATGCATGCTAAATGTAGCTATGTGGGGTAGGCATATCACTAAAGGTGCACAAATAACCTGGCCCGACAATACCCAACTCGCTAGTCTCGATGGGAAAGTGCTGCAAAATGGCTTGAGGCTATCAATGTAATGGCAAGGGTAAGAACAAGGTGTCATCGAGGTTACCGTCCTTGCTTACGGTTGGTATGACCATGATATGGCCGAAGTCGATGTGGAGTCTGAGTCGATGACGAGTGGCGGTGATGTCGAAGTCGAACCGAGCCTAAGTAGCAAAAACACCTTAGGACTCAGTGAACCACAACTCCAAAAACTCAAACACCAACGGGAAATATTGCGGAAGACAAAAGGTGGTGGTGGAAAGGCAAAAAGATAAGAAATGAGGAGTGGCCGAAGTCCCTGTATGGCCCGTGCGCACAGGGTAGGTGAAGCCCATGTGCACGGGGTCCCGTGTGCATAGGGTCCCGATGGCCCGTGCGCACGAGGTGCTCTGCTATGCAAGAACACCTTCAAATCCGTGGAGAAATTCAAAAATTCGGCCAAAATCGGTGGTGGGATGGATGGGGTATGGTGGTAAGGGGAAGATCCACTTGTCAAAATCGAAATTCGTGGACCAAAACAACAAAATCTCACAAGATCCAACAAATTGCAAGAAAAATTTTGGGGCTACTTTTGGAGGGGATTTTCGAATTAGGACAAAAGGCAAAAAAATTAGGCTAGAATATGAGGGGTAGGGACTCCAAGATGTGAATGAACCTTGGCTCATGATACCAAGATGTTGTATGGTGGAACCCTAAGTGAGATCTTTTCACACTTGGAGGGGGAAAAGGATGAACAACAAGAACACAAGAGAGGAATTCACTCAAACAAAACTCAATCGCACATCCACTAGAATAGCAAACACATGAGATCCACAAGTATACAAGAACAATCCAAGGAAACAAGCACAAAGATAAGGTTATTCCCACTCATAAGGAGGTGAGATCTTGATGATAGTCTTCTCCAAAGAGGAGGTCCTGAAATCCACTTGGGATCCTCTCCTAAGAGGTCTTGATCTCCAAGAGGAGTGGTAGAAGGAGGAAATCTCTATCAATGTATCACATATACTTTTCTAACCCTAACAAACGACACAGACCCGAAATATATAGCTAGTGGGAGGAAGGGGGCGGCTTGGGAGGCAAGGAAGGGCACCATCGGTCGAAACCTGGGAGGCCCGTGCGCACGGGGTAAGTTGGGCCTGTGCGCATGGGGTGCTACAGCGGCGAGGGCCCGAGCGCACGGGGTCCTGAGGCCGTGCGCATAGGGGTGCACGTCTCATCTCTCTGAGTAGCTCGTGGGCACGGGGTCTGGAGGGCCCGTGCGCACGGGGTCGCCTGGGAGGTGTTGTCTTCATCTTCTTTCGCTCCTTCTCCTTCCTCGTGGCCTTGGGGGTGCTTCTCCTCCTCCTTTGGGGTGTCCCTTAGCTGCTTGGTGGCGTTGGCCTTCGTACCTGATGACACATACCATGTTTTAGTGAGGTAGCCTCCAAGTTCCATTTGTATCCATATCAATCTCATGTAGGAGTGAGTTCACCTCAGTTTCAATGGCGCGTGCTCGAGCTCTTGTCATAGGTCCATGTGGCGCTTGATGTGTTGGTGTAGAGTCCATGGGGATGAGGGGTGTTTTAGGGTTCTTCCTAGACATGTTCAGATTGATTTTTAGTTCGATAAATTGTAAATTTTTAAGTTGTTTCTTTAAAACACATGATTTTGACAAGATCACAAAGACATGTTCATTTTATTGACTAAATTTGTTTGATAGAGAGAGAGAGAGAGCAAAGTGACAGAGACACACACACACACAGAGAGAGAGAGAGAGAGAGAGCAAAGTAAGATCACGTATATGCTCTTGCATGATCACTTCATTTATTTTTGACATTACAGTTACTTCAATTTTAATTAGTATGAGAAAAAAAATATGTTTTTTATGTCTTCCTATGAGCCAAATATTATAATTAAATTAGAATCTAAACGATCACTAGGCAATCTCACTTTACAAATTTTACCAACTTATTTGTTCACAAACCAGATGGAGGCTTACTAGTTTTGCCAAACTTTTAGCTACAATCTAAACAGTTATAACTTACCAATATTTTGGCCACGCCCTCACTTTGGTCATACCAAATTTTTGGTTGGGCAAGTTGGGGCACAAACATGAGAGTTATCTTGATAGCCATGATATCTTTTGAGTACTAGAGATATCTTGCATTTTGTATTTGCAAGCAGAGGCATTTTCCTATTTGCAGGGAATCTCATTCCGAGTGGCCTATGTTTTGCTGGAATGTTGATTCATTTCCGTTTCGGCGAATTTCATATGCTCGATATGTCGACTTTTTTAGCAAAGGTCATGCCGAAAATTCCCATGAATTTCGGCATGACTTGTGCTATAAAGTAGGACATATCGAGTGCCCGGGAATTGCCGGGACTAGAATGAAATGACATTACGGCAAACCATAGGCTTTTTTATGTCATTATTCATTTTATTATAGTTTGAGAATTAAACAAGCAAACTTACCCGTACATAGGAAACATGTCGAACAACGACGAAGCCGGGGCTTCTGATCATCATGAGGTCCACGATCCCTTACAGCATGAGCACGATTACCTTGACTTCTTGTGTAGTCAGGCAGGACAAGGTTTGGAGGGCCCCCTTGTCATAGCGGACGGTGCTACTACTACCGACCCCAACACCGACACCACCACCGGCACCGATGTCACCGGCACTGGTGCCAAGACTGGGGGCGAAGCACCGGGGCTGAAGCAGAAGAGTTCGAGGACATGACGTCCTAACTAGCTCGGCACCGGCAGACTGGTGGTCACAGAGGTGCACCCCGGGAAATTTTAGCCACTATTTCCGGTCGAAGCTCACATGAACTATGGCAACCAACTTGGATGCATCCTACGGGAAGTAGCGAGCACCAATGCCAAGGAGTTAAGGGCTAAACCAAAAAATATGGAGCACCTCCTCCTAACGAAGTTGCACCAGAGATACCATTTCCCCGGGCGGGATGACACCAAAGGTTCGTGGGACGATGATGCCATGAAGAAGATAAGCAACGCCGCCATTGGGAATTTCAGTGCCGCATTGTCCGTCTAGAAAGTCAGGGTGAAACGATCGATTAACAAGAATGAACCCTACTCCAAGATTTTTGTGAAAAATCCCACACTTTCGGAAGAGGACAATGAAAAATTCAACGAAACTTGCACTACGACGATGCCAAGTGTAAGTCCGAGAAATTCAAGGGGCTTCAGCTAAGGAACACTAGGAATCACCACCTTGGAAGCCGTGGTTACCTTGGCAAGAACACCATATGGGATAAGGAAGACGCGGAACATGAAGCCGCAGCGATCCCAGACCCCTTGGCGGAGTTCACCGACCCGTTGGAGCATGACTTTATTAGGCCTCGATACAAGTGGGACAAAGTAAAAAAAAGGTTTTCTACATGGACGAGCCCACGAGGAAGTTGATGAGAATACTAGTAATTACCACCTTATATTAGTTATGATCAATTTGACTACACATTGTAGTAACATTTCTAAACGGTCAATGTTTGTTTTGCGGAAAGATCAACACAAAAAGCTTGCGGCAAAAGTGACTCGTCGTCTCAGTCATCGGCGAGGACACCCCTCTCAATCGGGCCTTAAACATACTGAAGGGACTTCCTGGGGACCAGCGGCCACAGTATGGAGGTGTGCACGGTGTCTGAGACGGCGCCACATGTAAGTACTACTACCATGAGGACCCGGAGCCTAGAAGGCAAAGAAGGAAGTTTAGTCAAGTGAACATCAATGAGAAGCTGGCGATTGCGGTCGACAAAAGAGCAGCTGAGACCCAAGAAGTCATGAAATTTGAGTTGGTCAAAGCGGCAGCTGAGACCCAAGAAGCCCTGAGATCTGAGTTGGTCAAAGCGGCAGTCGAGGCCGCAGTAGCTGCCTGTAGAGTAGAATTGTTATATTCGGTGGAGGCCTTGGTTCCGGTTGTTGTTGACTGGATGAAGAAAACCCAGACAAAGGGCTACAAGACTTTCCAATGCCCAGCTTCGTCGGGAGCAACCCGACGACCATCGCACCAATATCACCTGCTGCCGCTACCGCACAAGGTCCTGTGCCCGCTCATAGCAGCCCTCATACGTCTCTAGCGTGCGAGATGGGGCTTTGACTTTGCCTGAGCTCGATGCCCTCACGGTAATTATGCGTCGCACCAATATATCTATAATGTTCTACTTCCGTTGCCTTTCAGATGTCTGACGCCGCAGACATGTCTTTACAGGTCGACGAAACCCCATGCACCATACTGTACATGATCAAAGGCCAGAAGGTGGACGTGAGAACCGTGACGATACAGAAGCCCAAGGAACGCTTGTTCCACGGCCAGCCGATCACCGTTGGCACCTTCAGGATTTCCTTGGCGAGTGTCAAAGCGGGCCATGAGGATTTGGCTCCTCTAGTATGGCTCAAGGGAGAGGATGACGAGACCCTGATGCGGCTTGGACAATGCAAGGGTTGGATGCTGCTGTGGCCGAAGAATCTTCTTCGTGTGGAGGAGGCCGAGAGCACACCAATGACAACATCACATCAGCAAGGTATGAACACCACCCCTCCTATGCAATTACCAATGCCTGATCTCATGTCGGTTGAGAGCGGCGGACGATGCGAGGAAGGGGTCCAACAGTGGATGATGGAAACACCCCCCGTGGAACAAGAAATGGATGATGAGATGGAGGAGGAGGACCCTCTTCGGTTCCTCGATACCGGCGCCTATGACGTCGGAGACCTGATGAGTCAGGCATATGACTCGGACTGAGCATGTGGATCAGGAGATGGATGATGTGCCCGGGTAGGAACGTCCTAGGGTTGATTGCAGGAAGTCTCTCTTCATGCATTCCTCACAGGACACGCCTCCAAATGCCGCCTCACAGGACACGCCTCCAAAAACAGCGAGAAGGACTACACCCGCATAATGGATATTCTGGATGACGCTCTCCACGGCTTCAGCATGAGGGGTGGCCACCTCGAGATCAGGAAACAAAGGAAGAGCATGTCAGGTTTCTCGCATAAAACTAGCTTCTGCGGCATCCATCAACCGACAGCAAGCAAGAATGATGGATTCAACCTCCTCCATCTCATGATGAAGTTCATAAGGGATCACCAACAGCTTTGCATGACAACTAGAAATGATGATCATATCCGCAAATGGGCTGAATCCCTAGGAGAAGAACCAGATTATAAACTCAGAGATGACTTCTTTCGCATCTAGAGGGACATTGCAATGATCATCATGAAAGAAGCCGTCGGACAGAATGAGATGTTGAAAGCACAAGTGCTCCCTGGGTGATTTTGGTAATTAATGTCAACATATCTCTTGTTGGACTAATATTTTTATCTAGTATATTTCAGAAAGTTCAACAAATGCGTGGCATGGACAAGAGGATGTGGAACCCCTTCAAGGTGCTAAGGACAAATATTGGCAAAAGCTCTAGACTCTTCATTTCTATTTTTAGTGATCCAAGAACACATTGAGTCCATAGGAAAAGCCAATACTATTAAAAGGGGATGAGGTGTTGCTTAATGATCTACTTGCTCAAAGTGCTTAGTGATATGCTCCAAATCCCTCAACCACTTTATCATATCCAAATATGTCCTAAACCTAAAGTCAAACTCGGCCCCACCGATTTGATCTATCTGGCGCCACCGAGTTCACTTGACATAACCACTGCCAGAAACCCTAATCAATTCGATCTCACCGATAGGATCTCGGTCTCACCGAGATGGCCTTGCAAACTCTCTGTTGCCTATTGCAGTTATTCCAGTCTCACCGAAATATGTAATCGGTCCCACCGAGTTTGCCTAACCAACTCTCTGTTTGCTTATTACTGAAAAATCGGTCTCACCAAGTTTATGTAATTGGTCAAACCGAGATGAGGTTTTGCCTAAACCCTAGCACATTGGTCCCACCGAGTTGATCATGTCAGTCCCACCAAAAATCCTAACGTTCATATTTTGAACTAAATCGGTGTCACCGAGTTCACATATTCGGTCTCACCGAGTTGGGTCAAATGCGTGTAACGGTTAGATTTTGTGTGAAGGCTATATATACCCTCCACCCCCTTCTCTATTCAAGAGAGAGCCATCAGAACATGACTACACTTCCATTTCTCATTTTCTGAGAGAGAACCACCTACTCATGTGTTGAGACCAAGACATTCCAATCCAACCACAAGAATCTTGATCTCTAGCCTTCCCCAAGTTGCTTTCCACTCAAATCATCTTTCCACCATAGCCATATCTGTGAGAGAGAGAGAGCTGAGTGTTGGGGAGACTATCATTTGAAGCACAAGAGCAAGGACTTCATCATCAACACACCATCTTTTACCTTTTGGATAGTGGTGTCTCCTAGATTGGTTAGGTGTCACTTGGGAGCCTCCGTCAAATCGTGGAGTTGAACCAAGGAGTTTGTAAGGGCAAGGAGATCGCCTACTTCGTGAAGATCTACCCAAGTTAGGCAGGTCCTTCGTGGGCGATGGCCATGGTGGGATAGACAAGGTTGCTTCTTCGTGGGTGGAGCCCTCCATGGACTCGCGCAACCGTTACCCTTCGTGGGTTGAAGTCTCCACCAACGTGGATGTACGATAGCACCACCTATCGGAACCACGCCAAAAATCTCTGTGTCTCAAATTGCGTTTGCACATTCCAATCCCATCCCTTTACTTTCTTGCGACTTGCATGCTTTATTTTCCGCTGCTCATATATGCTTGCCATACTTGCTTGAAATGTATTATGAGTGCTTAAACTTGTGCTAAAACTCCACCTCAACTTGAAGAACTTAAAAACTGCTACTTTTGCTTGTTGGGGGTCTAATCACCCCCCACCCTCTAGACACCTCTTCTCAATCCTTTCAATTGGTATCAGAGCGGTGGTCTCCATTGCTTTGGTTTAATCACCATTGGAGGAATATGGATGAGTCTACGATGGGGAGTTTTAGACGTAGAGTGCCTATGCTTGATGGAGAGTTCTATAATGCTTGGAAAAATGAGATGCTTGAGATTTTCAATGAATATCACTTGAACAAGGACATTACTAGCCCTTGTCCGCCCCTTATTGATCCCTTGCATCCTACCCCCGATGAGTCTCTTGACATGATCCCCAATCTTAGAACCATCAATCTTATCATTAGAGGATTGCCTAGAAATTTGATTGTATGCTTGCCTACTCTTGAATGTGCTTACACCATATGGAGATTTCTTGAGGAACGTTTTCCAAACTATTCCGTGAAAAATCTAGATGCGATTCTTCAAAAGTCCATAGCTTTTCATAAAATGAAACCTAGTGATCCTAAATTTGATGATTGTCTATTTGATCTTCATGACCTTATGCGTGCCAAAGGAGATGTTGGAGTCATTAGTAGCATTATCTCTCAAGTCATTAGAATTCATAAAGATGCACATTGCCATGGTCATTCATCTAATGAATCACTCTCTCTAGGTGATGATTCATCACAGGACGATGTTGAACATGGATACTATTGTCGGCGTCCTGGGAACGGGGGTCCCCAGACTTGCCTGCCTACGGCCCACGGCGTGGCTCCACTAACAGCTTGGTACGGTCCATCCTCATCAACAATCACTCAAGACCCTCGCGAGGGGCCAAGCCTCGCGAGGCGGACGACACAAGACCTCCTCAGGGGCGGCCTCCCTAGGTTGGTTCCCGAGGAGTGGAGAGATCTATGCAAAGGGCGCCTCGTGAGGTTCGCATGACGTGAGCCATGACGACCAAGGCTAGGCGAGCGCCAGTGCGCGCAGAGTACCGGTTGCCTCTCTGGTACTAAAGGGGCAAGCGCAGGTGAGGAGTCCCGAGGCATCAAGCAAAGGTTTCAATATTTGTGCAACGAGACCAAGACCAACAGGACGGAGGTCATCGCGGAGCCCACGATGGCGTCACCACCAGAGCCTTTGGCAGGCGAAGACCACCTTTTGTCAGGATAGCTTGTACTAGTTGTCCCCCTTCAAATTGGTCGTTGTGGAATCCCTTCCCGCCTAACATTTGGGAAGAGGACCAGGGCCTCTATAAATAGGACTAGCCACCACCATAGGAGGGGAGGATCATTCAGACCATCCCCAACCACACAAGCTCACCGAGCTCGAGAACGCCTCTCCCAAGGAGGTTGTTCTTCCCTTGTACTTGTTCATCCTCAGCCTACAAGGCAATCCACCACACCACACTGGAGTAGGGTATTACACCACATCGGTGGCCCGAACCAGTATAAACTCTTGTGTCCCTTGTTCCTCGGGTTCGGCGAGCTAGGCCTTGAGATCGTGGCGAGAGTGTGAGCTAGGGGGAGAGAGATCTTCGTGCGCACCCCAATGTTCGAACCTCAAGGGTTTTGCCGGAACCCGTAATCCGACATTTGGTGTGCCAGGTAGGGGGTGCACCGAAGCCTCGCTTCTCCCGCAGCACCACCTCTCCGTTCGACCCCCATGGCCGGCGGCGCTCCTCCAGCTGGACCGACGGGTGCCCGCGGTGACACCATGGGGCTCAGGGTCCTCACCCCAGCCTTGCGGCGGGTGCGGTGGCCACACAAGTTCAGGCCAGAGATGCCGCCCCGCTATGACGGCACGACGGACCCGTCGGCCTTCCTCCTGGCGTATGAGGACGCCGTTCTGGAGGCAGGAGGCGACGACAAGGTCATGGACAACTGGTTCCGCATGGCCCTCGCTGGTGCGCCGCGTGCTTGGCTGTTCAACCTGCCGAGATCTTCTGTGGCCTCATGGGAGGAGCTGCGCGGCCTTTTCGTTGCGCGCTTCGCGCCTGCGCCTGTCGCCGTCGCGGCCATCCTCGGCGGCTCGCAGGAGCCGCCCTCTGACCGCCATGTCAAGCAGTTCTTCCGCCAGATTGGTGCGGCCTCCGTGCAGTAGGGTGCCCCTCCAGGATGGGCGGCACCCAAGGCCGACATCACCTTCGACTCAAGTGACCACCCCGTGACCACTGCAAGCTCGGGCGTGCTCCCAATGCTCTGCACGCCCACCATCTGCAACGTAGCCGTCACCAAGACCCTCATCGACAGCGGGGCTAGCCTTAATGTGCTCTCCGTGGAGGCTTTTGGCTTACTTCATGTACCGCACGAATGGCTCTGACCTACCAAGCCCTTCTCCGGAGTTGGCAGCGGCTCCAACAGCCCCCTAGGGCTGACCCGCCTCCCCGTGACTTTCGGCACCTGCGACAACTACCGCACCGAGCTTATCGACTTCGACATCGCCCGCATCGGCCTCCCCGTACAATGCCATCCTCGGGTACCCGGCCTTGGCCCAGTTCATGGCGGCCACCCATCCTGCTTATAACCTCATGAAGATGCCCGGGAGCAAGGGCATCCTCACCGTAGCTGGAGACACTAAGGAGGCCCTGACAGCCCTCAAGCTCGCCTTCAGGACTGCAGCTACAGCATGTCCGGCCGATAAGGCCACTCCAGGGGCTAAGGAAGCCACGCCAGCAAAAAAGAAGCAGTTGTTCACTCAGGATCAAGCCGAAACGAAGCAAGTGCCGATCGAGGAGGACGGGTCCTCGGGAGCCACCTTCACCATAGGCACCAACCTCGACCCAGGCCAAGAGGAGGCACTGGTGAAGTTTCTGCGCGCGAAACAAGGAGGTATTCGCCTGGGAGCCCAAGCAGCTAGTGGGGGTCCCAAGGGGGGTGATCGAGCACCACTTGAGGGTGTGCCCCAATGTGCACCCCGTGAAGCAAAAGGCGCGACGCCAATCCATGGAGAATCAGTCCTTCATCGTCCAGGAGACCCGCAAGCTGCAGGCGGCGGGCGTTATCCGCGAGGTCCGGTACCCTGAGTGGCTAGCGAACCCCGTCGTCGTGCCCAAGAAAGGCGGGAAGGAACGCATGTGCGTCGACTTCACCAACCTCAACAAAGCCTGCCCTCAAGCCCGTTCCCGCTTCCGCACATCGACCAGGTTGTCGACTCCACCGCTGAGTGCGACCTGCTATGCTTCCTGGACGCTTTTTCGGGTAACACTGATACTTTTCCAAACACTTTTGCCCTTCTTTTCGACTCTAACTTGCATGATTTGGATGGAACTAACCCGGGCTGACGCTGTTTTCAGCAGAATTGCCATGGTGTTATTTTTGTGCAGAAATAAAAGTTCTCGGAATGACCTGAAACTTGACGGAGAATATTTTTGGAATATATAAAAAATACTGGCGAAAGAATCAAGACCAGGGGGCCAACACCCTGTCCACGACGGTGGGGGCGCGCCTACCCCCCTGGGCGTGCCCCCTATCTCGTGGGCCCCCTGAGGCTCCACCGACCTCAACTCCAACTCTATATATTCATGTTTGGGGAGAAAAAATAGAGAGAAGGATTCATCCCGTTTTACGATACGGAGCCACCGCCAAGCCCTAATCTCTCTCAAGAGGGCTGATCTGGAGTCCGTTCGAGGCTCCGAAGAGGGGAATCCGTTGTCGTCGTCATCATGAACCTTCCTCCATCACCAATTTCATGATGCTCACCGCCGTGTGTGAGTAATTCCATCATAGGCTTGCTGGACGGTGATGGGTTGGATGAGATTTACCATGTAATCGAGTTAGTTTTGTTAGGGTTTGATCCCTAGTATCCATTATGTTCTGAGATTGATATTGCTATGACTTTGCTATGCTTAACGCTTGTTGCTAGGGCCCGAGTGCCATGATTTGAGATCTGAACCTATTATGTTTTCATGAATATATGTGAGTTCTTGATCCTATTGTGACGCCCCCGATTCGACTGTACATTAATCATACACGCAAATGTGTACGATGATCAGGGACTCACGGGAAGATATCACAACACAACTCTAGACACAAAAGAAAGTCATACAAGCTCCATATTACAAGCCAGGGGCCTCGAGGGCTCGAATACATAGCTCGATACATAAGCGAGTCAGCGGAAGCAATAATATCTGAGTACAGACATAAGTTAAACAAGTTTTGCCTTAAGAAGGCTAGCACAAACATCAACGATCGAAGAGGCAAGGCCTCCTTCCTGGGACCTCCTATAACGCCCATGATGCGGCTATATCTCCCACGTGTCGAGGCACGACTTAGAGGCATAACCGCATTGTGGTTTTGTCGCAAGAAGGGTCATCTTCACACAATCCCATGTAATGAACAAGAATGGGATAAAGAGTTGGCTTACAATCGCCACTTCACACAATACATAAATAAAATCATACATCATACAGAGATACACACATAGGTCCGACTACGGAACCAAAATAAAAGAAGACAACCCAACTGCTAGATCCCCGATCGTCCCAACTGGGCTCCACTACTGATCAACATGAAAATAAACAACACAACGAACAAGATCTTCATCGAGCTCCCACTTGAGCTCGGTTGCGTCACCTGCACTGGTATCCCTGGCACCTGCAACTGTTTTGGAAGTATCTGTGAGTCACGAGGACTCAGCAATCTCACACCCGCGAGATCAAGACTATTTAAGCTTAAGGGTAGGCAAGGGTAAGGTGGTGAGGTTGCAGCAGCGACTAAGCATATATGGTGGGTAACATATGCAAATAAGAGCGAGAAGAGAAGCAACGGAACGGTCGTGAAGCTAGCAATGATCAAGAAGTGATCTTGAACTCCTACTTATGTCAAACATAACCCAGAAACCGTGTTCACTTCCCGGACTCCGCCGAGAAGAGACCATCACGGCTACACACGCGGTTGATGCGTTTTAATTAAGGTCAAGTGTCAGGTTCTCTACAACCGGATATTAACAAATTCCCATCTGCCACATAACCGCGAGCACGGCTCTCGAAAGTTTAAACCCTGGAGGGGTGTCCCAACTTAGCCCATTATAAGCTCTCACGGTCAATGAAGGATATTCCTTCTCCCAGGAAGACCCGATCAGTCTCGGAATCCCGGTTTACAAGACATTTCGACAATGGTAAAACAAGACCAGCAAAGCCGCCCGATGTTCCGACAAATCCCGATAGGAGCTGCACATATCTCGTTCTCAGGGCAACACCGGATGAGACATCCTACGAGTAAAACCAGACCTCGAGTTTCCACGAGGGGGCCTCGCAGTCTACTCAGTTCGTACCAACACTCGAAGGAGCACTGGCCTGGGGGGGTTAAAATAAGATGACCCTTGAGTCTGCATAACCCAAGGGAAAAGGGGATAGGTGGTAGCAAATGGTAAAACCAAGGTTGGGCCTTGCTGGAGGAGTTTTATTAAAAGCGAACTGTGAAGGGGGTCCCATAAATCACCCAACCGCGTAAGGAACGCAAAATCAAGGAACATAACACCGGTATGACGGAAACTAGGGCGGCAAGCGTGGAACAAAACACCAGGCATAAGGCCGAGCCTTCCACCCTTTACCAAGTATATAGATGCATTAATTAAGATAAGAGATATTGTGATATCCCAACATAAACAAAATCCAACATGGAGCAATCTTCAACTTCACCTGCAACTAGCAATGCTATAAGAGGGGCTGAGCAAAAGCGGTAACATAGCCAAACAACGGTTTGCTAGGAAGGGTGAAAAGGTTAGGGGCTGGCATGGCAGTATGGGAGGCATGATATAGCAAGTGGTAGGTAGCACAACATGGCAATAGAACGAGCAACTAGCAAAGCAAAGATAGAAGTGATTTGAAGGGGTGGTCATCTTTCCTGAATCCCGCTAGGAAGAAGAACGAGTCCATGAAGAAGACAGGCGGACGTAGTCGAACAAATCCTCACAACTCCGGAACGAAACCGAAGCTAACGGGAGAAGCAAACCGGAAAGAAACAAACACCATAGTAAACAACCACCACATACACATGGCATGATGCACAAATAGTTATGATGCATATCCGGTTTAATGAGGCATGGCATGGCAAAGTGCAACAAACAATACTACAAATTAAGTGTAGTTCAATATGCAACGAGTTGCATATTGACAAAACACCACATACGATTATTTCGTTCTCTCTCGGTTATGTACCCAACAATATTAAATGTTGATTACCATGGCAAGAGGTGAAGCATAATAAACTATCTATTTAAGCAAGTTAAATGAGGCCGGAAATAATAAACAACAATTCCGGAAAAACCCCATATGCATATTTTTGATTTGGTACTGTTCTGCCATAAACGCAATTTTAATGTTGTTAAACAGCAAAATGAAGTGCACCATGTTAAACTAGGCATTTTTCTACCCCATTTACATATAAAGTTTATTAAAATCCGAGCTACGGTTATTTAGTTATGAAATAAATCATTTTAACATGGCATATATGCAAAATTAAATAAACAGCAAGTTTAAACGTTTTAGCATGGGATGAAAGTGGCATATTATTAATCTACACAAAATTCTAAGCATTTTACATGTTTAAATCATTTTAATCCGATGCACGGTTTATTAATTATTAATTCATGAACATGAGGGGTTTTTCTGCAATACTGTAAATCCTCGGATAATAGCTAAATTCGCAGATCCTGAAAAAAACATCACATGGGCCGAATCCGGCTGGCCCGATAGGAGCGTGGGCACTGGAGGCTCACCCAGAGGAAGCCGGCTTGAAGAAGCTGGGCCACAGCGCGGGACGCGGCCAGGAGGGCGCGGGTCAACGCGAGCGGACGCGGGACGAGTGACCGGCTCGTTTTAGGCGAAGCAGAGCAGCGGCTGCCGGTGGCGCTTGAGGGCTTGCCGCGGCGGGACTTGGCCGGAGCATGGCGGGATCCAGGCAAGGGCGTTGGAGATGGCCAGATCCGGGCGGCGTCGCTCCCGGCAAGTACTTGGCGGCGGTGGCGGTTCCTTGCTGCGGCAAGTACAGCGAGAGAGATGTGTGAGAGAGAGAGAGCGCAGAGGAGGGACCCAGGGAGAAGGCGCGATGGGGCCAGCCTGGTGATGGAGCTGCTTGCGGCTGGCTCGAGGAGAGGGCAGAGGAGACCGCAGGGTCCTGCTGGTGTTGCTCCGGCGAGGGGCAACGGGTGGCGATGGAGCTCGGGCGTGAGCTCCTGCTCGAGGAAGACGACGGGAAGGTAGCAGCCTCGGGCAGTGAGGAGGACCGACGGGAGTCGCGGCTCCCCGTCCGACGCTGGGACGAGACGAAGGAGGTCGGTGGCGGCTGGAGAGGCAGCACGGGCGCTGGAGGCATGGACGAACGGCGGCGCGGGGAAGGGGCTCCGGGCGAGCACCTGCTCGGGAGAGGATCGAAGAAGCCTCTCCTTTGGTGCTGGACACGCACGGGAGCCGGGAGGGGAGGCGGCTGCGAGCAGTGGCTGGCCTGGTGCTGAAAGCGAGGGGGAAATTTTGGATCGAGTAGATCCCGAGGAGGGAGAGAATGGACAAGGGTGGCGGCTAGGAGGAAGGATGGGACATCTCCCTAGAAGTTAGGGTTTGTCCATATTTAGATTAGGGGTCTTTATATAGGGAAATAAAGGGGTACATCTGATTAAGATCGGACGGCTGAGAAAATATAGTTTAGGAAGTCCAATGAAGAAAACGGTGATGTTTTGTAGATGTTTGAGGATGATCCGGACCCAACGGTCACAACAGTCCGGGTCGGGTTCGGGGAAGTTTTCGGACGCACGCCAGAGGGGGGGTCGGTGGTTGTGCAGAGAGGGTCAAACGGTCAGACAAGAGAGAATCGAAAATCCGGTTGGTCTCGGAACGGTCAACGAAGACAAGGGGAACGCAGCAACTACGAACGAATGCAAATTTTTAAAACATGACGGCAACGAAGTGCCGATGCAATGCAAATGATGCGATGATGAATGCAACACACAAAATAAATAACCGAGCTGACACGCAAAACATGGAACGCATCTGGAGCGTCGGTCTCGGGGCGTTACAACACTCCACCACTACGAGAGGATCTCGTCCCGAGATCTAGGATGGCACCGGAGAAAAGCGGAAGAGGAAGAGGTAAAACAAATTGCTTCTTTGACAAACGAGTGAAACCAAAGAACCTTGAGAGGTCACAAAGTTTGAGGAAATGACACAACGGAGATGAACAAAATTTAAAACACTCCGTTCAGCAAGAGGAACAAGGAACATTGCGAGAACCTTTGTAGGTTGAAGAATATGAAACAAGAGCTTAACGGATCAAAAGGAATAAGAAAGCACACCGGTAGAAAAGAGAAACAAGGAACACAATGTGAACCTTGAGGTTAAGTGACGCGATAGATATTTACACCACTCCGGTTAAAACAAGGTAGGGAAGGAATAAGAACGATATAATTTGGGCAGCACTCCGACTGTAAATGGAAGGAATTGAACAAGATCTTGACAAGATGAGAGGATACTCGATGAAATTAACAACACATTGCCTCCGGAACTAATGAAAGAATGGCACAAGGGGTAAGAAAGATTTTAGACAGCACTCCGGTTGAGCAAGGAGACAAAACTTGATAAGATGAGAGAACTCGAATGAAAACACGACACTCCGGTTAAATGGATAAGTAAGAAAAGAACACGATCCTCACAATTCGAGATGATGAGCGAAGAGAGCAACATCACCATGCCTCCGGAAGAAGAAAAATAGAAGATAGATCATTGGAATAAAGAATGGAGAAGAAAATGACAACTTCCGCCACAAATGAGCTTGGAAAGCATCCTTCCTAGAAGGTTATAACGGAGTTTGTTGGAAAAACCAACAACGAAAAGAATAAGCTTGTAGTGGGCTTATGGAAACGCTTTCTCAAAATTATGAGGTGAGCTTCTGCCACCAACGGAAACAAATGATTAGATTGATATCAACAAGGAGACGAGAAAATTATTTCACCGGGAGGACAAATGAAGAACTTGGGTCATTTATGAGCACCATAAATAGCAAAATCCTTAGGGAAAGCTTTAGGTGAAACATGACACAAGATAAATCCAACGACGAGATTGATGGATTTAAAATACCTCATTCTTAACAACAAGTGAATCATGGAACATGAATGGAAATTGTCAAGAAGGACATAACACCATCTCAAAATGAGGTAGAAAGAATTGCACTTCGGAATGCAAGATGAATAATGCTTGAACTCCTCAAAACAACACATGTGTTGAGCACCATGTTTATTTTAGAGTATAGCTTGACGGATCATAACTTCAAGAGAAATCTTGAAGAACAATTGAAAAATGAAAGGAATCATTGACGAACCACCATGTAGAGCCTCGATGAAGAACTTCGGTAATAAAAGAATGATCAAACGAAATGTAAACTTGAAAAGAACTCCGGGAGAAGCCTTGCAATGATTAGATGAAGCTTCGGGAAGATATAACCAATAAAACTTGGAACTCCGGAAAGAAAGATGAACAATTGAAATCAAGAATTTGATATCATGAACGAACTCCGGAAGAAGGGATTAAACACTTGGAGGAAACAAGAATAAGAATTACATTATGCTTAGCCTTCACCAATTTAGATTGATGACAAGCAACGGATTTTTGCATACTACTTATTCTCGTAGAAAGGATTAAGATAGATATTGCGCAAACTTGTGAAGGTCTTCATCGAACCACCGGTAGGATTGAAACAACGAATAAATTGATATGATAACAAAGGAAGAGAAAAACTTGAACGAACCACTGCGAGAATTGAAAACAATTGAAGAAAAGAGGACGAAACACCGTAAGAATTAAAGAACGCGCGAAAATACTCGAGGGAATTTGATACATGAGAACGAAGAGATCACGAGCTGATTAGAGAATACTTGAACAATGCACCGGAAGAATACGGAGATGAACGAAGAGACATCAATTTAGAATAATTGGAGAACGAGGCTGAAAACTTAGAACGAAGAAATCTTCTGAAATGATGGCCTTCGGAGAATCAAACTGAAAAGACTCCTGAAATGCTCCGGATGGGTAAGAAAAGAATTCTCGCAATCGAAAACAATTATGAGAGGATGGCATAAGCTAGAACTATGAATCTTGAAGAGAATGGAGCAATATTTAAGAGAAACTCTTCTTCGGTCTTCAAATGTTGAGAATGACGATGAGAGACACCACCATGAGTTGAGGCACTCCGGAATGAAAATTAGAAATGTTGAACCAATGATTAAAATAATTTAAAAGATCTTGGAGAAAGACATTTGACTGATGATAATTCATTCTTACGTCAAACTTTGCAATGAATTTGAGAATAACTCCGAAAAATTAGAAGAGTTAGGTAAGATCCTGGAAAAAGACCTGTGGGATATGGGCCCACTCAAAAGAAACACCGTTGGAATGATTACTTAAAAGGAGATTGCACCGGTTGAATTAAATGGCTCAAAAGAGATAACAACCTCGAGATAGCTTGAACGGATTGGGAATGGAAATGCGAGTCTCCTGAGATATCTTCAGCACTCCAAATAACATGAATAGCAAGAGGTGGATGATTAAGAGATACGCCGGCATGAGAAAACATTTGAAACGAGGAAAGGATATGATCGACAAAGCTTGAATTGAATCCACCAGAGAAGAAAGAAACGAAGAATAATAAACTTGAAGCTCCGTTAGTATCTTCATGGGAAATCACTGGATAAGAACATTGATTGAAAAGAATGAAGGGACTTCGCATCAATAAAAAGGATACTTGATTAAGAAATCTGATTCCTTGAAGAAAAGGGGTGGGAGGGCGGGAAAAACAAAGTCACCTTGGGACGGATGAAGCAAACACCGTTGAGAAAACTTAGAGTTGATCTTGCGGATGTTGGAATGAATGGATTCACTTGAAGAGAAGCACGCCGGTTGGAAAAAGGATTGAAAAGACAACCTTGATGAACAAGAAGGATTAGTATTCACATAGCAATAAGAGAACACCGTTTAGGAAAGGTATGGATTCAACATTTGACTTCGAAGCAACTCGAATACCACAACTTAAAACAAAACAAAGGATTTGGCTTGCAGAATAAGCCGGAACAAACATATGATAGAGATTTCGTCCGAAGTTTTCATGGTGGGGCCCACACGGGCTCGATCGTACAGCACCATCATGTACAAGGCAGTGCACATGACATACGAAGCGTCCCCGAGTCGGCATAGCCAAGGACTCTTTAAGACATTACGAGACCACTGTAAAACCAACCGTGGAAAGGCGGACAAGTAGACGTCGAACCCCAATCTCATATCATGCATCTGTCGGAAAGATATCCTAGGAGCTACTTGAATTCCCACTTATAAACTCCCGAAACTTTTTGGTTATGCAATCTGGTGTTGGGGATACAGGGGACACAAAATATATCACCCAAACTAACAATACCTAGATCCAGCTGTATCCATCTGTCAACACATAACCAAGAAACCTTCGGAAATCATTTACCTCAACCTTCGAAAAGCATCCGTTATACGAGTTATGGCAATACTCCCGAACTCCCGCCCCAGTACTGGGTGGCGTCGAGGTGATCTCACCAACAACTGCATAAAAGAGATTTCGATGTCGGCGAAACTCAGGTATTCCAGAACTGCAACGATAAAATTGTGACGACAACACCTCGGAGCTCAACTCCCCGGGACACTGCCACAACCCCTAAATGTCAGGAGGCACCAAGAACAATGTTCTCGTCACAAAACCATCGGAACGATTCCAAGATACCCGCGTGATCCTAAAATTTTTTTAGTGAAATTTGAGGAGAGAAGAGTCAAAACTTCTACGTCAGGAGGCCTCACCAGAGCGACGAAGGGACTGAGGAGTAAAAGGAATCCTACTCTCCGATATATATAATCCTAAGACTCAAAACATTTTTGCTCTAGACTCAACAACGCCAGCGATTCGATCAAGCAGGGGGCTCCTAAGTCGGGGATGGCTCTGATTACCAACTTGTAACGCCCACGATGCGGCTATATCTCCCACGTGTCGAGGCACGACTTAGAGGCATAACCGCATTGTGGTTTTGTCGCAAGAAGGGTCATCTTCACACAATCCCATGTAATGAACAAGAATGGGATAAAGAGTTGGCTTACAATCGCCACTTCACACAATACATAAATAAAATCATACATCATACAGAGATACACACATAGGTCCGACTACAGAACCAAAATAAAAGAAGACAACCCAACTGCTAGATCCCCGATCGTCCCAACTGGGCTCCACTACTGATCAACATGAAAATAAACAACACAACGAACAAGATCTTCATCGAGCTCCCACTTGAGCTCGGTTGCGTCACCTGCACTGGTATCCCTGGCACCTGCAACTGTTTTGGAAGTATCTGTGAGTCACGAGGACTCAGCAATCTCACACCCGCGAGATCAAGACTATTTAAGCTTAAGGGAAGGCAAGGGTAAGGTGGTGGAGCTGCAGCAGCGACTAAGCATATATGGTGGCTAACATACGCAAATAAGAGCGAGAAGAGAAGCAACAGAACGGTCGTGAAGCTAGCAATGATCAAGAAGTGATCCTGAACTCCTACTTACGTCAAACATAACCCAGAAACCGTGTTCACTTCCCGGACTCCGCCGAGAAGAGACCATCACGGCTACACACACGGTTGATGCGTTTTAATTAAGGTCAAGTGTCAAGTTCTCTACAACCGGATATTAACAAATTCCCATCTGCCACATAACCGCGGGCACGGCTCTCGAAAGTTTAAACCCTGCAGGGGTGCCCCAACTTAGCCCATTATAAGCTCTCACGGTCAACGAAGGATATTCCTTCTCCTAGGAAGACCCGATCAGTCTCGGAATCCCGGTTTACAAGACATTTCGACAATGGTAAAACAAGACCAGCAAAGCCGCCCGATGTGCCGACAAATCCCGATAGGAGCTGCACATATCTCGTTCTCAGGGCAACACCGGATGAGACATCCTACGAATAAGACCAGACCTCGAGTTTCCACGAGGGGGCCCCGCAGTCTACTCAGTTCGGACCAACACTCGAAGGAGCACTGGCCCGGGGGGGTTAAAATAAGATGACCCTTGAGTCTGCAGAACCCAAGGGAAAAGGGGATAGGTGGTAGCAAATGGTAAAACCAAGATTGGGCCTTGCTGGAAGAGTTTTATTCAAAGCGAACTGTCAAGGGGGTCCCATAAATCACCCAACCGCGTAAGGAACGCAAAATCAAGGAACATAACACCGGTATGACGGAAACTAGGGCGGCAAGAGTGGAAGAAAACACCAGGCATAAGGCCGAGCCTTCCACCCTTTACCAAGTATATAGATGCATTAATTAAGATAAGAGATATTGTGATATCCCAACATAAACATAATCCAACATGGAGCAATCTTCAACTTCACCTGCAACTAGCAACGCTATAAGAGGGGCTGAGCAAAAGCGGTAACATAGCCAAACAACGGTTTGCTAGGAAGGGTGAAAAGGTTAGGGGCTGACATGGCAGTATGGGAGGCATGATATAGCAAGTGGTAGGTAGCGCAGCATGGCAATAGAACGAGCAACTAGCAAAGCAAAGATAGAAGTGATTTCGAGGGGTGGTCATCTTGCCTGAGATCCCGCAAGGAAGAAGAACGAGTCCATGAAGAAGACAAGCGGACGTAGTCGAACGAAACCTCACAACTCCGGAACGAAACCGAAGCTAACGGGAGAAGCAAACCGGAAAGAAACAAACACCATAGTAAACAACCACCACATACACATGGCATGATGCACAAACAGTTATGATGCATATCTGGTTTAATGAGGCATGGCATGGCAAAGTGCAACAAACAATAGTACAAATTAAGTGGAGTTCAATATGCAACGAGTTGCATATTGACGAAACACCACATACGATTATTTAGTTCTCTCTCGGTTATGTACCCAACAATATTAAATGTTGATTACCATGGCAAGAGGTGAAGCATAATAAACTATCTATTTAAGCAAGTTAAATGAGGCCGGAAATAATAAACGACAATTCCGAAAAATCCCCATATGCATATTTTTGATTTGGTACTGTTCTGCCATAAACGCAATTTTAATGTTGTTAAACAGAAAACTGAAGTGCACCATGTTAAACTAGGCATTTTTCTACCCCATTTACATATAAAGTTTATTAAAATCCGAGCTACGGTTATTTAGTTATGAAATAAATCATTTTAACATGGCATATATGCAAAATTAAATAAACAGCAAGTTTAAACATTTTAGCATGGGATGAAAGTGGCATATTATTAACCTACACCAAATTCTAAGCATTTTACATGTTTAAATCATTTTAATCCGATGCACGGTTTATTAATTATTAATGCATGAACATGAGGGGGGTTTCTGCAATACTGTAAATCCTCGGATAATAGCTAAATTCGCAGATCCTGAAAAAAAACATCACATGGGCCGAATCCGGCTGGCCCGATAGGAGCGTGGGCACTGGAGGCTCACCCAGAGGAAGCCGGCTTGAAGAAGCTGGGCCACGGCGCGGGACGCGGCCAGGAGGGCGCGGGTCAACGCGAGCGGACGCGGGATGAGTGACCGGCTCGTTCTAGAGGAAGCAGAGCAGCGGCTGCCGGTGGCGCTTGAGGGCTTGCCGCGGCGGGACTTGGCCGGAGCACGGTGGGATCTGGGCAAGGGCGTTGGAGATGGCCAGATCCGGGCGGCGTCGCTCCCGGCAAGTACTTGGCGGCGGCGGCGGTTCCTTGCTGCGGCAAGTACAGAGAGAGAGAGATGTGTGAGAGAGAGAGCGAGGAGGAGGGACCCAGGGAGAAGGCGCGATGGGGCCAGCCTGGTGATGGAGCTGCTTGCGGCTGGCTCGAGGAGAGGGCAGAGGAGACCGCAGGGTCCTGCTGGTGTTGCTCCGGCGAGGGGCAACGGGTGGTGATGGAGCTCGGGCGTGAGCTCCTGCTCGAGGAAGACGACGGGAAGGTAGCAGCCTCGGGCAGTGAGGAGGACCGACGGGAGTCGCGGCTCCCCGTCTGGCGCTGGGACGAGACGAAGGAGGTCGGCGGCGGCTGGAGAGACAGCACGGGCGCTGGAGGCGTGGACGAACGGCGGCGCGGGGAAGGGGCTCCGGGCGAGCACCTGCTCGGGAGAGGATCGAAGAAGCCTCTCCTTTGGTGCTGGACACGCACGGGAGCCGGGAGGGGAGGCGGCTGTGAGCAGTGGCTGGCCTGGTGCTGAAAGCGAGGGGGAAATTTTGGATCGAGGAGATCCCGAGGAGGGAGAGAATGGACAAGGGTGGCGGCTAGGAGGAAGGATGGGACATCTCCCTAGAAGTTAAGGTTTGTCCATATTTAGATTAGGGGTCTTTATATAGGGAAAGAAAGGGGTACATCTGTTTAAAATCGGACAGCTGAGAAAATATAGTTTAGGAAGTCCAATGAAGAAAACGGTGATGTTTTGTAGATGTTTGGGGATGATGCGGACCCAACGGTCACAACAGTCCGGGTCGGGTTCGGGGAAGTTTTCGGATGCACGCCAGAGGGGGGGTCGGTGGTTGTGCAGAGAGGGTCAAACGGTCAGACAAGAGAGAATCAAAAATCCGGTTGGTCTCGTAACGGTCAACGAAGACAAGGGGAACGCAGCAACTACGAATGAATGCAAATTTTTAAAACATGACGGCAACGAAGTGCCGATGCAATGCAAATGATGCGATGATGAATGCAACACACAAAATAAATAACCGAGCTGACACGCAAAACATGGAACGCATCTGGAGCGTCGGTCTCGGGGCGTTACACCTCCTAACTACTCATGGTCGTCGGCGGGCTCCACGTAGTAGTAGGCACCATCGGGGTAGTAGTCGTAGTCGGTGGGGGTGGCATCTGATTCCTGGGGTCCACCATCTGGTTGCAACAACCAGAAAGAAGAAGGAAGGGGGAAAAGGGGGAGCAAAGCAACCGTGAGTACTCATCCAAAGTACTCGCAAGCATCAGATCTATACTAAGTATGCATTGGTATCAAATGGAATGGCTGTATCTGTGGATTGAACTGCAGAATGCCAGGATAGAGGGGGAAGGCCTAGCCTATCGAAGACTAGCATCTTCAAGCAGCTCCAAGCATCTTGCAGCATGTAGAAGGGTAAAGAATAGCTATTTATATTTAACAAACATGTTGTAGCATTAATGCCCAGAGATTCTTCCTCGACTCCCTGCGAGAAAGCAATCTTGGAGCCACATATCCATCACATATCAAGTATCCATTTCTAGTTGTATAAGATCAGGATACAAGTCTGAACGTCCATTACCGTGGACACGGTATTCGAATATATATCTTCCCTGCAGGGGTGCACCACGTTACCCAACACGCTCGATCACTCTGGCCGGACACACTTTTCTGGGTCAATGCCCGGCCTCGGAAGATCAACACGTCGTAGCCCTACCTAGGCTCAGCAGAGAGGTCCCCGCCAGTCTACATCCTAAGCGCCCCGGGGTCTTGGGCCCATCGCCCGTTGCACTCTGGGTCGTTGCGAGCAGGGTGGATACCAGCACCGCCTCGGATGGCCAGCACGATCCGACCGTGCCGCAGTGCTGAACTGGACGTCTGACAAAGCTTCGGCTGATACTGCGACGTCGAGGCCCATATCTATTCTCGCGTGGTGGTTAGTGCGCAAAGGCCAGAGGCCAATTCAGAACAAATACCCAAACCTGTTAGTGCATTAACAATTAAAGTAGTGACGGCTGCCGGGACAAGTCCGGAGCTACCACCCCCTCCTGGGTGATACCGCTAAACAGCCAGCCGCCACTGTCACATCGCACGGGTGCTCTCCGGGCCCGCCTGGCTTTCACATCAACTCGCGGGTACCCCTCAGGGCCGACCCGACTTCAACAATGGTCTCAAGTAAAGTCAAGGTAACCGTGTGTCCAAAACATCAAGGAAGAAAACCCGAGGAATCACCCCAGGTGGATTCCACTCAATGTAATCATCAAGGTGAACGTAAGAGGGACCACCCTCGAGGTTCACACTTGAGGTGTTGCACGACAGAGCCGTATCGGGAATGGTGAAAGAGGAAATCACCCTCGATGACCACGACCGAATAGCTACACTACAGAATTATCATCAGGAGTGCGTTATGAGGGATCACCCTCGGCACTCGATAGTAGCTCTGCAGAGTCGAGCAACAAAAGGGGCGTGATGTGATGTGAGGTGTCAGGCTCTGGTCATCGATCACGTTGATCGAGTCGTCGAAGATGAAGCAGGGGCAACAAGGACAAGTGGGGGTCATTGACGGATCTCTAACCAACCTATACTAAGAAGTTTAGGACAAGCAGGTAGGTAACAACAGCAGGTACAAAAGCAGGCTATGCATCAGAATAGGAGCAATCAATAACAGTAGCAAAATCCAATGCAAGCATGAGAGAAAGGAATGGGCGATATCGGGATGATCAAAGGGGGGCTTGCCTAGAAGCTCCGCTGAAAGGGAAGAAGGGTTGTCGGTGACGTAGTCGATCACAGGGGCAGCATCAGCGGTCTCGGGGTCTACCAGAGAGAAGAGGGGGAAGAAACAATAAATACATAGCAAGCAAGTGCATAACAGGACAACAAGCAGAGCTAGACGTGTTCTAACGCGGTGCTACCCGATACCGGCGAAGGGGGGAACATCCGGGAATGTTTTCCCGAAGTTTGGCATTTTCGGACAAACAAAACAGAGGGGGGAAGTTGCATGTTTGCTATGCTAGGGACGTGTGGCGGACGAACGGACCACGTATTCGGATTCGTCTCGTCGTTCTGAGCAACTTTCATGTATAAAACTTTTTCATCTGAGTTACGGATTGTTTTATATGTTTTTCCAAAGATTTAGACATCATCCTGATTTTATTTTTTAATTCGAAAATAATTGCTAAAACTCTAGATGCACCCAGCACAGTGTACACAAAGTGTACACAGTGACTGACAGGTGGGCCAGGGGGTCGCAGTTGACCAGTCAACATTTGACTGGTCAATAGGGGGTGGGGCCCCTTGTCATAGAATCATGTGACTAATTACAAATTAGGTAGTTTAATTAGTAGGTTAAGTTAACTAAGTAAACTTAATTAAGTTAATTAATTAACTAAATTATATACTTTTATTTATTTTTATTTTTATCTTTCTTCTTTTTTAAGAAAAGGGGCTGGTGGGGCCCCTTTGGCAGTGGCCCAGGGGCCAGCTGGGGCGGGTTACTGCGCGCGGGCGAGGGGTGCCCGTCGGGGCAGACCCGGGCGACGGGGAGCGGCGGGGGCGAGCGGGCGTTTGGCCGGCGAGGGCGGCGGCAGTGCGCGGGGAGCAGCGGGGAGAGCGGCCGCGGGGTGGGCGCGGCCGGGCGCCGGCGCGGGCGGCGGAGGCGGGCGCGAGGAGCGGCGGGCGAAGGCGGAGATGGCAGCGGGGGCTGCAGCGGGGAGCGAGGCGCGGCGCAGGGGACGCCGCCGGCGCAGCCGGGCGAAGACAGGCGCGGCCCCAGCGGGCGCGGACGGCTGCGGCGGAAGGGCAAGCGGCAGTGCGCAACAGCAGCCGCGAGCAGACTGCAGCAGAGCAGAAGCAGCGGCTCGAACAGCAGCGGCAGCGACGCGATAGCAGCAACAGTATCAGGCGACAGCAGCAGTGGCGGTCGGCGAGCAAGTGAGCAGAGGCGGGGCGTGGTGGGCGGCAGCAGGCGCGCGGTGCGCACCAAGGTGAGGCCCGGGATGGCTGTGGGTGTGCGCGCAGAGCACGACCAGAGGGGCGTGCTATGAGCGCGGGGAACGGGGCGAGCTTGCCCGTCGGGCATGGCTGGAGCACGATCACGTCGGCGGCCATCTATGACTACCAAAGGAGAGCACAGAGAGAGAGGGGGATATGGGGCTCACTGCCGTTGCAGAGCAGGCCCGGGGATGACTTGAGACGGCCGGAGTCGACGACGGCGGATGGCGGTCCGAGGAGGAAGACGGGTGAATCGATGGCTCGGCCACGCTCCAACTCGAATCCGCGCGCGTAGTGGACGAAGACGAAGACGCAGAAGCTCCTAGACGTCCTTCCATGGCGCGGGGTGGCTCCAGTGCATGTGGACGACGACGGCGCGGCCATTGGCATCTCGGGCGAGCTCAGAAACGAGTGAGGGAGGCGAGGGGAAGCGGAAAAGAGCTAGGGTTCGTCGACGAGGCAGGGGAGCTCTTTATACGCGCGGGGAAATGGCGGAGAGGCGCGGGATGACCGCCAGGGCGACTGGTCGAGGCCGTGGTGGGCATTGGAGGCATCCACGATTCCCCCCTCCCTGTAGCGTGAGGAGGGGGATGAGTGGGGGTGTGGGTTGGGCTGGCCTGGCTTGGCCAGCTGAGCCAAGGCCCAGGGGAGGGGAGGGAGTTCCCTTTTTATTTTCCCTTTGCATTTTCTTTTCCTTTTCTCACATTTTATTTTCTATTTTCTATTTAGTTTTATTATAGTTTTAGTTTTACAAAAAACAACACTAGCCCCTAAATTAGAACTATTAAATACACCACTGCCACATTTAGTTTGAGGTTCAAAATAAAATAGTTTAGCACTTTTATAATTTAAAAAGTATTTAATAATTATTTTTAGCTACTGTATTCACAAAAAAGCATTTAAATACTTTACAAAAGTGTTCGGTCAACACCATAATTAGTTATGGAATATTTGCCACACTTTGAATATTTTTGTTTTCATGTTTGAGAATCTTGAATTTTGGGCTTTAATTAGAATTTGAGTTTGAACTAAGATTTGGATCAAGCGAGGATTAGGAACAGTGATGTGATGACATGGCACCTTTAGCGGGGGATTACTGTAGCTTAATTATCTGGGCGTCACACCTATCTTGCAAGTCAATAGTCACCTACTATGTGTTATGATCCGGCAACCCTGAAGTGACAATAATCGGGACCACTCCCGGTGATGATCGTAGTATGAGGAGTTCATGTATTCACTAAGTGTTAATGCTTTGGTCCGGTACTCTATTAAAAGGAGGCCTTAATATCCCTTAGTTTCTGATAGGACCCCGTCGCCACGGGAGGGTAGGACAAAAGATGCCATGCAAGTTCTTTTCCATAAGCACGTATGACTATATTCGGAATACATGCCTACATTACATTGATGAACTGGAGCTAGTTCTGTGTCACCCTATGTTATAACTGTTGCTGAGGAATCGCATCCAACATAATTCTCCATCACTGATCCAATGCCTACGAGCTTTTCACATATTGATATTTGCTTAGTTACTTTACCGTTGCCACTGTTACAGTTACTACAAAACCGCTACTGTTACTTTTGCCACCGTCACCGTTACCTCCATACTACTTTGCTACTAAATACTTTGCTGCAGATATCAAGTTTTCTAGGTGTGGTTGAATTGACAACTCAACTGCTAATACTTGAGAATATTCTTTGGCTCCCCTTGTGTCGAATCAATAAATTTGGGTTGAATACTCTACCCTCGAAAACTGTTGCGATCCCCTATACTTGTGGGTTATCAAGACTATTTTCTGGCGCCCTTGCCGGGGGGCATAGCTCTATTCTTTGAGTCACTTGGGATTTATATCTATTGATCACTACGAGGAACTTGAAAGACGAATAAACCAAGATTTATCCCTCAACTGCGAGGGGAGGTAAGGAACTGCCATCTAGCTCTGCACTTGATTCACCTTCTGTTATGAGTAATTTGTGACACCTACACATGCTATTGATTTTGATAGGTCGCATGTTATTGATGATGCCACTTCTGCTATGCATGATACTTATGATGAAACTACTTCTATGCTTGATACTATTGTGCCATTAGGTGAATTTCTTGATGAACAACTTGCTAGGGCTAGAGAGAATGAAATTATTGAAACTGATAATATTGATGAAAGTGATGATGAAGATTATCCCCCTATATATGAATTGCCTGTTGTGCCTGAGGGTTATGTTATGGATGAAGAAACTGCTAGAGACTTTCTTGCTTGCAATGATAGATATGATGTTAAGAAATTATTAGCAAAGCTGAAAGAAAAATCTTTGAATGCTAGAATGAAATATGACCCTGCTTTTGCTACTTCACCTATCTGTATTTCCGATAAGGATTATGATTTCTCTGTCGATCCTGAGATAATTACTTTGGTTGAATCTGATCCTTTTTATGGCTATGAATCTGAAACTGTTGTGGCACATCTTACTAAATTAAATAATATAGCCACCCTATTCACTCATGAGGAAAAAATTCGTTACTACTATATCCTTAAGTTATTTCCGTTCTCATTAAAGGCTGATGCTAAAATATGGTTTAATTCTCTTGATCCTGGTTGTGTGCATAGTCCCCAGGATATGATTTATTACTTCTCTGCTAAATATTTCCCCGCTCATAAGAAACAAGCTGCTTTAAGGGAAATATATAATTTTGTGCAAATTGAAGAAGAGAGTCTCCCACAAGCTTGGGGGAGGCTTCTCTGATTACTTAATGCTTTGCCTAATCATCCTCTCAAGAAAAATGAAATACTTGATATCTTTTATAATGGACTAACAGATGCTTCCAGAGACCACCTGGATAGTTGTGTTGGTTGTGTTTTCAGGGAAAGAACTGTTGATCAAGCTGAATTGCTATTGAATAATACGTTGAGTAATGGAAATGATTGGGCACTTCCTGAACCAACTCCTAAGCCAACTCCGAAGAAAAGGGGTATTCTATTTCTCAGTCCTGAAGATATGCAAGAGGCAAAGAAATCTATGAAAGAAAAAGGTATTAAAGCTGAAGATGTTAAGAATTTACCACCTATTTAAGAAATACACGGTCTTGATAACCCGACACAGGTAGTAAAGGTAAATTCTCTCTATAGATTTGATGAAGGTGATATTCCTCGTTATAAGTCTGCTAGCCAATGCTTAGATGAGTTCGATAATTTTGTTGTTAAACAAGAAAACTTCAATGCTTATGTTGGTAGACAATTGAAACATAATGCTTATATGATTGAACACTTGAGTGATTATATGTCTAGCGTTAAACGTGAACTTAAACTCATTAGTAAACATGCTTCTATGGTTACCACTCAAGTAGAACAAGTGCTTCACTACTAGAATCAGCTACTTTGCCATCTGCCAGCTCTTTGCCGTCAGCTAGCAGACGGCAAAGAAGCTCTTTGCCATCAGCTACCCAAAAGCTGACGGCAAAGAACTGGCTGATGGCAAAGACTTTCTTTGCCATCAGCCAGTTCTTTGCCGTCCGCTAGCTGACGGCAAAGATTCTTTGCCGTCGGCTAGCTGACGGCAAAGAGGGAGGGGGCCCCACTGACGAGCTGCTTAAAAAAACTTAACGGCCCCCCTCTTTGCCGTCTGCTAGCAGACGGCAAAGAGCAAAAAAGCGGACGGCAAAGGGGGCGGACGGCAAAGATTTAACATATCTAACGGCCGCGCCCACCCCGCCCTGTTTCTCTCCCTGCTCTTCACACGCGCGCCGCCGCCCGGTCGCCCCACCACCCGCCGCCCCACCGGCCCCCCGCCCCGTCGCCACTGCCGCCCGGCGCCGTCGCCCCACCACCCGGCGCCCCACCGGCCCCCCGCCCCGTCGCCCCCGCCGCCCTACCGTCTCGGTGCGGCCGCGCCCCGGCCCCCCCCCCCGCCCCCCACCGCCCCGGGCCCGGCGCCGCCGCCCCAGGCCGCCCCGCCCCCCTCCTCCACCGGCCACCTCCTCCAACGGCCCTGCCCCAGGTGAGCTCTACCTCCTCTTTTTTTCCTTTTTTTCTATTTTTTTAGTTTTAGGTTTATGTTTAGTTTAGATTTAGTTTTAGTTTTAGGTTTAGTTTTAGGTTTAGTTTTAGTTTAGTTTTAGGTTTAGATTTAGTTTTTTCCTTTTTTCTGTTTTTTTGTTTTAGGTTTATGTTTAGTTTAGATTTAGTTTTAGTTTTAGTTTTAGTTTTAGATTTAGGTTTAGTTTAGTTTGAGGAAAGAAGAAGAAGAAGAAGAAAAAAAGAGGAGAGGAGGAGAAGAAGAAGAGGAAAAAGGAAAGGAAGAAGAAGAGGAGGAGGAGGAGAAGAAAAAAGAAGAAGAGGAAGAAGAAGAAGAAAAAAGAGGAGGAGAAGAAGAAGAGGAAAAAGGAAAGGAGGAGGAGGAAGAAGAAGAAGAAGAAGAAGAAGAAGAAGAAGAAGAAGAAGAAGAAGAAGAAGAAGAAGAAGAAGAAGAAGAAGAAGAAGAAGAAGAAGAAGAAGGAAAAAAAGGAAGAAAAGGAATAAAAGGAAGAAGAGGAAGAAGAAGAAAAGGAAAAAAGAGGGAAAAACCCCGACCCGACACGGCACCCCGACCCCGACCCGGCACCCCGACACGACACCCCGACCCCTAGACCCCGACCCCGACACCCCGACCCCGACCCCGAGCCTGACCCGACACCCCGACCCCGACACCGACACGGCACCCCGACCCCGACCCCGACCCGACACCCCGACCCCGACCCCGACACGGCACCCCGACACCGACACGACACCCCGACCCCCGACACCTCCCGAAAAGGTGTTCTTTGGCCTTCCAGAGGCCGACGGGGTCATATATTTGTGAATTATTAGTTAGGTCATATATTTTTTGATTTTGTTATGAAAAACATCATATATAATTGTGTTGATCGGGTAGTTTTAAATGTGCAGTTGTTTCATCGCTGCGAGGTTTGGTGTTCGACGACCTCGCCGTGCGTTTGACGAGCTCTGCCCCTTCGTTCGAGGGTGAGCACAAATGACATGTCCTCCTCCCCCATTAATTATTTGATCTATTCCGATGAAACTTGATAGCTAGCTATATATGTGTCTTGAATCATCAGTATGCGTAACCAATATGTGTCTCCCGTTCGAAAGCGTCATAGTTATAAATATGCATGCATTTGCATATTTATAACCTTGATTCTTTCGAATTGTCCAAAGCTATCCATGGACAGCCCGAGTATGTTTAGATTGGGTTCATTTTCCCATATGCTTTGCTCTGGATCCGATGCATAAATTTCACGAGTGCCTCCCCTGTTGTTCTCCGGGTACACATCCTCTCTGTTTATTGCAGAGACGTGTATCAGGAGAACAGCGGGGAGGTGCTGCCGAAATTTTGCGTAGGATCCGGAGCATAGCATGGGAAAATGAACCCAATCTAAACATACTCGGGTGGGATTAGGACCTATCATTACCTATTAGAGTGTAGGTTGCATGGACGTAATAAAATTGACAAAGTAGATCAACTGATGAATATATATATATATATTTGTTGTGTGTCTAGTAGCTCTGAAAGTCAAGATGAGTGATCGTGCGTGGATGTACACCGGTCACACTGGTCAGAACAAATGGAGCACTGAATGGTTCACAAAAACCAAGGGGTTTGTGCGAGCCGCATTTGCAAATGGCCAGAGGAAAACCTGGTGCCCCTGTTTACGGTGCGGCAATTGGGAAAAGAGGACAGAGGCTGAAATGGGCAAACACCTGCAGAAGAGTGGTTTTACGCCCGATTATACGGTGTGGACATTTCATGGTGAGTCTGCCCAACGTGACCGAGCTGAGGTGGATCGTCGTCGCACCGATGAGCATGGTACCGGGATGGAAAACATGGTGCAAGACTTCGATGATGCTCGGGATTCGGACGAGGAGATGGAGGAATCTGCAAAGGCCTTCAATGAAATGTTGGAGTCTTCAAAACGTCCGCTCCATGAGCACACTGAGCTTTGTCAGTTGGATGCCATCTCACAAGTAATGGCTCTGAAGGCTCAGTTCAACTTGGGCAGAGAATGCTACGATGCAATGATGACAGTATTTGGACGCTTTCTACCCAAAGGCCATGTAATGCCTGCAAACCTGTACCAGTCGGACAAAATCCTCCGTGCACTGAAGATGCCCTATGATAAGATACATGCCTGTGAGAAAGGATGTGTCTTGTTTAGGCTTGACTATGCGGACTTGAACTATTGTCCCATTTGCAAGTCTTCCAGGTATGTTGTGGTAGACAACGGTATGGGTGAGAAGACACAGACCAAAATCCCCGTTAGTGTTCTTCGGTATATGCCAATCGTACCAAGACTTCAACGTCTTTTCATGGTCGAAGAGACGGCCAGACAGATGACATGGCACAAAACGGGCAAAAGAACCGAACTAGATGCAGATGGGAATCTGATGATTGTACACACATCGGATGGTGTTGCGTGGAAAAAGTTTGATGAATTACATGGTGACAAAGCGGCAGATCCGAGGCATCCTCGAGTCGGCATCAGCACGGATGGGTTCAGTGTGTTTGGTATGACGGCAGCCCAATACAGTTGTTGGCCCGTATTTGTCTTTCCACTCAATCTCCCCCCCGGACAGATTATGCAAAGAAAGAACATTTTCCTGACGTTGATAATTCCAGGGCCCAACTATCCGGGGAAAAATATGAATGTGTACATGCAGCCGCTTAAGGACGAATTGCAAGAAGCCTGGGATAATGGGTTCAAGACATACGACGCCTATAGCAAACGGAACTTCATAATGCGTGTCTGGTACATGTACTCGACGCATGACTTGCCGGCGTATGCGCTATTCGTTGGCTGGTGTGTGCATGGAAGGTTCCCGTGCCCCACATGCAAGGGAGCTCTTGAGTTTCGTTGGCTTCAGGCCGGTCGCAAGTTTTCTTGCTTCGACATGCATAGACAGTTCCTGAATCCTCGCCATAAGTTCAGGAAAGACAAGAAGAACTTCATCAGAGGTAGAGTTGTCAAAAACTCTGCACCACCTGCATTGACAGGCCAACAGACCCTGGATCAGTTAAACGCTCTCGAGCCAGATCCAGAGCGTCCAGGGTACTTCAAGGGGTATAATTCTAAGCACGCCTGGACTCACAAAACATGCTTATGGGATCTGCCTTACTTCAAAGACCTCCTTTGCCCACACAACATCGACGTGATGCACACTGAGAAGAATATCGCCGAGGCACTTTTTGGTACATTGTTCGGCATAGATGGGAAGTCAAAGGATAATACTAAGGCTAGAGTCGATCTGGAGGCGCTATGTGATAGGCCGTTACAAAACATGAAAGAACCGAAAGGAAAGCAGAACTGGACGAAGCCAAAGGCATGGTTCAATCTTGGAAGGCCAGCTATGAGGGAAATTATCTTGTGGGTGAAAATGCAGTTGATGTTCCCCGATGGGTATGCAGCGAATCTAAAGAGGGGAGCCAGTCTTGATAAATTGAAGATATTTGGTCTCAAGAGTCATGATTGGCACATATGGATTGAGCGGGTAATGCCGGTGATGTTGCGTGGCTTCATCCCTGAGGATGAATGGCTAGTACTGGCAGAACTCAGCTATTTCTTCCGTGTTCTTTGTGTGAAAGAACTATCGCCTGGCGTGCTAGAAGAAATGGAAGAGTTGGCGCCGGAGTTGATCTGCAAGTTAGAGAAGATCTTTCCACCGGGCTTCTTTAATCCAATGCAACATTTGATTTTGCATCTCCCGACCGAGGCAAGATTGGGGGGGCCCGTGCAAAATCGTTGGTGCTACCCAACTGAGAGGATGCAGAAGACGCTTCGACAAAAATGTAAAAATAAACGTAGAATTGAAGCATCGATGGCTGAGGCATTCATCACTGAGGAGGCGGCAAACTTCGTGACAGCACACTACGAAGCCAAAAATCGTCATTTGCATAATCCGAAGCCTCGGTACAATGCTGACGACCCTAAAAAGGGTGGATCCAACCTCAGCCTATTCAAAGGGAATCTCGCACCAGCCAGTGTTTCAAATCCAGTATCTTTGGATAACGAACAATGGCGGACCATTTCGTTGTATATCTTCAACAACCTGATAGAAGTGCGGCCGTACATCGAGTAAGTTCTCGGTACATTGTTTCGCAACTTCTATTTCCTTTGAACTGCTCTTATTCCTGGATATTTCATACAGTCGATACGTCGCCTTATTCTCGTATGGAGCGGTGATCCAAAAGGATTCTGTCGAAGAGTATGAGCTTCTCGCAAAGCAAGGAGGCGGCTATCCCGGTTTCATCTCTTGGTTCAAACAAACGGTAATTTCTATTAGACAATTTCATTTCATTCGCTAATTTGTGCGTAATGCAACAATCCTTTCATATTAAACTTGTAGGCTAATTCAGAGTCTATGGACGCCGAATTGAGACAAGTCGCTAATGGTTTTGACTATAAGGTCCGTTCATTTGACAAATACGACATCAACGGGTATCGCTTTCGTACCTATGGCAAAGAGCTATCTATGGCCGACCGAAAGTCTACAAATTGTTGTGTATCTGCTATCGGCGAAGGAGGTACCGAGTATTATGGGAGAGTTGAAGCAATTTATGAACTTCTATTCTATGGTGAAAACCCACCGAATGTCGTAGTCTTCAAATGTTATTGGTTTCAGCCGAAGGAGACTAGAAGGACTCATGAACATATAGGGCTAGTTGAAATCAACCAAAGCACCCATTTAGATGTTCCTGATGTCTATATTACGGCTCAACAGGCGACCCAAGTATTCTATCTACCGTGGGCCTGCCAAACTAATCCAAATCTGAAAGGTTGGGATGTCGTTTATGAAGTGCCGCCACGTGCTAGACTATCTCCCCCAAAGGAAGAGGATTATGAACCTCACATTAACCCAGACACATATGAAGGAGAATTCTTCCAAGAGACACGTCTTTCCAAAAAGCGTTTCAAGAACCGCTATACTTCACCCCAAAACATTGAAGTAGACAGCGACAGTGAATCCGACATCACCCCAGAGGAGGAACAAGAAGAGCCGGAACAAGAAGAGGTTACTGCTGCGGATGACCTGTCATTGCTTGACCGATTACGTCAAGGTGGCCTTCCACATGTTGATGCCACTGAACCCTATGAGCCCGTCATTGATTATAGTGATGATGATGATTATGCATTTATTGATGATACTGATCGAGATTATTAGTAGTGTCAGGTATTAAATTTTTTATGTTGTACTTGATGATGATACACTTAAGTGATACACATATTATTATTCATGTCGGTCTTTTTTTTATGTTGTACTAATTTCGTTTACTGTTTGTCATGGCAGGTGTTGAAAGATGGTGGGCGCTGGTCGGGAGCGCGCCAAGGCCCCTTCTTCGTCGGCGCGTGGTCTGAGGTCTTCCATTCCAGACGCACCTCTCCGCCGAGCGTTGCTGGACAGTATGGCGACACCGCCGGGCCCTTCTTCGTCGACCGCGGTGCCCAGCAGGGGACGAGGTAGGAAGAGAGGAGGTGGGGCACGTGGTCGCGGGAGAGGAGGTAGGGTGACTGCTACGGCGCCTTCCTCGCCGCCACCCCCAGCTGTTTCACCCGAGCACGTGACTGCTAGGGTGGACTCGTCCGAGGAGGAGGCTACACGGACTCCGGTCCACGAGCCTCCGGTCCACGGGTCTTGGGCCCACGAGCCTCGGTCGACTGGCCTTCGGCCCACGAGACCCCGGAGGAGCACACGTCCGGATGGGGTACCTGGCCGGATCAGCCCGAGGAGCCGAGTGGCCATGCTGATGATGGCGGGGAGCCGACTGATATTGAGGAGGAGGGGGCACCGTCTACCAGCGTGGTGCTACACGGCTCCCGTCCGTGCCGGCGACCCGCGAGCAGAGGTGGTTGATTTTCCCTGATGGGGAGAGGTACGTAAGTGCATTTAATATTTTTGTACCTTCTGCATTCACGTTTCTTCAAATAACTAATGCGTTGGCCTTGTCATGCTGCAGGGGTTGGGACCACCATCATAGTGTCCGCCGGCCCAACTCCGTCCTTGGAGTTCTTTGCCGGCAAAACTTCCCGGGGTTTGTCACGTTGCCTGGTGAGGGTCGGCTTCCAGAGCTTGGATTGAGCTGGGAGCACTACTTGGCTGCCCCGGCCCCGCCGGATGAGATTATCGACGGTGTCTTGTGCGACACGAGGGCAGACATGGTGATCAGAAAGTTCTGGGTAATTTCTCCTTTACACATTTAAAAATCTTCAACTAGCTAGTTATTAATTGTACTAATCAATATTGTCTCATTTGATTGCAGACATTCTACAGGTGTGAGGAGGGATACGAGGAGGACGCGGCACATGTTATCGAGAACGTCTGCAAGCGCCTACTACAGAACTTACGGCACGAGGCTCGGGTGCAGGCTGTTCGAGACTACTACGCCTTGCGTGGTATCAAGAAGACCAAGCCGGCGTGCCGCGATAAGTTCCTGAGTAAGGAGCAGTACATGAAGGTAATTCTTAAGGCCTTCTACTTAAGTTCCTTCATTTAGTAATTCTTAGCCGTAGCGCTCAAGTTTCTATTTGCTAACTTAGGCGCCTCCGAGATGGTGTGCGGATCGGATGGATTGTTGGGAGGTGTTGGTCAATGAGTGGTGCTCAAAAGAATGGCTAGCCCTCCACAACGAGGCCAAGGACAAACGTGCCCAAATGGAAGGTGTGCCACACCATCAAGGCAGCTCCAACTTATATCAGTTCGGGCGGAACTGGGTATGTGGTTTGCTTCATGATTCATGCAATTCATTCATCATGCTAGCTTGAGCCCTTTAATTACTAATTTACATTGTTTCTCTCTTTCAGGCACGCCACAATAAGGTGGATAAGGTGCCAGAGGTGTACGACCTGTATGCCATGGCCCACACTGCCTCTTTCAAGAAAGTCAAGGCTTTCTCTCAGTCTGACCTCGATGATGCAAACAACTTCACCAACATCTCCTCCCACAACAAGCTCGTGAGATATAGAGATGAGGGGAAGGCGAGGAAAGGGGAGGACTTTAACCCGAGCCAGGGTCCCATTGATCCAGAGCTGGTGATGATATCTGGTGGCGGGAGGTCCCATGGCTCCATAGCCATTGGAGATGGACTTATCCGTTGTCCTAGCACTCTCCCGGAGATCAAGGCGCGCCAGTCGAGCTCCGCTCCTGAGATAAGGCCTCGTGAACGGCCAGTGCAACTCGCCATCAAGGTTAGTGATACGTACTCAGCTATCTTTCTCCATTACATTGTGTGCGCTTCCATCAATGATTACAAATGGTCATGTGAGTGGTGTTGCAGGCTGCTATACAGAGTGAGAGAGATAGAACGGAGAAACTTCTGGCGGAGGCGGCGGAGAGGCAGCGGGAGTTGGAGGAGAGGACGACAAAGATGATGGAGGAGGAGAGGGCACGGAATGACATGCAGGCAAGGGCCATGTACGAGCTCCTTGTGGTAAGTTTCTTCTGCAGATTAGCCAAAACATTCATGTAGTGTTTGTCTCATTACTAACTAGTATGACTGAGTCGTCAAAACCAAATGTGCAGTCTGTGTGCGAGAAGACCGGTCAGACCGCTCCGCCGATGCCAGTGATTGCTCCTGGGACCACGGTGAGTTTAATTTGAATGGACATTACTTGCTAGTCTTAACATTTGAGTGTCATCATGCTAACAAGACATTGGAAATGATCTTTGGTGCAGCGTAACTCCAGACAAGCATCGCACGATCCTTCTCCAGCTACCGACACGAGCCAGCCCGCTCCTACACCTCCTGGATCATGGTAAGTTTATCTAGTGTTTTGCTTAACACATGCATAAAGACCTAGACTTAGCTTTATTTCCTCCAATGCTTACCATAATGACCTAGACTTAGCTTCTTCTCCTCCAAAATGACTTAATAAGCTTACTGACCTCCAAAACCATCCATTTTACCTAAGTTAGCTCTAAAACGATCTGTACTTAGCTTACTTATGTCAAAAATTGCATAATTAGCTTAGTTAGCTCATAAACGATCCATTTTACCTAAGTTAGCTCTAAAATGACCCATTTTACCTTGGTTAGCTTATAAATGATCCAGTTCATCCAAGTTAGCTCAAAAATGACCCATTTTACCTAGATTAGCTCCTAAATGATCCATTTTACCTACGTTAGCTTTAAAATGACCCATTTCACCTAGGTTAACTCCAAAATGACCCATCTTACCTAGGTTATCTCATAAACGATCCATTTCAACTAATTTAGCTCATAAACGATCCATTTCACCAAGTTAGCTCAAAAACGATCCATTTCACCTAAATTAGCTCTTAAATGATCCATTTCACCTAAGTTAGCTCAAAAAGATCCATTTCAACTAAATTAGCTCATAAATGATCCATTTCACCTAAGTTAGCTCAAAAACGATCCATTTCAACTAAGTTAGCTCATAAATGATCCATTTCACCTAAGTTAGCTAAAAAACGATCCATTTCACCTTAGTTACCTCAAAAACGATCCATTTGACCTTAGTTAGCTCATAAACGACCCATTTCAACTAAGTTAGCTCATAAATGATCCATTTCACCTTAGCTAGCTCATAAACGACCCATTTCAACTTAGTTAGCTCATATATGATCCATTTCACGTAAGTTAGCTCATAAATGACATACTCTTCTTGTTCTAGTCTTCTTCTTGTTCTACTCTTCTTGTTCTAGTCTTCTTCTTGTTCTACTCTTCTTGTTCTAGTCTTCTTATTCTAGTCACCTATTTCTAACTTTCTTATTTTGCCATTTTGCAGATTTCATTCACTTCATGGAAGCTAGCTTGCTATGGAGTGCTTGTTTATGTATGGATGGAACTTGTTTATGTATGAATTGATGGATGGAACTTGCTTATGTAATATGTATGGATGGAACTTGCTTATGTATGAATGGATTGAACTTGCTTATGTATGAATGTATGGAACTTATGTGCTGGATATATGTGATATGAATGCCTGTGAAATATATCTATATATGTCATATATATTTGCTGTGAAAATTGTTGGATTTAATAAAAAACAGAAAAAAGAGCCAATATGCAGGCTCTTTGCCGTCTGCCACCGACGGCAACGGGCTCTTTGCCGTCTGCCGCGGACGGCAAAGAAGCCACGTGGCATCCAGCTGTGCTTCCTGGGAGCTGACCCATTTGGTCAGTTTGCCTACAGTGGCAGACGGCAAAGAGTAAACAATTTTGCCGTCAGCGGCGGACGGCAAAGGACTGCCATGTAGTGACGTGTAGATGACATCATACGGCGGACGGCAAAGACACTAGAAAGTTTGCCGTCTGCCGCGGACGGCAAAGGCCTGCCGTTAGCCACTTAACGGACTGACAGCGCAATTATTGCCGTCCGCTCTCTTTGCCGTCCGCGGCAGACGGCAAAGGGCCTTTGCCGTCAGCCGCCCGGAAGCAGACGGCAAAGTAGCTCTTTACCGTAGCCTACTTTGCCGGAGCCTTTTGCCGTCCGCGGCGGACGGCAAAGGTCTTTGCCGTCCGCCGTTCATGCCTTTGCCGTCCGCCGTGGCAGACGGCAAAATAGCTGATTCCTGTAGTGCTTAAACGCCTCAAAATATTCTCTCTATAGATATTAAACTAATGAAACCAATGATTAGATGAGTTTGAGAATTTATGTTAGCAAGAAGACTTCATGCTGTTTGGCAGACAATTAAACGCAATGCTTATAGATTGAACCTTGATGATTATATTCTAGAGTTAAAGGTGAATTAAACTATTAGTAAGCATGAGCCATGATTAACTCAGTAGAACAATGCTTAAAGCTCAAATATTTGCTCAATGATAAATAATAAGAATGATAATGTAAAGTGTGCTAGAGGGGTAGAATGAACTCAGGAACTTTGTAATCCTGAGGCCACCTAGAAATGAGCAGTTTAGAGAACTAATGTAGATCCTATGTCTTCTAAGAGAGAAAAAGAAAATGTATGATTGCATCTCTAGTGACCTGTTGCTGACACTGAGATCATATTTCTATTTCTGATGCTGAAACACAGTCTGGTGATGAACATGAACCTAGTGATAATGTTAATAATGATGTTCATGTTGATGCTCAACCTAGCAATGACATGATGAGAGATCAACCTACTGTTGATCTTGATAACCCACAACCAAAGAATCAACGTTATGATAAGAGAGACTTCGTTTCTAGGAAGCACGGTAAAGAAAGAGAACCATGGGTTCAGAAACCCATGCCTTTTCCTCCCAAACTATCCAAGAAAAAGGATGATGAGGATTTTGAGAGCTTTGCTGAAATGATTAGACCTATCTTTTTGCGTATGCGTTTGACTGATATGCTTAAAATGAATCCTTATGCTAAGTACATGAAAGATATTGTTACAAATAAAAGAAAGATACCGGAAGCTGAAATTTCCACCATGCTTGCTAATTATACTTTTAAAGGTGGAATACCTAAGAAAAAAGGAGATCCAGGAGTACCAGCTATACCATGCTCCATTAAAAGAAACTATGTTAAAATTGCTTTATGTGATCTTGGAGCCGGTGTTAGTGTTATGCCTCTCTCTTTATATCATAGACTTGATTTGAATAAGTTGACACCTACTGAAATATCTTTACAAATGGCTAATAAATCAACTGCTATACCTGTCGGTATTTGTGAAGATGTGCCTGTTGTGGTTGCAAACGTTACTATTCTAACGGACTTTGTTATTCTTGATATTCCCGAGGACGATAGTATGTCGATTATCCTTGGTAGACCCTTTTTGAATACTGCAGGGGCTGTTATTGATTGCAACAAAGGCAATGCCACTTTTCATGTTAATGGTAATGAGCATACGGTACACTTTCCGAGGAAACAACCTCAAGTCCACAGTATCAATTCTATTGGAAAAATTCCAATGATTACTATTGGAGGTTTTGAATTCCCTCTTCCTACTGTCAAGAAGAAATATGATATTCTTATTGTTGGGGATGTGCATATCCCCGTTGAGGTAACCTAGTGCTATTCGAAATTTCTCCGGTTCCATTCGAAAAGAATTTCTTAACAAGACTTGATCAACCTTGTTAGTGGATTCCTTTTGATGAGCATGAGACGGATGAAGTTAGAAAGCACAATTCTCTGTACCCTCCTTTTACTTTCTATTATTTAGATTAAATAAAGCAAAAATAGTATTTTCTGTCTGTTTTCTGAATTATCCTTGCAATAGAAAAATACCCCGAAAATAAAAGTTCTCCAAATGCCCCGAAAATGAAATATGATTTTTTGTAGAATATTTAAGAATATCTGGCACTGAGAAAACACCAGAGGGGGCAACCACCTGGCCACGAGGGTGCAGGGCGCGCCCTACCCCCCTGGGCGCGCCCCCTGCCTCGTGGGCCCCTCCACTTATTCCAGCACCCACACACTCCTTCTTCCTCCATAAAAAATCACCAACCAGCTCAAGCACGAGTTCTATCTCATCTTGCTGCCATTTTCGATCTCCTTGCTCAAAGCTCCATTCAAAAAACTGCTTTGGGGGATTGTTCTTCAGTATGTGACTCCTGCAATGGTCCAATTAGTTTTTGTTCTAGTGCTTTATTTCTTGCAAATTTTTGCTGCCTAGGTGACCCTGTTCTTGAGCTTGCATGTCAAATTTATATGGTCCCAAGTAGTTTTAATGCATGATATAGCCTCTAGGCACTTGTGGGAGTAGTCGCTATCAATTTTGTTGAGTTTGGTTCACTTTTACTTGGAGTTACTAAAAATTTCAGAAATTTTTCAGAGGAAGAAATATGTTTAGGAAGATGTACCAAGGTGGTTCTTCAAGGAAGCAAGGACCTAGACCTACAATACGTGAGCCGGACCATGAACCACCAAGAGAAGCTCAAGTGCGGCCTTGTGAATGGCCGTCAGAAAATTTCATGGTCCGAGCAGGAATTAAGGAGGAATTCGAGGCATATGTGCGTAACGCTGATTTGGAGGGCTTCGTGTCAGATAAGTGCCTCCAACACTACTACCTTACTGATTCCTTTGTAAGGAGATTTAGATTTTCATCATCACGCAACTCTCACACGGTCCTGTTTGATCTTTATGATAAATCCTATACCATGGACCTAGAGGATTTTACTACTGCTTGTAAACTCCCGCAGTGGGGTAGTCCTAGTGAACCCCGCAAATCTGAGTTTAGAGATTTTCTTGCTAGTATCATAGTTGGGGAATCTAGAGAAATAACACAAGCTACCATAGGGAGCATTCACTTTCCCGCCATACATTATTTTGCTCTCTTTATAGGTACATGCATTAACGGCAAGGATGGGGCATGTCACATGTGTGTTCCAGATCTTAGTGTTCTCAAGAGTGCTGTATTAGGAGATAAACAATATAACTTGGGGGCCATTGTTGCACGTAGGTTGCATCATAACAGTATTAGTGGAGATTTGTTTGGTGGGATTTATGCAACTCGATTAGCTAATTATCTTGAGGTACCCATACATGAAAATGATATGGAGTTGCCTCCTGCTTATCTAGATTTTAATGCTATGGTTCGCCATCAATTTGTTGAGAGGAATTAATTGTCCCTCTAGTACCGACTAATCTTTGACAGGCGTCGCACTGTCCATGTTGCTCTCCCTGCTCCTGCTTTCTTTGACTTCCAGGCAAAAGGGAGATATGTTATAACCAGGGAGGAGGCAAACGAGTACGAGAGGAGGGCGGAAGCAGCTCGCCTCCAAGCTGCAGCCAACGATGCAATAGCCGCTGCATCTCAGTACGACCCCAGTTACAACTTCAGATATCCGCTAGGCCAGCCGTGGCCATAGACCAACTTAAGCCAAAAGCCTAAGCTTGGGGGAGTATGTATTTCTCACCGACATTACATTTATGTTCACACACTCATGCTAGTTGTCGGTGCTCATACTTTTTCACTGTAATATCCATGCTAGTTTATTTTCCTTTTTATGCTTTCTTCTTTTGTGTTTGAAAAACCTTAAGTAAAACCAAAAAGATTAGTTGTAGCTTTTAGCTAGTTTACTTTCATGCTTGTAGTAGTAATAATTAAAAAGAAAATCCAAAAAGATTTCTCGTTCTTCTTTTGCTTGTTGGGAGCTTTCCCGTGTAAATAGTTTTATTTTATTTCTTTTCTTTGGGGGTCGAGAGGAGAAGACCATAATGAAAATGTTGAAGTGGCTCTTATATGCATTATTGTTGATTTAACCATGAGCCCATATTGCCTTGTCTTCTCCTTTGTATTGAATGCCTGCAGATTCTAGCTTAGTCCAATGCACGTGCACTATTATTATTATGAACACCGTTCGGTCGTGCAAGTGAAAGGCAATAATGACGATATATGATGGACTGATTGAGATGAGAAAAGCTGGTATGAACTCGACCTCTCTTGCTTTTGTAAATATGATTAGTTCATCGTTCCTGATTCAGCCTATTATGAATGAAACATATTTGCAATGACAATTAGAGATTATAGTTGCTCATGTCATGCTTAATTAGCTAAGAGTTTATAATGGTTTACCTTGCGTGCCAACATGCTATTAAAATGGTTGTGATGTGGTATGATAGGGTGGTATCCTCCTTTGAATGATTCAAGTGGCTCGACTTGGCACATGTTCACGCATGTAGTTGAAACAAAATCAACATAGCCTCCACGATATTTATGTTCATGGTGGATTATATCCTACTCATGCTTGCACTCAATGTTTATTAATTTTAATGCATGTTCATGACTGTTGTCGCTCTCTAGTTGGTCGCTTCCCAGTCTTTTTCTAGCCTTCACCTGTACTAAGCGGGAATACTGCTTGTGCATCCACTTCCATAAACCCCAAAGTTATTCCATATGAGTCCACCATACCTTCCTATATGCGGTATCTACCTGCCGTTCCAAGTAAATTTGTGTGTGCCAAACTCTAAACCTTCAAATGAAATTCTGTTTTGTATGCTCGCATAGCTCATGTACCAACTAGGGTTGTCTGTATCTTCCATGCTAGGTGGGTTATTCTCACGATGAGTGGACTCCGCTCCTCACTCACGAGAAAATGGTTGGTCACCGGGATGCCCAGTCCCATGCTCAAATCAAAATAATTGCAAACATAACTCCCCCAGGACTGTTGTTAGTTGGAGGCACCCGTTGTTTCGAGCAAGCCATGGATTGATATTTGTGGGTTATCAACCACCAGATCAAGATGGCGGTGGAGGATGTCAAGAAGACGGCCTTCCTGACCCCATGCGGGGTATACTGCTACACTTGCATGTCGTTCGGGCTACGCAACGCAGGGCGACCTTCCAGCGGCTGATGCACATCGCCCTGGGGCAGCAGCTCGGGAGGAATGCAGAGGCCTACGTCGACGACATCATGGTAAAGTATCGGGAGGCGAGAACTCTGATTCAGGACCTGGAGGAGACCTTCGCAAGCCTGCACCAGGTGGACCTGCGGCTTAACCCAGGGAAGTGCGTGTTCGGTGTTTCCTCCGGCAAGCTGCTGGGCTTCCTCATGTCCCACAGGGGGATCAAGGCTAACCCGGAGAAGGTCAAGATGATAAAAGACATGAGCCCACCACAAACTCTCAAGGAAATGCAGAAGCTTGTGGGATGTGTGACCTCGCTAGGGCGTTTCATCTCCAAGCTGGGGGAGCGCGCCCTGCCATTCTTCAAGCTGATGAAGAAGAAGGGCCCGTTTGAGTGGACCCCGGAGGCCGACCTGGCATTTCAAGACCTCAAGAGATACCTGACCAGCCCTCTGGTGATGGTGGCGCCTCGTCCCCTCAAGCCCCTCGTGCTTTACCTTGCCACCACTCCCTACTCCGCCAGCGCGGCGCTAGTGGCGGTTCGGGAAGAGCGCCAGGCCAAGAGTCCGCCGCGTCATGCCGCACCTCCAGCCGGGGCGATGCGGCACCGAGAGGATGCCGCAAAGGCTGCAACAACGCCAACGAATGATCAGGCCCAGTAAGACGGCGTTCTCGGGCCTGCAGAGGCCCCAATGGATGACCAGGCTCCTGAGGTCCCATCACCTCAAGAGACGCCCCAACCTCCGGCAGATGCAGGCTCCATCGATGCTCCCGCCCTCGTCGAGCACCCAGTGTACTTCGTCAGCACGGTACTGTGGGACACGAGGGCACGGTACCCCGTGCCACAGAAGCTTCTGCTTGCGCTCCTGGTGGCCTCACGCAAGCTGCGCCATTACTTCCAAGGCCACCCGATCAAAGTCGTCTCAGCTTACCCACTGGAGAGGGTGCTCCGGAGCCCTAATGTCGCTGGAAGGGTCGCCGAGTGGAACATCGAACTTTAGGCATTTCAGCTCAACTTCAGCACAACCAGGGTCATCAAGGGGGCTGCCCTAGCCGACTTCGTGGCCGAATGGACCGACGCCCCGGAACCTGAAGTTGGCAAGAGCCTATCTCTCGCCAGGAAGTGAAGCACCAGACGGTTGGGTCATGTACTTCGATGGTGCCTTCGCACGCCAAGGCGCGGGGGCTGGAGCCGTGCTCATCTCGCCCACCCAAGACAAGCTCTACTATGACGTGCAGCTCTGCTTCCAGCGGGGCGAGAAGGTCTCCAACAACACTGCGGAGTACGAGGGGTTGATCGCTGACCTCAAGGCCACCGCGGCCTTGGGGGTAAAACGTCTCACCATCAAGGGCGATTCGCAGCTCCTCATCAACTTCTCCAACAAGGTGTACGAGCCGAAGGATGAGTACATGGAGGGGTACCTCGCAGAGGTGTGTAAGATGGAGAAGCAGTTCTTGCGCCTGGAGCTACAACACGTGCCTCGCGGCACGAACCAGGAAGCTGACGACATCGCCAGAAGGGCATCCAAGTGCTTGACCCAAGAGCCAGGCGTCTTTGAAGAGCGATTATTCAAGCCTTCGGCAGCACCCCCATCTGCGGGGCTTGCACCATCTCGGGAGGAGCTCCCCCAACCACCGGCCTCGGGGAGCCCCCGCCTGTGGCCCTACCACAGGCGCGCGCCTGTTCCTGGTGCTTGAACCTCAGGAGGGGTGCTGGACCGAGGAGTTCAAGACGTACCTGACGAGAGGGACGCTGCCAGAGAAAGAGGAGGACACGGAGCGCGTGGCCCGGCAGGCTACGGCGTACTGCATACAGGATGGTGAGTTATACAGAAGGCGACCAAATGATGTTTCCTTGTGATGCATCTCCAGGGAGCAGGGGAACAAGTTGCTAGCTGACATACACGGCGGAGACTGCGGGCACCACTCGTTGTCGCGCACCCTGGTCGGCAAGGCGTTCCGCAGCGGGTTCTACTGGCCCACGACACTCATCGACGCAGCCGAGCTAGTGAAATCCTGCGAAGCCTGCCAATTCCACGCCAAGCAGATCCACCAGCCGGCTCAGGCCTCCAGACTATCCCGCTTTCATGGCCGTTCGCGGTCTGGGGGATGGATATCCTAGGCCCGTTCCCTCGGGCGCCTGGGGGCTACCGCTACCTCTACGTCGCCATCGACAAGTTCACTAAGTGGGCAGAGGTGGAGGCCGTCCGAACCATCCCAGCGGGGTCCGCAGTTAAGTTCTTCAAGGGCCTCATGAGCCGGTTTGGGGTCCCTAACCGCATCATCACCGACAACGGCTCACAGTTCACTAGCAATCTCTTCAAGACATACCATGCTAACCTTGGAACGCAGATATGTTACACCTCAGTCGCACACCCCAGGAGCAATGGCCAAGCCGAGTGCGCCAACGCGGAGGTCCTGAGAGGCCTCAAGACCAGGACCTTCAAGAAGAAGCTCGAGGCCTGCGGTAGGGGCTGGCACGACGAGCTCCAGTCCGTGCTGTGGTCCATCCGCACCACCACCATCAAACCAACAGGCGAGACCCCGTTCTTCCTCGTCTACGGAGCTGAAGCGGTTCTCCCTCACGAGGTCAGGCATCGCTCCGCGCGGGTCCTGGCGTTTGATGAAACGCAGCAGGATGCCATGCGGGGGATGGACCTTGTGCTGGGGGAGGAACGCCGCCGTGAAGCCTCGCTCCGGGCGGCAAGATACCAGCAAGTGCTGCGATGGTACCACTATCGCAGCGTCTGCTCCAGGACGCTCGAGGTGGGTGATCTCGTCCTGAGGCGGGTGCTCTCCAGGGAAGGGCTGCACAAGCTCTCGCCCATGTGGGAGGGTCCGTTTAGGATCGCCCGCGTCTCCAGACCTGGCGCCACGCGCCTGGAGACGCAGGACGAGATCCCCATCCAGAACGCCTGGAACATTCAGCACCTCCGGAAGTTCTACCCATGAAGCAAGGCCTAGTGCCTGTGAAGGTCTCCGCCCGTGACACTCTCACGTAATAATGAGTGGGGTTGTACACGCCCCAGAGTCTCCGAAGTGCCGCCCTCGAGCCTCGGGGGCTCCCTCCCATGTCCTAGTGGCAGCACTTAGCTTCGCGCTGGTGAGAAGACTAGACTAGGTGCCGGACGCGGCTGTTCATTTGCTTTCCGAAGTTGGCTTGCCCCTCTTTAATGGAAATTTGAATTTTGGTGTTTCTCGATGGTTTGGTTCGATCCCCTTTTCTTTCTGTTTCTTCCCTCGGTTCTCCATTTTGTCCGATGCTCTCCCTCACACGCCTCGCGAGGGGGCTGGGCAGGTGCGTGCGTAAACGCCCCCTGGTCTCCACGAGGCGCCCTCGTTCGAGCTCGCGACCGGTGCACCCTTTTTTAAATCCGTGCCCCACGGGTACCGTGATGTGGTGCGCTAGGCCATGACCGGCCACGCCGGGGCCCTGAGCAGGGAGGAATAAGGGTTTCTTAACAAATTTTTGCAGCCTCTCAGCGCGTCCCAAGTCCACAGCAGGGAAGCCTCATCGGGTGCTGGGAGATGTGCGCCCTCACGAGGTGGAAGCTACTTCAGGCATATCGAGCTAAGCTATCCCTATATGCCTACGTAAAGTACCGACGCCACAACACGACTTAGAAGCGATAAACATGGCATAAGGCAGAAAAAGCGTTACGGTTCATCATACGCCCCAGCAGGGCCCCATACTTGTCTCCTACGATGCAGGAAGGAAGGAAAGAAACAACAGGCAAAAGCGGCTCCTATGCCCGCGGCTACTCATGAGAATCAGCTCTCGGCGCTTCCCCAAACTCAGCCGGAGTCCTCCTCGCGGTTCACTAGGGCGCGACGACGGGACGACCCACCACCGTCCTCAAAGCGAGCCCGGCGATGGGGCAGTTGGTCATAGCCGCCACTGCTGGAGCTTTCGTCGGAGGAGGAGCCGCCGCTACCGGATGAGTCGCGGCCATCATCGAGGGCGAGCTCGCCCTCGTCTTCGTCGCGGCCATCACCAAGGCCAACCACTTCGTCACCATCGCTGCCTTCAGGGCAGCACCCAGCGCGGCGACCATCTTCCCCGAACACCCTCACGAAGAGGGTCGCGGCGCCGTCGTACTTGAAGTGGAGGGTGCACCGCCTGCTCAGACCGCGCGCGCGAGCAAACATCTGCCAGCCACGGGCTAGGGCTACATTGCCCACGACGGAGATCTCCACCGCGACCCACGAGGCCTTGCTGCTGCAGCCGTCCGCCTACAGCCAGAGGTCGCCGGGACCCGCGGTCGCCAGCTCCCCGGCAAAGGAGCGTGGAAGCTGGAGCCAGGTGCCGGTTGGGTTCTCCGACCACACAATGAACTCCGGTAGCACCTCCGCTGAGTGGAAGCGTGGCCGGGGAGGCCGGGCGACCATGGTGCGCCTCTCCCCACCGACGGACCCGCCACGCATCAGGCGGTTTCCACCAGGTGGAGAACTGCCGCCCCGGCCGCCCAGGGTGGCACCGGATCCCTAAGAGATGCGCCCTCGCCCACGAGGAACCACAGCGGGGGTCGCGGGGTGCTTGCGAGGGCGACCCAGCCCCCTCTTGGGCGGAGAACAGCCGGTCCCCTCTTGACGAGCCTTCCCCTTCTCCGCGGCAGAGAACCTCTTCATTGGCGCCATGGGTGACGATGCGAGACAGTGGAGCAAGGAAGGGGAAGAGGAAGCAAGAGCAATGGAGGAAGAGATGGGCGACGGGGGCTCCGCCCCCCTCCCCATTTATAGCCAGGAGGAGGCCAACCGCCGGCCTCCATGATCGAAGGTAATGATGGCTTTTCTTCTGCATGTAGCAGGGACTCGTCAAGTCGGGCAGTTGCCGAGACAGCGTGGGGAAGCAGAGACGCCCACGCCTCGTCAATCGCCACGCGTCAATCGAGGCCGCAGGCGGTTGGGGCCCACGGCGCTCCGCACTTGCCCCTTGGCTTCGCCTCGAAGCCAAGTTCGAGCGCGCCTTGGGCCCGGGGGCTACTGTCGGTGTCCTGGGAACGGGGTCCCCAGACTTGCCTGCCTGCGGCCCACGGCGTGGCTCCACTAACGGCCTGGTACGGCCCATCCTCATCAACAATCACACAAGACCCTCGCGACGGGCCAAGCCTCGTGAGGCGGATGACACAAGACCTCCTCAGGGGCGGCCACCCTAGGTTGGCTCCCGAGGAGCGGAGTGATCTATGCAAAGGGCACCTCACGAGGTTCGCATGACGTGAGCCATGACGACCAAGGCCAGGCGGGCGCCAGACAAGCGCCAGCGCGCGCAGAGTACCAGTCGCCTCTTTCGTGCTAAAGGGGCAAGCGCAGGCGAGGAGTCCCGAGGCTCAGGCAAAGGTTTCCATATCGGTGCAACGAGACCAAGACCAGCAGGACGGCAGGACGGAGGTCATCGCGGAGCCCACGACGACGTCACCACCAGAGCCTTTGGCAGGCGAAGACCACCTTTTGTCAAGATAGCTTGTACTAGCTGTCCCCCTTCAAATTGGCCGTTGTGGAATCCCTTCCCGCCTAACATTTGGGAAGAGGACCAGGGCCTCTATAAATAGGACTAGCCACCACCATAGGAGGGGAGGATCATCCAGACCATCCCCAACCACACAAGCTCACCGAGCTCGAGAACGCCTCTCCTCAGGAGGTTGTTCTTCCTTTGTACTTGTTCATCCTCAGCCTACAAGGCAATCCACCACACCACACTAGAGTAGGGTATTACACCACATCAGTGGCCCGAACCAGTATAAACTCTCGTGTCCCTTGTTCCTCGGGTTCGGCGAGCTAGGCCTTGAGATTGTGGCGAGAGTGTGAGCTAGGGGGAGAGAGATCTTCGTGCGCACCCCAGTGTTCGAACCTCAAGGATTTTGCCGAAACCCTTAATCCGACAACTATGATGAGGATGATGATAGTGACTTTGATCTCGATGAGTCTATGAGACACTTTGGTCTTATGGCTAATCTTTGCAGCTATATGGCTGGAGGAAAGGAATGGGTTCTTCATAGTGGATGTACCGATCACATGACCGGAGACAAGGATATGTTTCGTGAGCTTGCTGAAAATGACGGCCCTCGAAAGTATGTCACTTCTGGTGATAACTCAATGGGTAAGGTGGTTGGCCTTGGTAAGGTGGCCGTCTCACATGACAGCTCCATCCAAAATGTTATGCTCGTTGAATCTCTTGGCTATAATTTACTTTATGTATCTAGACTAGCTGACTTTGGTTTCAATGTTCTATTTACTGAAGTAGATTGCCAAGTGTTTCGAAGAGATAATCATAATATGGTCTTTACCGGATACGTAGAGGTGATCTATACATTGTTGATTTCACTAAAAAGGCTCAACCTAGAACTTGCTTAATTGCTAAATCTTCTAAAGGTTGGTTGTGGCATAGAAGGTTAGGCCATGTGGGCATGCGAAATCTTGATAAGCTTATTAAAGGTGATCATATCCTTGGAATTAAAGATATTATATTTGATAAGGATAGACTTTGCAGTGCTTGTCAGGCAGGAAAACAGATTGGAGGAAGCCACCCCATGAAAAACATCATGACCACGAGAAGACCGATCGAGCTGCTTCATATGGATCTTTTTGGTCCTAACGCCTACAAGAGTCTCGGTGGTAACTCGTTCGGTTTAGTCATTGTTGACAATTTTTCAAGATTTACGTGGGTGTTCTTTCTTGATGATAAATCGCAGGTCCAAAAGATCTTCAAGAACTTTGCTAGGAAGGCCCAAAACCAATTTGAAGTGAAGATCAAGAAGGTTCGCAGCGACAACGAAACGGAGTTCAAGAATGCAACTGTGGATACCTTTCTTGGCGAAGAAGGGATTTAACATGAGTTCTCGGCTATGTACACACCTCAACAAAATGGAGTTGTTGAGAGGAAGAACCGGACACTTATTGAGATGGCGAAAACGATGCTTGATGAATACAAGACGCAAAAACACTTTTGGGCAGAAGCGGTTGAGACATCCTATAATGCAACAAATCGTCTATATCTTCACAAGCTTCTCGGCAAGACGGCTGTGACGCCCCCGATTTGACCGTACACTAATCATGCACGCAAATGTGTACGATCAAGATCAGGGACTCACGGGAAGATATCACAACACAACTCTACAACATAATTAAGTCATACAAGCATCATAATACAAGCCAGGGGCCTCGAGGGCTCGAATACAAGTGCTCGATCATAGACGAGTCAGCGGAAGCAACAATATCTGAGTACAGACATAAGTTAAACAAGTTTGCCTTAAGAAGGCTAGCACAAAAGTAGCAACGATCGAAAAGGCAAGGCCTCCTGCCTGGGACCTCCTAACTACTCCTCGAAGCCGAACTCCATGTAGAATCATCCTCGGGATCTCTAGCTCCTGGAACTCCAGCATCTGGTTGCGACAATCAGGTATAGAAAGGGGAAAAGAGGGAGAAAAGCAACCGTGAGTACTCATCCAAAGTACTCGCAAGCAAGGAGCTACACTACATATGCATGTGTATATGTGTAAAGGGGCCATATCAATGGACTGAACTGCAGAATGCCAGAATAAGAGGGGGATAGCTAATCCTGTCGAAGACTACGCTTCTGGCCATCTCCATCTTGCAGCATGTAGAAGAGAGTAGATTGAAGTCCTCCAAGTAGCATCGCATAGCATAATCCTACCCGGCGATCCCCTCCTCGTCGCCCTGTTAGAGAGCGATCACCGGGTTGTATCTGGCACTTGGAAGGGTGTATTTTATTCAGTATCCAGTTCTAGTTGTCATAAGGTCAAGGTACAACTCCGGGTCGTCCTTTTACCGAGGGACACGGCTATTCGAATAGATAAACTTCCCTGCAGGGGTGCACCACATAACCCAACACGCTCGATCCCATTTGGCCGGACACAATTTTCTGGGTCATGCCCGGCCTCGTAAGATCAACATGTCGCAGCCCCACCTAGGCTCAACAGAGAGGTCAGCACGCCGGTCTAAACCTATGCGCGCAGGGGTCTGCGCCCATCGCCCTATGCACACCTGCACGTTGCGTACGCGGCCGGAAGCAGGCCTAGCCCCCTTACTACAAGCGCGAGCTTACGGTCCAATGCGGCGCGCGCCACTCAGTCGCTGACGTCAAGAAGAGCTTCGGCTGATACCACGACGCCGGGATACCCATAACTACTCCCGCGTAGATGGTTAGTGCGTATAGACCAAATGGCCAGACTCAGATCAAATACCAAGATCTCGTTAAGCGTGTTAAGTATCCGCGAACGCCGACCAGGGCCAGGCCCACCTCTCTCCTAGGTGGTCTCAACCTGCCCTGTCGCTCCGCCACAAAGTAACAGTCGGGGGCCGTCAGGAACCCAGGCCCACCTCTACCGGGGTGGAGCCACCTGTCCTTTCAGCCCCCTCATCAGAATCACTTGCGGGTACTCCTCGAGCCGACCCGAGTTTAGTCACCACATGTGTCATGTATATAATGTATATAGTATATACCCGTGATCACCTCCCAAAGTGATCACGGCCCAGTAGTATACCATGGCAGACGGACAAGAGTGTAGGGCCACTGATGGAATAAACTAGCATCCTATTCTAAGCAGTAGGATAGCATGTAAGGGTAACAACTTTAGCAACAATGACAGGCTATGCATCAGGATAGGATTAACGGGAAGCAGTAACATGCTACACTACTCTAATGCAAGCAGTATAGAGAAGAATAGGCGATATCTGGTGATCAAGGGGGGCTTGCCTGGTTGCTCTGGCAAGAAGGAGGGGTTGTCAACTCCGTAGTCGAACTGGGTAGCAGCAGCGTCGATCTCGTAGTCTACCGGAGAAGGAGAGGGGGAAGAAACAGTAAATACGGAGCAAACAAAGCATCACAAAACATAAGGAGGCAGAACGCGGTGCTAGGTATGCTCTAACGTGGTAGGAGGTGATACCGACGAAGGGGGTAAGCATCCGGGATAGCGTTCCCGGTGTTTCGCATTTTCGGGCAGAGGTGCCGGAGGTGAAATGTTGCAGGTTCACTATGCTAGGGACGCGTGGCGGACGTACGGGCTGCGTATCCGGATTCGTCTCGTCGTTCTGAGCAACTTTCATGTTGAAAATAATTTAATTCGAGTTACGAATTAAAAAAATATGATTTTCTAAAGATTTACTAATTTCTGGAATTTAATTAATCATTTAATTTAATTCGAAATTGGATTTATGACATCAGCATGATGTCATGCTGACATCAGCAGTCAACAGGGGTTGACTAAGTCAAACTGACATGTGGGTCCAATGGGACCGACCTGTCATTCTCTGTTTAGGTTAATTAGGGTTTATCTAATTAATTACTGTTTAATTAACTTAACTAATTAATTAGATTAATTTAAACAGGATTAATTAACTTAATAATTTAGTTAATTAATTAATTAATTAATTGAATTTATTTTTATTTTTATTTTTATTTTTATTTTTTAATTCTTTTTTTGTTTACATTATCTAACAGGGGCGGGCCCCATGTGTCAATGGCCCAGGGCCTTAGCGGGCGCTGGGCAGTGGTTACGGGTGCGGGCACTGGTTACGGGCGCTCGTGCCCGAGGCCACCAGGGGCGGGGAGCAAGCCAGGAGGGCGCGCGCCGGTGGCCACGGCGCGACTGGAGCCGGGGGGAACCGGTGGCCGGAGGCAGCGCAGAGGGGCGAAGGGAGCAGGGGGCGTGGGCGAGGCAGAGGTCAGGGCGGCCGCGATGGCCAACGGTGCGGCGACGTCGGTGGCGCAGGGGACGAAGTGCGGGGCCGGCGACGAGTAGGCCCGCAGGCGACAGAGGAGCAACAGCAGGGGGTGGACGCGGTCAGGGGCGGCGATGCGCGCCGCGGGCGGGCGTGGAGGCCAGGGAGCGCCAGGCGGGGCGCCCGTGGGATGCGCCGGGCGTGAGCGGGGGGGGGGGTGGTGTCCAACGGGGCAGGGGAGGAGAAAGGAGAGGGAGCATGGGGAGGCGCTCACATCTGTGCCGTAGGGTACATGGCAACGGGGCGCGAGGTGGGGGACGGGGACGACGTGCGGCGCAGGGGAAGACGAGGAGGCAGTCCGGCGACGGCGTGGCAGTTCCAGGGCGAGGTCAGCTCCGGGCGGCGGCGATCCGGTGACGGGGCCACGGGTGGTGGCTCGGGCCGGGGTTGTCGAGGCTGACGCGGGGAGGCGAGGTGGCGGAGGAGGTGGTCGAGGTCCGGCGAAGGGCAGCACCAGCGTCGGGGCGCGGGAAAGGGGGGTCGACGCGGGCGTTGAGGCGATGGGGGCGTCCGGCTACGGGGGCGAGGCGGCGGCGTCGCGGTCGTTGCCCCGATCCAGATGGGATCGGGGAGTGGGGGAGCGAGGGAGTGGGGAGGTGGGGGTTAGGGTTTCTGTCGGGGTGGGGATAAGGGGAGTGGGGTGGCCGGTTGGGCCTGGTGGGCTGGTCGGGTGGCCGTGCGGCCTGGAGGCCTGCTGGGCCGGTTGGTCCAGCGTGGTGGGGGGTTTGTTTCCTTTTTTCTTTTTTTCCTTTTTTTATTTATCTTTTCTGTTTTACATCATTTTAAAATATTTAGGCATTTTCTAAAATGTGTTTACTTCACCATAATTAACTATGCCTTATTTGGCATCTCCCGAACATTTTTGTTTAAATTTTTGAAAACTTTTATTATTGACATTAATTTGAATTTAAATTTTGAAACAGTTTCGAATCATCGCGAGGTTAACAACAGTAACCGTGGTGACGTGGCATCATTAGCGTGGGATTACTGTAGCTTAATTATCCGGGTGTCACAAATCTCCTCCACTACAAGAAATCTCGTCCCGAGATTTAGGAGCGGTTATAAGGGGGAAGGGATATGGTTACGAAATTCTAACGATTCTTCTCGGTCATAGTTGCTCTTCTCGAAGAGGTCGATCCATTACATTGATGTCTTCAGTCCTCTGCTTCAGGTCATCATGATGAAGTTTGTCGTCCTTCCTACAGGATCTTCACCGTACTTACGAAAGGGTGAGCAGGGAAAACTTTTCATTGGAATAGCTTATTCCCTATAAGGACGGACTCTAACAAGATCGAGCATCAAGCGGTTAACCCAGGGGAAGAAGCATAAGTATCTGTCGAATTGAAACCTAAGAAGATGTCGAGAGCAAAGTAAGAAGGTACCATGAGCAGTTTCAAACCGATGGGCAAGCGTTCGATGCCTATCAGAAGGTGAAAGGGGTTCAGAGCAACGAGAATAAGTACTGCGTCTGATACCCGAATAGATCACTTGGCAGGTGGCCCGTGAGTTACATAAGAAGTCAAGCGCGAGGAATAACTTTGGAAACCGGGGGTGTACAGGAGAGTCAGGTTTCGATCCTGTGGAACTGTGGGTTATGGGCCCACCATGTGGTTTTTTTATAGGAGCAGTGACATTTTGCACGGTCATGATAGCAAGGCATGTCAGAGAACGCCCTGTCAGTTATGTCGGCAACACGTTGGTACCAAGGGCGAGGGACAAAAAGAACCATTTTCCTGCTCGTTGAAACGAGGCGGACCAAAAGGCAAGGTTCTCGTCCATCGGTGATTACCGGAATGTCATCAACAATAGTAACAGGGTCTTACTGACAGAGTGGTACAACAAGGTGCTTCCCTAAGCAGGAGAATATTACTGCTTAGATCATATAGAACTCAAGAAGGGTTAAACAAAAGAATGGAAAGGAAAATATCATTATCAGATTAAACAGAACAATGGAAAGGAAAATGTGTTTAAACACATATTTCAAGGGTTTATTCTTCCCAAGGGTAAGCAGAGCATGATATCCATGTCGGGATATAACGTAGAAAACCCTTTAGGAAAGAGGAGAGAAATTTCATGCCATTACCCATACAACGGTGTTTGGATAATTGAGCAGGAAACAATTAGCTTTGGGCTTCAAATGTTTTTATCGAAGATCGGAGTACCACAGACATGCTTCGAGATAGCATTGACATGGTCAATAGGTAAGATCAGGCCATGGATACACAAAGGATCCATCAGGAACAACTTATAGAGTAAGTCTTACAATTTCCTCATGGAAGAATAGCTAACCTTGCTAAAAAGGAAAACTTATAACAATAGGTCCTCTGGCCAGGTGTGTTAGGCATGACATCACCTTACCGGGTCATAAATAGACCAATGTTACAACTCTTGGAAATATGTTCCAACCATCATATCTGACCGAGATTCAGATCTGATTGGTGTCAGGATACCTCAGAATCAGGATGTCTGAGAAGAAAAGTGCAACACGAATTGATGGGATGACATAGTAAGATTCTCGGGAAATGAACTATGAAAGCAAGTTCTGAAACAAGAGTTCATCATTAAACCAAGGAGAGGATGAGGGGGTGGCTGATGGGCTCAGCGACAATTCCTCGAGATTTCCAAAAAGATGGATTTCCACTATTATGTGAACAAGGAGATAACATTAGCTAGATCGAATGATATAACGAGGTATGCTCGAGGAAAACATACCCAATTAAACATTGGTTGAAAAGTGCACCCGAAATATGGGATGGGTTGCATGACCAACGTCGGAATGGTGATTCAATAATCAATAGTCTAAGAATGAACGGCCGACCATTGACTTCAAAGCAATAGGGTTGCTAGAAGTTTTAGAATCCGAACAACACAGTTCACCTGTTGGTATCCCGGTTAGAATCAACACGTGAACCTGGAAATGAATGGAGATGGCGAGAAGTATTACTATATCAAGAATTCTCAAGAGGTGGAGAAATTCTCACAATATCCTTGACATAAAATATGGTAATACTCCAAGGTAGAACATAACATAAGCTGGTTAGCAAGGAGCTCCATAACATGATCAAGTTTGTGATGAAAGGAATGTAAGGATGTTGTCGATGGTAACTCAAATTACCAAGGAACGAGGATGGCACTAATCATCAAGAATTCCATTGATATCCTGGAAGGAGTCAAAATGTTGATGATGATCACGACATTTTGTTGTCGAGGGGATCCATGAAGAAGAAATTGATCAGCGACTGCATCAAGCAAAAGGACTGATGCAACAAAAGATTATTGGAGCCACAGATACTACACAAACTCGAGGTCAAGTTTGTTGTTCGAGGTGAAACGATATGACGAGGAAAATCGATGTAAGCTTAGCTCATCGTCGAAAGTGGTGCTCCGGGAATAAGGACCAGGTAGCACAGTTAAAATCATCAAGATAATGATATAGCCGAGCAGGCTAGGGATGACGTGATCGAGTACGAACTCGTAAACAAAGGAGATTACTAAGAGTTGTTTAATCGTGATGCGGACTCGATTAAGTTATCGATGTCCTTGAGTGTTTAATAACTCGGAGCCCGTGAAAATTTGGAATCAGTGAGAATGTAATACTTGATGGAGAACTCATAAGAAGTTATGCAGTTCCGTGATAATCTCTAGATACCAGGGGGTAATACTCGACGACAGATCAAAGTAGAGGTTGGAGTGGGGTATTGATCCGTAGAAGACAAGTACTTCATCTCGTCTGAGAAATGGAATCAAAGGAGATCAATCATGGTCAGAACCACGATTCCAAAGGATCAATTCACATATACCAGATGATATTATATCAAGGAAAATGTTATTATTATAAGAAGCTTCCATGATAGGATCTACATCGTGTCCATGGGCATGAACACAAAGGTTCAAGGTCGACTCCCACTTCTTCGATGCATAACCTTCCATTCGCCTCTCGTATTTTGATAATGACATTAGTTGTCGAAAGTTTTACCTGGTGCACTACCAGATAAGTATGTCCCGCGAAATCTTTCGGGTTCACACAGATTAAGGAAGGCATAGGTTCAACCCATCGGGGCATCGTAGTAAGATATACTACAAACTTCAGGAGTAAATAACACAAGCTCAAAAGTAGAGCATGGTTCACAAAGCAGAGGATACAATTTACCAAAGGCATCAGGTATCCAAGGAAAAGCTCACAAGCTTATATAATATGAAGGACACTGTCGGATAAAATCCAACAAAGGAACCGATGGTCCACAAGGGATCTGATGTGAGCATCGGTACTCAAACAGAGGAAGAAGAATGCAAGGAGATCTGATTATAGAAACAACTGACTAACTCAAAGTTCAAATGCAAAGGAATTATGATTTCCAAATCAAGGGATCAGAAGCAAACGCTCTGATTAAGGATGGATAAGTTGAATAGCCTTAGGGGTACAATCGATGGCAATTCGATTGGTCGATATCCAGCTCACGTTTAAAATGACGTCTGAGCCGGAAGAATGAATTCTAGGATATGATTGAGGATTGCGAGCATTCGCAACAAATTGAATCAACGGACTCAAAATGATAATGACAAGAGATGCTAATAAGATTACGAGACTTATGGGATTAACCATAACGCAAGCAAACAAGAATTTCAAGAGCAATAGGCTCCTGAGGATTTTCGGAAGATCGAATAGTATTTTGAAGACTATTGTGGAATACTTGAATCAACTGGGGATGACCGGATACTCGGTAAGTGCGAGAATTATCCGTAGGGGTATTCAGGTGACAAAGAACAGCAAGGCAGTAAGCTCAAAGGATTCTCGGAACAACAGAGAGAATTTCGGGGTATCTTGTAATAACAAGATCAACTGGCAAACATTGTATGAGTGGCGAGTATACGTGGTTATCCATAGGAGTTTATTGATGAAAGGGAATTGCAAAAGCGATGAACACAAGTTCTCGGGTTATCAGCGGAGAGTATCTTCAGGGTCTTCAACTGCAGCAGACGATCATCAGTAATAAGGGGCTCTCCGGGTGAAAGTGATAACGAGATCCTAATGTCAGATTTAGCAAAATTCAATTAACCCGAATAGGAGAGAGTTCAGAGTCCCAGAGTATAGACAAGGAGTAAAAGATCCTAATACCATCCAATGGCGACGTGGGCCCGTAAGCCACACAGCCATGTTAGTAAAAGTTTAGCAATCACTAGACTCGACTTCGGCCAAGGAGTTGGAAAGGGGATTCCTACAGGCAGTCGGCTCTGATACCAACTTGTGACGCCCCCGATCACTAATCATGCACGCAAATGTGTACGATCAAGATCAGGGACTCACGGGAAGATATCACAACACAACTCTACAACATAATTAAGTCATACAAGCATCATAATACAAGCCAGGGGCCTCGAGGGCTCGAATACAAGTGCTCGATCATAGACGAGTCAGCGGAAGCAACAATATCTGAGTACAGACATAAGTTAAACAAGTTTGCCTTAAGAAGGCTAGCACAAAAGTAGCAACGATCGAAAAGGCAAGGCCTGCTGCCTGGGACCTCCTAACTACTCCTCGAAGCCGAACTCCATGTAGAATCATCCTCGGGATCTCTAGCTCCTGGAACTCCAGCATCTGGTTGCGACAATCAGGTATAGAAAGGGGAAAAGAGGGAGAAAAGCAACCGTGAGTACTCATCCAAAGTACTCGCAAGCAAGGAGCTACACTACATATGCATGTGTATATGTGTAAAGGGGCCATATCAATGGACTGAACTGCAGAATGCCAGAATAAGAGGGGGATAGCTAATCCTGTCGAAGACTACGCTTCTGGCCATCTCCATCTTGCAGCATGTAGAAGAGAGTAGATTGAAGTCCTCCAAGTAGCATCGCATAGCATAATCCTACCCGGCGATCCCCTCCTCGTCGCCCTGTTAGAGAGCGATCACCGGGTTGTATCTGGCACTTGGAAGGGTGTATTTTATTCAGTATCAAGTTCTAGTTGTCATAAGGTCAAGGTACAACTCCGGGTCGTCCTTTTACCGAGGGACACGGCTATTCGAATAGATAAACTTCCCTGCAGGGGTGCACCACATAACCCAACACGCTCAATCCCATTTGGCCGGACACACTTTTCTGGGTCATGCCCGGCCTCATAAGATCAACATGTCGCAGCCCCACCTAGGCTCAACAGAGAGGTCAGCACGCCGGTCTAAACCTATGCGCGCAGCGGTCTGGGCCCATCGCCCTATGCACACCTGCATGTTGCGTACGCGGCCGGAAGCAGACCTAGCCCCCTTACTACAAGCGCGAGCTTACGGTCCAATGCGGCGCGCGCCACTCAGTCGCTGACGTCAAGAAGAGCTACGGCTGATACCACGACGCCGGGATACCCATAACTACTCCCGCGTAGATGGTTAGTGCGCATAGACCAAATGGCCAGACTCAGATCAAATACCAAGATCTCGTTAAGCGTGTTAAGTATCCGCGAACGCCGACCAGGGCCAGGCCCACCTCTCTCCTAGGTGGTCTCAACCTGCCCTGTCGCTCCGCCACAAAGTAACAGTCGGGGGCCGTCAGGAACCCAGGCCCACCTCTACCGGGGTGGAGCCACCTGTCCTTTTAGCCCCCTCATCAGAATCACTTGCGGGTACTCCTCGAGCCGACCCGACTTTAGTCACCACATGTGTCATGTATATAATGTATATAGTATATACCCGTGATCACCTCCCAAAGTGATCACGGCCCAGTAGTATAGCATGGCAGACGGACAAGAGTGTAGGGCCACTGATGGAATAAACTAGCATCCTATTCTAAGTAGTAGGATAGCAGGTAAGGGTAACAACTGTAGCAACAATGACAGGCTATGCATCAGGATAGGATTAACGGGAAGCAGTAACATGCTACACTACTCTAATGCAAGCAGTATAGAGAAGAATAGGCGATATCTGGTGATCAAGGGGGGGCTTGCCTGGTTGCTCTGGCAAGAAGGAGGGGTCGTCAACTCCGTAGTCGAACTGGGTAGCAGCAGCGTCGATCTCGTAGTCTACCGGAGAAGGAGTGGGGGAAGAAATAGTAAATACGGAGCAAACAAAGCATCACAAAACATAAGGAGGCAGAACGCGGTGCTAGGTATGCTCTAACGTGGTAGGAGGTGATACCGACGAAGGGGGTAAGCATCCGGGATAGCGTTCCCGGTGTTTCGCATTTTCGGGCAGAGGTGCCGGAGGTGAAATGTTGCAGGTTCACTATGCTAGGAACGCGTGGCGGACGTACAGGCTGTGTATCCGGATTCGTCTCATCGTTCTGAGCAACTTTCATGTTGAAAATAATTTAATCCGAGTTACGGATTAAAAAAATATGATTTTCTAAAGATTTTACTAATTTCTGGAATTTAATTAATCATTTAATTTAATTCGAAATTGGATTTATGACATCAGCATGATGTCATGCTGACATCAGCATGATGTCATGCTGACATCAGCAGTCAACAGGGGTTGACTAAGTCAAACTGACATGTGGGTCCAATGGGACCCACCTGTCATTATCTGTTTAGGTTAATTAGGGTTTATCTAATTAATTACTGTTTAATTAAATTAACTAATTAATTAGATTAATTTAAACAGGATTAATTAACTTAATAATTTAGTTAATTAATTAATTAAATTTATTTTTATTTTTATTTTTATTTTTTATTTTTATTTTTAATTCTTTTTTTTTGTTTACATTATCTAACAGGGGCGGGCCCCATGTGTCAATGGCCCAGGGCCTTAGCGGGCGCTGGGCAGTGGTTACGGGTGCGGGCACTGGTTACGAGCGCTCGTGCCCGAGGCCACAAGGGGCGGGGAGCAAGCCAGGAGGGCGCGCGCCGGTGGCCACGGCGCGACTGGAGCCGGGGGGAACCGGTGGCCGGAGGCAGCGCAGAGGGGCGAAGGGAGCAGGGGGCGTGGGCGAGGCAGAGGTCAGGGCGGCCGCGATGGCCAACGGTGCGGCGACGTCGGTGGCGCAGGGGACGAAGTGCGGGGCCGGCGACGAGTAGGCCCGCAGGCGACAGAGGAGCAACAGCAGGGGGTGGACGCGGTCAGGGGCGGCGATGCGCGCCGCGGGCGGGCGTGGAGGCCAGGGAGCGCCAGGCGGGGCGCCCGTGGGATGCGCCGGGCGTGAGCGGGGGGGGTGGTGTCCAACGGGGCGGGGGGAGGAGAAAGGAGAGGGAGCATGGGGAGGCGCTCACATCTATGCCGTAGGGTACATGGCAACGGGGCGCGAGGTGGGGGACGGGGACGACGTGCGGCGCAGGGGAAGACGAGGAGGCAGTCCGGCGACGGCGTGGCGGTTCCAGGGCAAGGTCAGCTCCGGCGGCGGCGATCCGGTGACGGGGCCACGGGTGGTGGCTCGGGCCGGGGTTGTCGAGGCCGACGCGGGGAGGCGAGGTGGCGGAGGAGGTGGTCGAGGTCCGGCGAAGGGCAGCACCAGCGTCGGGGCGCGGGGAAGGGGGGGTCGACGCGGGCGTCGAGGCGATGGGGGCGTCCGGCTATGGGGCGAGGCGGCGGCGTCGCGGTCGTTGCCCCGATCCAGATGGGATCGGGGAGTGGGGGAGCGAGGGAGTGGGGAGGTGGGGGTTAGGGTTTCTGTCGGGGTGGGGATAAGGGGAGTGGGGTGGCCGGTTGGGCCTGGTGGGCCGGTCGGGTGGCCGTGCGGCCTGGAGGCCTGCTGGGCCGGTTGGTCCAGCGTGGTGGGGGGGTTTGTTTCCTTTTTCTTTTTTTTCCTTTTTTTTATTTATCTTTTCTGTTTTACATCGTTTTAAAATATTTAGGCATTTTCTAAAATGTGTTTACTTCACCATAATTAACTATGCCTTATTTGGCATCTCCCGAACATTTTTGTTTAAATTTTTGAAAACTTTTATTATTGACATTAATTTGAATTTAAATTTTGAAACGGTTTCGAATCATCGCGAGGTTAACAACAGTAACCGTGGTGACGTGGCATCATTAGCGTGGGATTACTGTAGCTTAATTATCCGGGCGTCACAACGGCATACGAGCTTCTCACCGGTAACAAACCCCAAGTTGGGTACTTTTGAGTATTTGGCTCAAAGTGTTATATTCTTGATAAGCATCGTCGTTCAAAATTTGATCCTAAATCTCATGAAGGTTTCCTACTCGGTTATGGCTTAAACTCTCACACTTACCGTGTCTACAACAATTTCACCCGAAAGGTTGAAGAGACGGTAGATGTGAAGTTTGATGAATTTAACGGCTCGCAAGTAGAGCAATTGCCAATTGTTGTAGGAGACAAAGACCCTTCAGAAGCAATTCGAGACTTGTCTATTGGCAAGATTCACCCAACGGAGGTGAAGGAGAGTACCTCGTCCGTTCAAGTGGAAGCCTCGACTTCACGACAAGGTGAACCACAAGTTGACTTGGAGGCATCCAGAAGTGGAACACGCCAAGATGAAGGAAACGAGGAAGTACAACAAGATGAACCTCATTAACCTCCTCCTCCACCTCCACAAGAGAACAACAACACCAATGATGAAGAAGGCCAAGAGGAAGAACAAGATAAAGAAGAGGATGTTCCACCCTGACCCAAACAAAAGCTCTCACGAGTTAGAGCAAGAGTTTCAAGAGATCATCCCGTCAAACAAATCTTTGATGATATTCAAACCGGGAGAATTACTCGCTCTAAAACTAGTTTGGCTAATTTTTGTGAACATTACTCATTCATCTCTAGTATTGAACCTATGAAGGTTGAAGAAGAACTTGATGATCCGGATTGGGTGAACGCCATGCACGAAGAGCTACACAACTTCGAGAGGAACCAAGTGTGGACATTGGTAGAAAAGCCAAACAACAACCAAAATGTCATTGGAACCAAATGGGTGTTTCGGAACAAGCAAGATGAAGATGGACAAGTTGTACGCAACAAGGCCCGTCTCGTCGCCTAAGGCTACACTCAAGTCGAAGGTATGGACTATGGTGAGCCATATGCCCCCGTTGCTAGACTTGAGTCCATATGCATCTTACTTGCTTATGCCAATCACCATGATATTACTTTATACCAAATGGACATTAAAAGTGCTTTTCTAAATGGTGAAATTGAGGAGGAAGTTTATGTTAAACAACCTCCCAGCTTTGTTAATCCCAAGAAACCCGAGCATGTTTACAAACTTCACAAAGCTCTTTATGGTCTTAAACAAGCTCCTAGAGCGTGGTATAAATGCTTGACCAAGTTCCTTATTGAAAAAGTCTTTGAGATTGGAAAAATGGATTCTACTCTTTTTACAAAAGGGTTAATGGAGAATTATTTGTGTGTCAAATTTATGTGGATGATATCATATTTGGTTCTACTAACCCTCATTTTAGTGAAAAGTTTGGAAAGCTAATGTCGGAGAAGTTTGATATGTCTATGATGAGTGAACTCAAGTTCTTTCTTGGTTTGGAAATCAAGCAAACTAAGGAGGGTACCTTTGTTTCCCAAACAAAGTATACCAAGGACTTATTCAAGAAGTTCAACATGCAAGAAAGCAAAGGTATGAAAACACCCATGCCTACTAGTGGACATCTTGACTTGACAAAGGATGGCAAACCGGTTGACCAAAAGGTTTACCGCTCTATGATTGGTTCACTGTTATATCTATGTGTGTCCCATCCAGATATTATGCTAAGTGTGTGCATGTGTGCACGATATCAAGCGCCCCCTAAGGAATGTCATCTTAAGGCTGTGAAAAGGATAGTGAGATACTTAATTCATACACCAAACTTTGGCATTTGGTACCCTATGAGGTCTTCTTTTGATCTTGTTGGATACTCCGATTCGGACTATGCCGGTGACAAGGTTGATAGAAAGTCCACTTCGGGTACTTGTCAATTTCTTGGTAGATCCCTTGTGTCTTGGTCCTCCAAGAAACAAAACTCGGTATCCTTATCCACCGCCGAAGCGGAATACATTGCCGCTGGTTCATGTTGTGCTCAATTACTTTGGATGACCCAAACTCTTAAGGATTATGGGATATATGTGAAACATGTTCCATTGCTTTGTGATAATGAGAGTGCTATTAAGATTGCTCACAGCCCCGTGCAACATTCTCTAACTAAGCATATTGAGGTTCATCATCATTTCATTCGAGATCATGTTCCTAAAGGAGACATCAATCTTAAGCATGTTCGTATCGATAAGCAATTGGCAGATATATTCACCAAACCACTTGATGAGAAAGTATTTTGCCGTTTGAGAGGTGAATTGAACATCATTGATGCCTCAAACTTGGAGTAGAAACTCCATTTGGATACATGCAAGGCATGAGCTTGTTCTTTGACTAATTCTTGATATTTCTCTTATGATGATCATATGTCTTGGATCTATACTAGTACCCTTGCATGTTATCTAACCCTTGTAGGAACTTGGATGAACACAAATCTATGAGATTGCAACCCTCTCACATCTTGAGCAATCTCTACATCACCAAGTCTCTACAATATGGTGGTTGAAGACAAGGAAGCATGAATCCTTTCAACATATCCTTTGACAATTTCAATATATCAAATTTCATTTGGTATCATGTTTCATGATTGTCATTTTGGATACACAAGTGCTCTTCCTTGCAAAGCTAACCCATGTAGGTAGATGAACTCAAACTACAAGTGGTGTTCCCATCTCTTGATGAACTACATCAACCTTGAGCATCCAACACAAGTTCGACTACATGATCAAGATCAACACCACCACCCAAGGTATGTTATTCCATCTTAGAGAAGCTTTACCCCAAGTCATGGGTCAAAGCAGCTCAACAAGATGTGAATGCATCAACAATGCTTTAACGAAAAATGGTAACCCCATTTTGAGCTTAAACGATGAGTATGACCTACGATCAAGTGTTCTCACTTGGCTCCTCAGTCAATATACTCTAACATAAGTGACTTTGTCGCTGACCCTTTCTAGATGAAGTTCTCTCGTGTTTCTTCGTGATCTTGCATTTTTTCTTGCTTGTTTGTTCCCCTTTCAAAAAAAACTTCATCTAGATTTCATTTCTTTTTGTCAAGTCATTCTCTGTATCTAATTCCTTGCAAATCCTTGTGAGATCTTATTTGCCAAATGAGATGAGATGACAATTTTTTCCTCTCTATTAAACTCGGCCTCACCGATTTCTACCTATCGGCTAGACCGAACTGCAATAATGCATTGTAGCTTGTTCATCGGTACAACCGACAAGGACAAACCCAGTCTGACCGATATGCATCATCTATGACACTGCCAACTCGGTGACATCGATGAAAATGAATCGGCGTTACCGATTTCACTACTGATAAAACTTTTTGCCATTACAATTGTCATTTCTTCTCCAGCTCCACTCGATGATTCTTATCCTCTACTGACATCTTAACTTACATGTTGCTTTGTAATGTGACTCAAGGACCTAACCTATTTGACTCATGCTCCAAAAGATCCCTTCTTGGAAATTGATGTCAAAGGGGGAGAGAGAGCACATCAAAGCTTATCACATAAGAGATAAAGCATACTTTAAGCTTCTCCAGATGCTTATTATCCATAGAGGAGAGAAGTCACATGTCTTTAAGAGGGGAAAGATATGTTAGTAGATGTTACTTTGCTCTGATTTTCTTTGTTCCGAGTTTCTTCTTACCCTATCTTCCCATTATCCAATATCAGATTCAGGGGGAGAAAGAGTTCATATCTAAGGGAAGAAAATCTTTGGAATTCATTGCATATCTTTAATCCTAGGGGACATGTCTATATCCAAATAGAGTACTAAGTACTCACTCACTACATGTCATCCCAGTCTTGGTACTCTTGTGGTTTTCTCTACTTGCTTTGATTAGTAGGTGTCCTTGTGTTATCTAACCTTTTTTTCTCAAGCTCACCTCTTCCAAAGCCAGCTCAAGACCACAAGGTATGTATATGCATCACACTCATGTGCATGGTGATCTCTTGCTGATGTACACATTGCAAGAAGGACTCATGAACATGAAGGTACATTTCCTATATTTACTTCATTTGCCCTGATTCATATAGCCAAGATACATCTAGCTCATTGCTTGCTCTGTCATGCCTATGCATTCACATGCTTTCATAGTCTATCTTCACATGATTGCATACATGTAGGGGGAGCCAATGCATGTTACATGTCTTTCCAAAGCTTTACTTGTTACTATTTATATCTTTATCTAAAGCTTTGATGTATGTTGTCATCAATTACCAAAAAGGGGGAGATTGAAAGCACAAGTGCTCCCTGGGTGATTTTGGTAATTAATGTCAACATATCTCTTGTTGGACTAATATTTTCATCTAGTATATTTCAAAAATTTCAACAAAGGCGTGGCATGAACAAAAGGATGTGGAACCCCTTCAAGGTGCTAAGGACAAATATTGGCAAAAGCTCTAGACTCTTCATTTCTATTTTTAGTGATCCAAGGTCACATCGAGTCCATAGGAAAAGCCAATACTATTAAAAGGGGATGAGGTGTTGCTTAATGATCTACTTGCTCAAAGTGCTTAGTGATATGCTCCAAAGCCCTCAACCACTTTCTCATATCCAAATATGTCCTAAACCTAAATTCAAACTCGGTCCCACCAATTTGATCTATCCGGCGCCACCGAGTTCACTTGACATAACCACTGCCAGAAATCCTAATCAATTCGGTCTCACCGATAGGATCTCGGTCTCACCGAGATGGCCTTGCAAACTCTCTATTGCCTATTGCAATTATTCCGGTCACACCGAAATATGTAATCGGCCCCACTCTAGTTTGCCTGACCAACTCTCTGTTTGCTTATTACTGAAATTGGTCTCACTGAGTTTATGTAATCGGTCAAATCGAGATGAGGTTTTTCCTAAACCCTAGCACATCGGTCCCACCAAGTTGATCATGTCGGTCCCACCGAAAATCCTAACGTTCACATTTTGAACTAAATCGGTCTCACCGAGTTCACCTATTCGGTCTCACCGAGATGGGTCAAATGTGTGTAACGGTTAGATTTTGTGTGGAGGCTATATATACCCCTCCACCCCCTTCTCTATTCAAGAGAGAGCCACGAGAACGTGCCTACACTTCCAGTACTCATTTTCTGAGAGAGAACCACCTACTTATGTGTTGAGACCAAGACATTCCAATCCAACCACAAGAATCTTGATCTCTAGCCTTCCCCAAGTTGCTTTCCACTCAAATCATCTTTCCACCATAGCCAAATCTGTGAGAGAGAGTTGAGTGTTGGGGAGACTATCATTTGAAGCACAAGAGCAAGGAGTTCATCATCAACACACCATCTATTACCTTTTGGAGAGTGGTGTCTCCTAGATTGGTTAGGTTTCACTTGGGAGCCTCCGTCAAATTGTGGAGTTGAACCAAGGAGTTTGTAAGGGCAAGGAGATCGCCTACTTTGTGAAGATCTACCCAAGTGAGCCAAGTCCTTCGTGGGTGATGACAATGGTGGGATAGACAAGATTGCTTCTTCGTGGACCCTTCGTGGGTGGAGCCCTCTGTGGACTCGCGCAACCGTTACCCTTCGTGGATTGAAGTCCCCACCAACGTGGATGTACGATAGCACCACCAATCGGAACCACGCCAAAAATGTCCGTGTCTCCAATTGTGTTTGCACATTCCAATCCCATCCCTTTACTTTCTTGCAACTTGCATGCTTTATTTTCCTCTGCGCATTGATACGTCTCCGTCGTATCTACTTTTCCAAACACTTTTGCCCTTGTTTTGGACTCTAACTTGCATGATTTGAATGGAACTAACCCGGACTGACGCTGTTTTCAGCAGAATTGCCATGGTGTTATCGTTGTGCAGAAATAAGAGTTCTCGGAATGACCTGAAACTTCACGGAGATTATTTTTGGAAATAATAAAAAAGGCCCACACCCTTTCCACGAGGGTGGGGGGCGCGCCTGCCCACCCTGGGCACGCCCCCTGCCTCTTGGGCCCCCTGGAGCTCCACCGACCTCAACTCCAACTCCATATATTCGTGTTCGGCGAGAAAAAAATCAGAGAGAAAGATTCATCGCGTTTTACGATACGGAGCCGCCGCCAAGCCCTAAACTCTCTCGGGAGGGCTGATCTGGAGTCCGTTCGGGGCTCCGGAGAGGGGAATCCGTCGCCATCGTCATCATCAACCATCCTCCATCACCAATTTCATGATGCTCACCGCCGTGCGTGAGTAATTCCATCGTAGGCTTGCTGGACGGTGATGGGTTGGATGAGATTTATCATGTAATCGAGTTAGTTTTGTTAGGGTTTGATCCCTAGTATCCACTATGTTCTGAGATTGATGTTGCTATGACTTTCCTATGCTTAATGCTTGTCACTAGGGCCCGAGTGCCATGATTTCAGATCTGAACCTATTATGTTTTCATGAATATATGTGAGTTCTTGATCCTATCTTGCAAGTCTATAGTCACCTACTATGTGTTATGATCCGGCAACCCTGAAGTGACAATAATCGGGACCACTCCCGGTGATGACCATAGTTTGAGGAGTTCATGTATTCACTATGTGTTAATGCTTTGGTCCGGTACTCTATTAAAAGGAGGCCTTAATATCCCTTAGTTTCCATTAGGACCCCGCTGCCACGGGAGGGTAGGACAAAAGATGTCATGCAAGTTATTTTCCATAAGCACGTATGACTATATTCGGAATACATGCCTACATTACATTGATGAATTGGAGCTAGTTCTGTGTCACCCTATGTTATGATTGTTACATGATGAACCGCATCCGGCATAATTCTCCATCACCGATCCAATGCCTACGAGCTTTTCACATATTGTTCTTCGCTTATTTACTTTTCCGTTACTATTGTTACAATCGCTACAAAACCCAAAAATATTACTTTTGCTATCGTTACTGTTACTTCCATACTACTTTGCTACTAAATACTTTGCTGCAGATACTAAGTTATCCAGGTGTGGTTGAATTGACAACTCAACTGCTAATACTTGAGAATATTCTTTGGCTCCCCTTGTGTCGAATCAATAAATTTGGGTTGAATACTCTACCCTTGAAAACTGTTGCGATCCCCTATACTTGTGGGTTATCAAGACTATTTTCTAGCGCCGTTGCTGGGGAGCATAGCTCTATTCTTTGAGTCACTTGGGATTTATATCTGCTGGTCACTATGAAAAACTTGAAAGACGCGAGAACGGAAATTTATCCCTCAACCACGAGGGGAGGTAAGGAACTGCCATCTAGCTCTGCACTTGATTCACCTTCTGTTTTGAGTAAGCTTGCGACACCTAAACCTGCTTCTGCTATTAATTCTGATATGTCACATGTTGTTGATGATGCCACTTCTGCTATGCATGATACTTATGATGAAACTACTTCTATGCTTGATACTACTGTGCCACTTGGTGAATTTCTTGATGAACAACTTGCTAGGGCTAGAGAGAATGAAATTATGGAACCTGCTAATATTGATGAAAGTGATGATGAAGATTCTCCTCCTAGATATGAATTGCCTGTTGTGCCTCAGGGCTATGTTATGGATGAAGAAACTGCTAGAGACTTTCTCGCTTGCAATGATAGAAGCGATCTTAAGAAATTATTAGCTAAGTTGAAACAAAAAACTCTGAATGCTAGAATGAAATATGATCTTGCTTATGCTACTTCACCTATCTTTGTTACTGATAAGGATTATGAATTCTCTGTCAACCCTGATATAATTACTTTGGTTGAGTCTGATCCCTTCTATGGCTATGAATCTGAAACTGTTGTGGCACATCTTACTAAATTAAATGATATAGCCACCCTGTTCACTAATGATGAGAAAACTCGCTACTATTATATCCTTAAAATATTTCCGTTCTCATTAAAGGGTGATGCTAAGATATGGTTTAATTCTCTTGATCCTGGTTGTGTGCGTAGTCCCCAGGATATGATTTATTACTTCTCTGCTAAATAGTTCCCCGCTCATAAGAAACAAGCTGCTTTAAGGGAAATATATAATTTTGTGCAAATTGAAGAAGAGAGTCTCCCACAAGCTTGGGGGAGGCTTCTCCAAGTACTTAATGCTTTTCCTGATCATCCTCTTAAGAAAAATGAAATACTTGATATCTTTTACAATGGACTAACTGATGCTTCCAGAGACCACCTGGATAGTTGTGCTGGTTGTGTTTTCAGGGAAAGAACACCAGATGAAGCTGAAATTCTATTGAATAATATGTTGACAAATGAAAATAATCGGACACTTCCTGAACCAACTCCTAAGCCAACTCCGAAGAAAAGGGGTGTTCTATTTCTCAGTCCTGAAGATATGCAAGAGGCAAAGAAATCTATGAAAGAAAAAGGTATAAAAGCTGAAGATGTTAAGAATTTACCGCCTGTTGAAGAAATACATGGTCTTAATTTACCTCCTATTGAAGAAGTACACAGTCTTGATAACCGGACACAGGTAGTAAAGGTAAATTTCCTCTATAGATTTGATGACGGTGATATTCCTCGTTATAAGTCTGCTAGCCAATGCTTAGATGAGTTTGATAATTTTATTGTCAAACAAGAAAACTTCAATGCTTATGTTGGTAGACAATTAAAACACAATGCTTATATGATTGAACACTTGGGTGATTATATGTCTGGAGTTAAAGGTGAACTTAAACTCATTAGTAAACATGCTTCTATGGTTACCACTCAAGTAGAACAAGTACTTAAGGCTCAGAATGATTTGCTCAATGAATTGAATAGTAAGAATAATGATTTTGCTGTTAGAGTGGCTACTAGAACTGGTAAAATGACTCAAGAACCTCTATATCCTGAAGGCCATCCTAAGAGAATTGAGCAGGATTCTCAGATAAATAATATTGATGCACCTAGTTCTTCTAAAAAGAAGAAAAAGAAAACTGATAGGACTTTGCATGCTTCTAGTGAACCTGTTGTAGACACACCTGAGAATCCCAATGATATTTCTATTTCTGATGCTGAAACACAATCTGGTAATGAACATGAACCTAGTGAAAATGCTAATGATAATATTCATGTTGATGCTCAACCTAGTAATGACAATGATGTAGAAATTGAACCTGATGTTGATCTTGATAACCCACAATGAAGAATCAATGTTATGATAAGAGAGACTTTGTTGCTAGGAAGCACGGTAAAGAAAGAGAGCCATGGGTTTAGAAACCCATGCCTTTTCCTCCCAAACCATCCAAGAAAAAGGATGATGAGGATTTTGAGCGCTTTGCTGAAATGATTAGACCTATCTTCTTGCGTATGTGTTTGACTGATATGCTCAAAATGAATCCTTATGCTAAGTATATGAAAGAAATTGTTACTAATAAAAGAAAGATACCGAAAGCTGAAATTTCCACCATGCTTGCTAATTACACTTTCAAAGGTGGAATACCTAAGAAACTAGGAGATCCAGGAGTACCAACTATACCATGCTCCATTAAAAGAAACTATGTTAAAACTGCTTTATGTGATCTTGGAGCCGGTGTTAGTGTTATGCCTCTCTCTTTATATCGTAGACTTGATTTGAATAAGTTGACACCTACTGAAATATCTTTGCAAATGGCTGATAAATCAACTGCTATACCTGTCGGTATTTGTGAGGATGTGCCTGTTGTGGTTGCAAACGTTACTATTTTAACGGACTTTGTTATTCTTGATATTCCCGAGGACGATAGTATGTCTATTATTCTTGGAAGACCCTTTTTGAATATTGCAGGGGCTGTTATTGATTGCAACAAAGGCAATGCCACTTTTCATGTTAATGGTAATGAGCATACGGTACACGTTCCGAGGAAACAACCTCAAGTCCACAGTATAAATTCTATTGGAAAAATTCCATCGATTATTTTTGGAGGTTTTGAATTTCCTCTTCCTACTTTCAAGAAGAAATATGATATTCTTATTATTGGGGACGTGCATATCCCCGTTGAAGTAACATAGTGTTAATCGAAATTTCTCCGGTTCCATGTTATTCGGAATGAGTTTGTTAACAAGACTTGATCAACCTTGTTAGTGGATTCCTTTTGATGAGCATGAGATGGATGAAGTTAGAAAGCACAACCTTCTGTACCCTCCTTCTACTTTCTGTTATTTAGAATGAATAAAGTAAAAATAGTATTTTCTGTCAGTTTTCTGAATTATCCGTGCAATAAAAAACATCCCGAAAATAAAAGTTCTCCAAATGCCCTACCAATTTAATATTATTTTTTCTGGAATATTTGAGAATATCTGGCACTGAGAACATAGCAGGGGGAGCAAGAACCTGGCCACAAGGGTCCAGGGCGCGCCCACCCCCTGGGCGCGCCCCCCTGCCTCGTGGGCCCACGGTGGCTCCCCTCCACTTATTCCTACACCCACACACTCCTTCTTCCTCCATAAAAAATCACCAACCAGCTCAAGCACGAGTTCTAGCTCATTTTGCTGCGATTTTCAATCTCCTTGCTCAAAGCACCTCTCACAAAACTGCTTTGGGGGATTGTTCCTTGGTATGTGACTCCTCCAATGGTCCAATTAGTTTTTGTCCTAGTGCTTTGTTCATTGCAAATTTGTGCTGCCTAGGTGACCATGTTCTTGAGCTTGCATGTCAAATTTATATGGTCCCAAGTAGTTCTAACGTGTGATATAGTCTCTAAGCACTTGTGGGAGTAGTTACTATCAATTTTGTTGAACTTTTATTTGAAGTTACTAAAATTTTCAGAAATTTTTCAGAGGAAGAAACATGTTTAGGAAAATGTACCAAGGTGGCCCTTCAAGGAAGCAAGGACCCAGGCTCACAATGCGTGATGACGACGATGAACCACCAAGAGACGCTCAAGTGCGGGCTTGTGAATGGCCTTCAGAAGACTTCATGGATCAAGCAGGAATCAAGGAAGAATTTAACGCATATGTGCGTAACGCTGATCTTGTGAGCTTCGAGGCAAATAAGTGCCGTCAGTACCACTATCTCACTAATTCCTTTGTGAGGAGGTTTGAATTTTCATCGTCACGCAATTCTCAAACTGTCTTGTTTGATCTTTATGAAAATTCTTATACTATGGACTTAGAGGATTTTAATACTGTTTGCAAACTTCCACAATGGGGTAGTCCTAGTGAACCTCGCAAATCTGAATTTAGAGATTCTCTTGCTGGTATAACTATGGGGGAGTCTAGAGATATAGCACAAGCTACCATAGGAAGCATTCATTTTCCTGCTATACATTATTTTGCTCTCTTCATAGGTAGGTGCGTAAACGGTAAGGATGAAGCATGTCACATGTGTGTCCCTGACCTCGGCGTTCTCAGGAGTGCTATGTTAGGGGATAAACATTATAATTTGGGAGCCATTGTTGCACGTAGGTTGCATAATAATAGATATTAATGGAGATTTCTTTGGTGGAATTTATGCAACCCGTTTAGCTAATTTTCTTGGTGTAACCATACGTGAGGATGATATTGAGTTGCCTCCTACTTATTTAGATTATGAGGCTATGGTTCGTCATCGTTTTGTTGAGAGGAACGATCAGTTCCTCCAGTACCGACTAATCTTTGACAGACGACGCACCTATCACGTCGCTCTCCCTGCTTCTACTTTCTTTGACTTTCAGGCAAAGGGGAGATATTTCATAACCAGGGAGGAGGCGAACGAGTACAAGAGGAGGGCTGAGATAGCTCGCCTCCAAGCTGTAGCCCACAATGCAATAACTGCTGCATCTCAGTACGACCCCAACTATAACTTTGGATATCCGCCAGGCCAGCCGTGGCAATAGATCAACTTAGGCCAAAAGCCTAAGCTTGGGGGAGTACGTATCAATCACCGACATTACATTTATGTTCACACACTCATTGCTAGTTGTCGGTGCTCATACTCTTTCACTGTAATATCCATGCTAGTTTATTTTCTTTTTCTTGCTTTCTTCTTGTGTGCTTGAAAAACCTTAAGAAAAACAAAAAAAATAGTTGTAGCTTTTAGCTAGTTTACTTTTCATGCTGTAGTAGTAATAATTAAAAGAAAGCCCAAAAAGATTTCCTGTTCTTCTTTTGCTTGTTGGGAGTTTTCCCGTGTAAATAGTTTTATTTCTCTTCTTTTCTTTGGGGGTCGATAGGAGAAGACCATGATGAAATTTTTGAAGTGGCTCTTATATGCATTATTGTTGATTTAACCAAGAGCCCATATTACCTTGTCTTCTCCTGTTTATTGAATGCTCGTAGATTCCAGCTTAGTCCAATGCACGTGCATTATTATTATTATTCACATCGTTCGGTCGTGCAAGTGAAAGGCAATAATGACGATATATGATGAATTGGTTGAGATGAGAAAAGCTGGTATGAACTCGACCTCTCTTGTTTTTGTAAATATGATTAGTTCATCGTTCCTGATTCAGCCTATTATGAATAAACATGTTTGCAATGACAATTAGAGATTATAGTTACTTATGACATGCTTAATTAGCTAGGAGTTTACAATGGTTTACCTTGCGTGCCAACATGCTATTAAAATGGTTGTGATGTGGTATAATAGGATGGTATCCTCCTTTGAATGATTCGAGTGACTTGACTTGGCACATGTTCACGCATGTAGTTGAAACAAAATCAACATAGCCTTCACGATATTTATGTTCATGGTGGATTATATCCTACTCATGCTTGCACACAATGTTTATTAATTTTAATGCATGTTCATGACTGTTGTCGCTCTCTAGTTGGTCGCTTCCCAGTCTTTTGCTAGCCTTCGCTTGTACTAAGCGGGAATACTGCTTGTGCATCCAATTCCTTCAACCCCAAAGTTATTCCATATGAGTCCACTATACCTTCCTATATATGTGGTATCTACCTGCCGTTCCAAGTAAATTTGTATGTGCCAAACTCTAAACCTTCAAATGAAATTCTGTTTTGTATGCTCGAATAGCTCATGTATCAACTAGGGCTGTCTGTATCTTCCATGTTAGGCGGGTTATTCTCAAGAGGAGTGGACTCCGCTCCTCACTCACGAGAAAATGGCTGGTCACCGGGATGCCCAGTCCCATGCTTTATGCATATCAAATCAAAATAATTGCAAACAAAATTCCCCCGGGACTGTTGTTAGTTGGAGGCACTTGTTGTTTCGAGCAAGCCATGGATTGATGCTTGTTGGTGGAGGGGGAGTATAAACTTTACCATTCTGTTTGGGAACCGCCTATAATGTGTGTAGCATGGAAGATATCGCCATCTCTCGGTTGTTATGTTGACAATGAAAGTATGCGGCTCAAAATATTATCTATCTCTATTTCAAAATCTAGCTCTGGCACCTCTACAAATCCCTGCTTCCCTCTGCGAAGGGCCTATCTATTTACTTTTATGATTGAGCCATCACCCTCTTATTAAAAAGCACCAGCTGGAGATCACCGTTGTCATTTGCATCCATTACTATTAATTTATATTGGGTATGACCATGACTGGATCTCATTTACCATGAATTACAATGTTTAATCAGTCCTTGATCTTTAAAGGTGCTCTGCATTGATGTTTTGCGGTCTCAGAAAGGGCTAGCGAGATACCATCTTGTTATATCACATCATGATTGTTTTGAGAAAGTGTTGTCACCCGAGATTTATTATTATTGCTCGCTAGTTGATTATGCCATTGATATGAGTAAACATGAGACCTAAGAGTTATTGTGAATATGGTTAGTTTATAATCTTTGCTAAAAACTTGAATGCTGGCTTTACATATTTACAACAACAAGAGCAAACAGAGTTTGTAAAAGTTTTTCTTTATCACTTTCAGTTTATCAACTGAATTGCTTGAGGACAAGCAAAGGTTTAAGCTTGGGGGGTTTGATACATCTCCATCGTATCTACTTTTCCAAACACTTTTGCCCTTGTTTTGGACTCTAACTTGCATGATTTGAATGGAACTAACCCGGACTGACGCTGTTTTCAGCAGAATTGCCATGGTGTTATCTTTGTGCAGAAACAAAAGTTCTCGGAATGACCTGAAACTTCACGGAGATTACTTTTGGAAATGATAAAAAATACTGGCGAAAGAATCAAGGCCAGGGGCCCCACACCCTTTCCACGAGGGTGGGGGGCGCGCCCCCTGCCTCGTGGGCCCCCTGGAGCTCCACCGACCTCAACTCCAACAACATATATTCGTGTTCCGGGAGAAAAAAATCAGAGAGAAAGATTCATCGCGTTTTACGATACGGAGCCGCCGCCAAACCCTAAACTCTCTCAGGAGGGCTGATCTGGAGTCCGTTCGGGGCTCCGGAGAGGGGAATCCGTCGCCATCGTCATCATCAACCATACTCCATCACCAATTTCATGATGCTCACCGCCGTGCGTGAGTAATTTCATCGTAGGCTTGCTGGACGGTGATGGGTTGGATGAGATTTATCATGTAATCGAGTTAGTTTTGTTAGGGTTTGATCCCTAGTATCCACTATGTTCTGAGATTAATGTTTCTATGACTTTGCTATGCTTAATGCTTGTCACTAGGGCCCGAGTGCCATGATTTCAGATCTGAACCTATTATGTTTTCATGAATATATGTGAGTTCTTGATCCTATCTTGCAAGTCTATAGTCACCTATTATGTGTTATGATCCGGCAACCCCGAAGTGACAATAATCGGGACCACTCCCGGTGATGACCATAGTTTGAGGAGTTCATGTATTCACTATGTGTTAATGCTTTGGTCCGGTACTCTATTAAAAGGAGGCCTTAATATCCCTTAGTTTCCATTAGGACCCCGCTGCCACGGGAGGGTAGGACAAAAGATGTCATGCAAGTAATTTTCCATAAGCACGTATGACTATATTCGGAATACATGCCTACATTACATTGATGAATTGGAGCTAGTTCTGTGTCACCCTATGTTATGATTGTTACATGATGAACCGCATCCGGCATAATTCTCCATCACCGATCCAATGCCTACGAGCTTTTCACATATTGTTCTTCGCTTATTTACTTTTCCGTTGCTATTGTTACAATCGCTACAAAACCCAAAAATATTACTTTTGCTATCGTTACTATTACTTCCATATACTTTGCTGCAGATACTAAGTTATCCAGGTGTGGTTGAATTGACAACTCAACTGCTAATACTTGAGAATATTCTTTGGCTCCCCTTGTGTCGAATCAATAAATTTGGGTTGAATACTCTACCCTCGAAAACTGTTGTAATCCCCTATACTTGTGGGTTATCACGCATATACTCTTGCCATGCTTGCTTGAAATGTATTGTGAGTGCTTAAACTTGTGCTAAAACTCCACCTCAACTTGAAGAACTTAAAAACTGCTACTTTTGCTTGTTGAGGGTCTAATCACCCCCCTCTAGACACCTCTTCTCGTCCTTTCAGATGTTCCACCACTGTCGTGGGTGAACACGATCGCCTATGGGGCCACAGGCCCCTTTGTGGTTCGGCGGGGGGAGATCACATTGCACAAAGAGCGGAGGCCATGAAGCAACATGACAACGAGAATCTAGTGGGTTTTACCCAGGTTTGGGCCACTGATAAGCATTAAACCCTACTCCTACTTTGGTGGATTGGGTTGAGAAACACGATGACACACAGTGCTCAAGCCTGGCAAGGTGGCCTCGGGGGAGCTGCTACGCGAGTACAAGTGTGAGAGGGTCTGAATCCTTCTCTAAGTTGCCTTGGACCCCCTTTTATAGACAAAGGGGTAACCGCAGTGGCAAAACAGACATTATCTTGCGATTAGATAGCCAACAGTGCTATCATACCTAACTTTGGCAATTAGGACAAAATGCCATAAATGCCACCTTAGGTGGCGTGCAGGGGTGCATCCCCAGCAAGCTTTATGTCGCCGCTTATCCAGTTTCTGCTTATTATCTTGACACACTCTTAGACGGGTGTCAAATGGGTGTGATCTGTCTTCCAACAGACCGCCACGTGCTTAGTGAGAGCCACTGGCCAGCAAAGGACACTTCTCTTGAAATCTTTGACTTGTATATTTGGTTTGGTCTTCTTGATACGCCCCTTGATCTCACGAAGAGCAGTTTCTCTAGCTCGGCCTTGTGTTATACATTGGTGCTGAATGCATGATCGTCAGCATGCCTGTGTATGAGTCTGGTCAACAAACACAGATGTTTGTTGCACCGACAACCACAGCCCTATATCACGAGCTGACGTCCGAACTCGCATAGGCCTACAACGTCGGGACCTGACGCCGTTCATGAAGCTAGGGTGCATCCTCCCGGATATGGATGGAACTTCCGGTGATTGACGATGCCGATGACGATGTGTCGGTTGAACTTTGTACTTTCTGTAGTGATGAAACTTTGTGATGTCAACGGTCCTGCTGAACTTGCGTAACGCTAGTTTGTTAGTTTGGGTACGATGACCTGCGTACATCTAGTTAATTATTTTGGGTACAATGAACGTGCATTTATTAATTATGTTTACTATATGTTTCATCTATTTGCTAACCCTTTCTTTTTGTGTTTCTCAAGTATATTATGTTGCATATTATAGGTGATTCCCTTGATGAAGATGCATCTCTAACAGGTACATAGATCCTTGATGGCGAAGAAGTGCTATGTCATGTACATAGGGAAGGTTCGGGAGTGTAAGACGAGTAGTGTCGTGGAATTGTCACGGCAGATGTCCTCGAGCTAGGACTTAATCGTGGAGCCATCGCAACTAGGAAGCTTAAAGGGGTTAAACGGGACAAGGAACACGAGGGTTATACTGGTTCGGCCCCTTACGGTGAAGGTAAAAGCCTACGTCCAGTTGAGGTGGTATTGATTAGGGTTTCGATGAGCAGGGAGCTTGATTGCTATGCCTGGCTCTCGATGAGATCTTACTTGTCCCTAAACCGCCGCCGGGTCGTCCCTTTATATAGGGAGGTTGACGCCCAGCAGCTCTCAGAGTCCCGGCCGGCTCATAAGAGTGTCCGGCTCGGACTCTCAACTATTCTTGCCTTACACTACAAGTTCTACCATAATGGCGGTTGTAACTACGGGCCTTAAGCCATCTCCGGGTCTTAAGCCCATCTTTGGCCCGCCGTCTTCAAGCTTGGCGCCGGGCTTCAGCGATGACCATTATGAGTAATCCGGCCCCTCCAGGCGGGTGACTCTAAGGTTTATATCCTCAACATTAGGCCCCAGATTTATTTGAGCCGGCTCATGTCAATCTTCAATCCTTTCGATAGAAAATCTCCGGCTTACAACTGTGTAAAGGCTATAACCCGTCGTGACGTCATCTTCCGGATTCCGGGTAACCCGCCGTGACGTCATCTTCCATTAAGTCCATTTTTTACTCCACCATATCCGCAACGGATCTTATCTTTAACTGCCGTCCCAAAAATTGAGGCGTTTTTATGGCGAGATAACCACACCGCGGCCTCCTCGTTTCTCGCGCCCACTTATGAGCTTCTCCTTATAAATAGCCCGGGCCGATGAGCCTCCAGCCACTCGTCTTCCTCCTCTCGCCACTGTTCTCCGCTCGAGCTCCATCGCCGCCGCCACCGTGGGTCTTCCTGTCTTCACCGACTCAGGCCGCTACATCAACCTGACGTGACCAGATAAACGGCGGCGACCTCCGCAACTCTCCAGTATCTGTAAGTCCTTGTTACTCCGTAGAATAGATCCGCGTTAGGGTTCTTGCTGTTCTTCCCGTGTTCGTCGCCATTCCTTGCGAGTTCTTGGTAGATTTCATTTTTACCACCTTTCTTGATCTTTAGACTATAGAACTGTTGCGGTAGTTGTTTCACGCCCGTTTCCAATGTACATAGATCCCTTCTCATTGCATAAAGGCTCCGTTCAAACTTATGAACTTCTTCTGCCTCTGTTTTAGGTCTAGAAACTTTTCCTTTTAGTCGACCATTTTGATCCAAAATATTCACTGCGATCTGTGAAACTTGTTTTCACCACACTTAGTAAAAAACTGCATCTGCTAAGCTATGGCGGCTTACATTTCCGGCTCAAAGAAGCCACGCGCCGTAAAATTTTCCGGCTCATTTATGATAAAGCTGTAGACAATTGAATTACTCTCAATACCTCTAGCGGCTTAGATAACCCGATGCACTTAGCTATATGTCATTAGGCCCCTTCATAAGCCGCCACTTTAAACATTGAACTGTAAATTTCCTCCGGCTTATAATTAAACTGGACATTTCCTTTTATCATAGGCTTCCGACTTTCACCATGCCTCCCAAAGCTCCCAAAGCACCCATCACGTGCAACTGGATGAGGTCCAACATCACTGATGAAACCTTAGCAGACTTTGTGAAAACGGGTTACCTGCCCAAGAAAGACGTCATGTCCTACCGTGCCCCTGACCCATCAGAGGAGAGACCGCAACCAAAGGATGGTGAAGTGGTAATATTCGCGGATCACATGAGCCGGGGCTTCGCACCGCCCGGCTCAAAGTTCTTTAGAGATGTGCTGAGTTTCTTTGATCTGCGGCCACAAGACATAGGACCCAATTCCGTGTCAAACATATGCAACTTCCAAGTATTCTGCGAAGTCTACCTTGGAGAAGAGCCCAACCTTCTGCTCTTTAGAGAGCTATTCTATTTGAACCGCCAGAATGAGTGCGCCAACGGACCGAGCCTGGAGCTTGGTGGAATCTCCATTCAACGCCGGAGAGACTGCCTCTTTCCTTACGCTGAGCCGCCCAGCCATCCAAAGGACTGGAACCAGACGTGGTTTTACTGCCAGGACACGTCTCCGGCTGACGAGAGCCCTCTGCCCAGCTTTCGTGCTGTGCGTCTGGAACCAAACCACCCTCTGCCCGACAAACTATCTCAGGCGGAGCGTCAACCTCTGATCCCCACCATCAACAAGATCAAGGCTCTCCTAGGCAACGGCCTCAACAACATTGATCTGGTCCGGGTTTGGATCTCGTGGCGGGTGATCCCCTTGAGCCGCCGCCCCGGCTTAATGTGTGATTACACGGGCCGGAAAGATGACCCCCTGCGACATAGCCGCAACGATCTTCCTGAAGACATTGTTGAAGATATGACCAAGGCCCTCTTGAATGAGAGCTTGGCGGACTGCGGGAGGACCAGCTTAAGCCCCTTCTGCAAGACCAACCCGGCCCCAGCGGTAAGCCGCTGATCTGAACATCTTATTTTCTCCTTTAGATAGTTTTCATCTGAACCTTAAGAACTCTTCATTGTATTTTTCAGGCTGATGATAAATTCTGGAAGGTCAAATATGACCATGAAGCGGCCAAGAAGGCCAGGAAGGCTAAGAAAGCCGCCAGGAGAACCGCTCCCCGCAAGAAGGGAAGCAGGCCTACTGCCTCAGAGCTGCTTCAACTAAGTGACAGCTCCGAGTCAGAGGTAACCCCTGAACCTGTAAGCTCTTGTTGTGTTTCTTGTTTATTCCTGTCCACCTTATTGATACTGATCATCAGCAGGATGACACCAGAGCAAGTAACCCGGTGACCGAAGAGGTAATGACACTTTCCTCCGACTCGGAGCCCTTGCCAAGGCAGAAAGTCCGAAGAGTAACCCGGAAAGTAAGATTTTCACATCCTTTAGCTTATCAAGATCCTCAATTTCTTTTGAAGCGACAGATTCATGAGAGCCGGCGGCACACCCGGATCAACAAAGACGCTGACCTCTCCTCCGGTTTACCTGAGGCGTCAAGGAAGCGCCGGACCGAGGTTATCTCCCACTTATATCCTTTTCATCCTTCGGCGGGTGTTATACATCAACCGCTCAATTCTTCCGATTCGAATTATCAGGAAACTTCACCCTCCTCTGGTGACTCTATGCAATCGAACCTGCCGGCTTTCAAGACCGTACCCGGGTAATGATGATCTTCTCTTGCTGTGCTTATCTTTACTCATATTCGGCCTCCCCCTTTCCTTATCTCCGGAGGAGGGAAGGAAAGAGGGGAGAGGGGAAAGGAAGGGAGAATCCTATTCCCTCTATTTCCTTTCCTCCTCCCCTTTTCCTTTCTCCACTTAGGCCGGCCCATATGGGGGTGCACCAGCCCCTTAGGGGCTGGTCTGTCCCGCCCTTGGCCCAATAAGGCCCATATCTTTGCCGGGGGGTGCCCGGAACCCCTTCCGGTGACCCGATACATACCCGGTACCCCCAGAACACTTCCTGTGTCCAAATACTATCATCCTATATATGAATCTTTACCTCTCGACCATTTCGAGACTCCTCGTCATGTCCATGATCTTATCTGGGACTCTGAACAACATTCGGTTACCAAATCACATAACTCATATAATACAAGATCGTCATCGAAATGTTAAGCGTGCGGACCCTACGGGTTCGAGAACTATGTAGACATGATCGAGACACATCTCTGATCAATAACCAACAACGGAACCTGGATGCTCGTATTGTTCCTACATATTCTACGGAGATCTTTATCGGTCAAACCGCAATGACAACATACGTCATTCCCTTTTGTCATCGGTATGTTACTTGCCCGAGACTCGATTGTCGGTATCTTCATACCTAGTTCAATCTCGTTACCGACAAGTCTCTTTACTCGTTCCGTAATGCATCATCCCGCAACTAACTCATTAGTCACATTGCTTGCAAGGCTTATCATGATGTGCATTACCGAGAGGGCCCAGAGATACCTCTCCGATACTCGGAATGACAAATTAATCCTAATCTCGATCTATGCCAACCCAACAAACACCTTCGGAGATACCTGTAGAGCATCTTTATAATCACCCAGTTACGTTGTGACGTTTGATAGCACACAAGGTATTCCTTCGGTATCCGGGAGTTGCATAATCTCATAGTCAAAGGAATATGTATATGACATGAAGAAAGCTATAGCAATAAAACTGAACGATCATTATGGTAACCTAACAGATGGGTCTTTTCCATCACATCATTCTCCTAATGATGTGATCCCGTTCATCAAATGACAATACATGTCTATGCTTACGAAACTTAACCATCTTTGATTAACGAGCTACTCTAGTACAGGCTTACTAGGGACACGGTGTTTTGTCTATGTATCCACACATGTATCAAGTTTCCGGTTAATACAATTCTAGCATGAATAATAAACATTTATCATGATATAAGGAAATATAAAATAATAACTTTATTATTGCCTCTAGGGCATATTTCCTTCAGTCTCCCACTTGCACTAGAGTCAATAATCTAGTTCACATCGCCATGTGATTTAACACCAATAGTTCACATCACCATGTGATTAACACCCATAGTTCACATCGCCATGTGACCAACACCCAAAGGGTTTACTAGAGTCAGTAATCTAGTTCACATCGCCATGTGATTAACACCCAAAGAGTACTAAGGTGTGATCATGTTTTGCTTGTGAGAGAGGTTTAGTCAACGTGTCTGCCACATTCAGATCTGCATGTATTTTGCAAATTTCTATGTCTACAATGCTCTGCACGGAGCTACTCTAGCTAAATGCTCCTACTTTCAATATGTATCCAGATCGAGACTCAGAGTCATCCATATTGGTGTCAAAGCTTGCATCGACGTAACTCTTTACGACGAACTCTTTTATCACCTCCATAACCGAGAAATGTTTCTTTAGTCCTCTAAGGATAATTTTGACCGCTGTCCAGTGATCTACTCCTAGATCACTATTGTACTCCCTTGCCAAACTCATGCTAAGGTATACAATAGGTCTGGTACACAACATGGCATACTATATAGAACCTATGGCTGAGGCATAGGGAATGACTTTCATTCTCTCTCTATCTTCTGTCGTGGTCGGGCTTTGAGTTTTACTCAACTTCACACCTTGCAACACAGGCAAGAACCCTTTCTTTGACTGATCCATTTTGAACTTCTTCAAAATATTGTCAAGGTATGTGCTTTGTGAAAGTCTTATTAAGTGTCTCGATCTATCCCTATAGGTCTTGATGCCCAATATATAAGTAGCTTCACCGAAGTCTTTCATTGAAAAATTCTTATTAAAGTATCCTTTTATGCTATCCAGAAATTCTATATCATTTCCAATCAATAATATGTCATCCACATATAATATCAGAAATGCTACAGAGCTCCCACTCACTTTCTTGTAAATACAGGCTTCACCATAAGACTATATAAAACCATATGCTTTGATCACCTTATCAAAGCGTATATTCCAACTCCAAGATGCTTGCACCAGTCCATAGATGGATCGCTGGAGTTTGCATACTTTGTTAGCACCTTTAGGATCGACAAAACCTTCTGGTTGCATCAGATACAAGAAATCCATTAAGGAATGCAGTTTTGACATCCATTTGCCAGATTTCATAAAATGTGGCAATTGCTAACATGATTCGGACAGACTTAAGGATCGCTACGAGTGAGAAAATCTCATCATAGTCAACACATTGAACTTGTCGAAAACCTTTTGCGACAAGTCGAGCTTTGTAGATAGTAACACTACCATCAACGTCCGTCTTCCTCTTGAAGATCCATTTATTATCAATGGCTTGCCGATCATCGGGCAAGTCCACCAAAGTCCACACTTTGTTCTCATACATGGATCCTATCTCAGATTTCATGGCCTCAAGCCATTTTGCGGAATCTGGGCTCATCATCGCTTCCTCATAGTTCGTAGGTTCGTCATGGTCTAGTAACATGACTTCCAGAACAGGATTACCGTACCACTCTGGTGCGGAACGTGCTCTGGTTGACCTATGAGGTTCAGTAGTAACTTGATCTAAAGTTTCATGATCATCATCATTAGCTTCCTCACTAATTGGTGTAGGCATCGCTGGAACTGATTTCTATGATGAACTATTGTGCAATTCGAGAGAAGGTACAACTACCTCATCAAGTTCTACTTTCCTCCCACTCACTTCTTTCGAGAGAAACTCCTTCTCTATAAAGGATCCATTATTAGCAACAAATATCTTGCCTTCAGATATGTGATAGAAGGTGTACCCAGCAGTTTCTTTTGGGTATCCTATGAAGACGCATTTCTCCAATTTGGGTTCGAGCTTATCAGGCTGAAGCTTTTTCACATAAGCATCTCAACCCCAAACTTTAAGAAACGACGGCTTAGGTTTCTTGCCAAAGCACAGTTCATACGGTGTCGCCTCAATGGATTTAGATGGTGCCCTATTTAACGTGAATGCAGCTGTCTCTAATGCATAACCCCAAAATGATAGTGGTAAATCGGTAAGAGACATCATAGATCGCACCATATCTAATAAAGTACGGTTATGAAATTTGGACACACCATTACGCTATGATGTTCTAGGTGGCGTGAGTTGCGAAACTATTCCACATTGTTTTAAATGAAGGCCAAACTCGTAACTCAAATATTCGCCTTCGTGATCAGACCGTAGAAACTTTATTTTCTTGTTGCGATGATTCTCAACTTCACTCAAATGTTTCAGACTTGTGTTTCATTAAGTAGATATAACCATATCTGCTCAAATCATCTGTGAAGGTCAGAAAATAACGATACCCGCCACGAGCCTCAACACTCATGGGACCGCATACATCGGTATGTATTATTTCCAATAAGTCAGTGGCTCGCTCCATTGTTCCCGAGAACGGAGTCTTAGTCATCTTGCCCATGAGGCATGGTTCGCAAGCATCAAATGATTCATAATCAAGTGAATCCAAATATCCATCTGCACAGAGTTTCTTCATGCGCTTTACACCAATATGACCTAAACGGTAGTGCCACTAGTATGTTGCACTATCATTAACAACTTTCCATCTTTTTGCGTCAATATTATGAATATGTGTATCACTATGATCGAGATTCAATAAACCATTCAGCTTGGGTGTATGACCACAGAAGGTTTTATTCATGTAAACAGAATAACAATTATTCTTTGACTTAAATGAATCACCGTATTGCAATAAACATGATCCAATCATATTCATGCTCAACACAAACACCAAATAACATTTATTTTAGGTTCAACACTAATCCCGAAGGTAAAGGGAGCGTGCGATGGTGATCTTATCAACCTTGGAATCACTTCCGACACACATCGTCACCTCGCCCTCAACTAGTATCTGTTCATTTTACAACTCCTCTTTCGAGTTACAAATCTTTGCAACTGAACCGGTACCAAATACCGAGGGGCTACTATGAACACAAGTAAAGTACACATCAATAACATGTATATCAAATATACCTTTGTTCACTTTGCCATCCTTCTTATCCGCCAAGTATTTGGGGCAGTTCCGCTTCTAGTGGCCACTTCCTTTGTAGTAGAAGCACTCGGTTTCAGGCTTGGGTCTAGCTCTGGGCTTCTTCATGGGAGTGACAACTTGCTTGTCATTCTTGAAGTTCCCTTTCTTTCCCTTGCCCTTTTTCTTGAAACTATTGGTCTTGTTAACCATCAACACTTGATGTTATTTCTTGATTTCTACCTTCGCTAATTTCAGCATCGCGAAGAGCTTGGGAATCGTTTTCATCATCCCTTGCATATTATAGTTCATCACGAAGTTCTAGTAACTTGGTGATAGTGACTAGAGAACTCTGTCAACCACTATCTTATCTGGAAGATTAACTCCCACTTCATTCAAGCGATTGTAGTACCCAGACATTCTGAGCACATGCTCACTAGCTTAGCTATTCTCCTCCATCTTGTAGGCAAAGTACTTGTTAGAGGTCTCATACCTCTTAACATGGGCATGAGTCTGAAATGTCATTTTTAGCTCTTGGAACATCTCATATGCTCCATGGAGTTCAAAACATTTTTGACCCGGTTCTAAGCCGTAAAGCATGGTGCACTACACTATCAAGTAGTCATCATACCGAGCTTGTCAAATGTTCATAACGTCTGCATCTGCTCTCGCAATAGGTCTATCACCTAGCGGTGCATCAAGGACATAATTCTTCTGTGTAGCAATGAGGATAATCCTCGGATCACGGACCCAGTCCGCATCATTGCTACTACCATCTTTCAACTTAGTTTTCTTTAGGAACATATCAAAAATAAAACAGGGAGCTATACGCGAGCTATCGATCTACAACATAGATATACAAATATTATCAGGACTAAGTTCATGATAAATTAAGTTCAATTAATCATATTACTTAAGAACTCCCACTTAGATAGACGTCCCTCGAGTTATCTAAATGATCACGTGATCCATATCAACTAAACCATGTCCGATCATCACGTGAGATGGAGTAGTTTTCAATGGTGAACATCTCTATGTTGACCATATCTACTATATGATTCATTTTCGACCTTTTGGTCTCAGTGTTCCGAGGCCATGTATGTACATGCTAGGCTCGTCAAGTTTAACCCGAGTATTCCGCACGTGCAAAACTGTCTTGCACCCGTTGTATGTGAACGTAGAGCTTATCACACCCGATCATCACGTGGTGTCTCGGCACGACGAACTGTTGCAACGTTGCATACTCAGGGAGAACACTTATACCTTGAAATTTAGTGAGGGATCATCTTATAATGCTACCATCGTACTAGGCAAAATAAGATGCATAAAAGATAAACATCACATGCAATCAAAATATGTGACATGATATGGCCATCATCATCTCGTGCCTTTGATCTCCAAAGCACCGTCATGATCTCCATCGTCACCGGCTTGACACCTTGATCTCCATCGTAGCTTCGTTGTCTTCTCGCCAACTATTGCTTCTACGACTATCGCTAACGCATAGTGATAAAGTAAAGCAATTACATGGCGATTGCATTTCATACAATAAAGCAATAACCATAAGGCTCCTGCCAGTTGCCGATAACTTTTACAAAACATGATCATCTCATACAAAAACGTATATCACATCATGTCTTGACCATATCACATCACAACATGCCCTGCAAAAACAAGTTAGACGTCCTCTACTTTGTTGTTGCAAGTTTTACATGGCTGCTACGGGCTTCTAGTAAGAACCGTTCTTACCTACGCATCAAAACCACAACGATCTTTCGTCAAGTGTGTTGTTTTAACCCTCAACAAGGACCGGCCGTAGTCAAATTTGATTCAACTAAAGTTGGAGAAACCGACACCCGCAGCCACCTTTATGCAAAACAAGTTGCATGTTTGTCGGTGGAACCGGTCTCATGAACGTGGTCATGTAAGGTTGGTCCGGGCCGCTTCATCCAACAATACCGCCGAATCAAAATAAGACGTTGGTGGTAAGCAGTATGACTATGATCGCCCACAACTCTTTGTGTTCTACTCGTGCATATCATCTACGCATAGACCTGGCTCGGATGCCACTGTTGGGAACGTAGCATGCAATTTCAAAAAAATTCCTATGCTCATGCAAGATCTATCTAGGAGATGCATAGCAACGAGAGGGGGAGAGTGTGTCCATGTACCCTCGTAGACCAAAAGCGTAAGCATTAGTTTAACACGGTTGATGTAGTCGAACGTCTTCTCGATTCAACTGATCAAGTACCGAACGTACGGCACCTCCGAGTTCTGCACACGTTCAGCTCGATGACGTCACTCGAACTCTTGATCCAGCAAAGTGTCGAGGGAGAGTTCCATCGGCACGATAGTGTGGTGACGGTGATGGTGAAGTGATCCGCGCAGGGCTTCGCCTAAGCACTACGTGAATATGACCGGAGGCATAAACTGTGGAGGGGGGCGCCGCACACGGCTAACGAAGTTTGTTGTGTGTTCTAGGCGCCCCCTCCCCACATATATATAGGTGGGAGGGTGTAACGCCCACGATGCGGCTATATCTCCCACGTGTCGAGGCACGACTTAGAGGCATAACCGCATTGTGGTTTTGTCGCAAGAAGGGTCATCTTCACACAATCCCATGTAACGAACAAGAATGGGATAACGAGATTTGGCTTACAATCGCCACTTCACACAATACATAAATATAATTCATACATCATCCAAAATACACACATAGACCGACTACGGTCAAGATCCAAATGAAAATAAGATAACCCCAAATGCTAGATCCCCGATCGTCCCAACTGGGCTCCACTACTGATCATCAGAAAAAGACACATAGTATCGACCACGTTCCTCATCGAACTCCCACTTGAGGTCGATCCCATCATCTGCAATGGCATCGTCGGCACCTGCAACTGTTTTGGTAGAATCTGTGAGTCACGAGGACTCAGCAATCTCACACCCGCGAGATCAAGACTATTTAAGCTTATAGGAAAGGATGGTGTAATGAGGTGGAGCAGCAGCAGGCACTAAGCATATATGGTGGCTAACATACGCAAAAGAGAGCGAGAAGAGAAGCAACGGAACGGTTGTCATCTAGTAATGACCAATAAGTGATCCTGAACTCCTACTTACGTCATTCATAACTCAAACCGTGTTCACTTCCCGGACTCCGCCGAGAAGAGACCATCACGGCTACACACACAGTTGATGTATTTTAATTAAGTCGAGTGACAAATTCTCTACAACCGGGCATTAACAAATTCTCATCTGCCTCATAACCGCGGGCATGGCTTTCGAAAGATAATACCCTGCAGGGGTGTCCCAACTTAGCCCATCATAAGCTCTCACGGTCAACGAAGGATAAACCTTCTCCCGGAAAGACCCGATCAGTCTCGGAATCCCAGTTTACAAGACATTTCGACAATGGTAAAACAAGACCAGCAAAGCCGCCCGAATATGCCGACAAATCCCGATAGGAGTTGCACATATCTCGTTCTCAGGGCACACCGGATGAACACTACGTACAGCAAAACCAATCCTCAAGTTTCCCCAAGGTGGCGCTGCAAGTGGCTCTAGTTTGGACCAGCACTCAGAGGAACACTGGCCCGGGGGTTTAAATAAAGATGACCCTCGGGCTTGCGAAAACCCGGGGGAAAGGCTTAGGTGGCAAATGGTAAAACCAAAGTTGGGCCTTGCTGGAGGAGTTTTATTCAAGGCGAACTGTCAAGGGGGTCCCATAAATCAGCCAACCGCGTAAGGAACGCAAACTCAAGGAACATAATACCGGTATGACGGAAAACTAGGGCGGCAAGAGTGGAACAAAACACCAGGCATAAGGCCGAGCCTTCCACCCTTTACCAAATATATAGATGCATTAATTAAATAAGAGATAGTGTGATATCCCAACATATCCATGTTCCAACATGGAACAAACTTCAACTTCACCTGCAACTAGCAACGCTATAAGAAGGCTGAGCAAAAGCGGTAACTTAGCCAAACAACGGTTTGCTAGGAAAGGATGGTTAGAGGCTGACATGGCAAATATGGGAGGCATGATATAGCAAGTGGTGGGTAGCGCAGCATGGCAATAGAGCGAACAACTAGAAAAGCAAAGATAGAAGTGATTTCGAGGGGTGGTCATCTTGCCTGCAAGGTTCTCAGAGTTGTCGAAAGCTTGATCCTCGTAAGCGTACTCAACAGGTTCCTCATTCACGAACTCGTCTCCCGGCTCTACCCAAAACAAGAACACAAGCAACGGAACCACAATCAATCACGGGAAATGCACAAACAACATGATGCAAAACATGAATGATATGCAAGATATGATATGCGATGCATATGCGTGCTCCGGAAGGAAAATGATGAACAAGGCAGTAACTTGGCAAACCAAGTATGCCACTGGAAAGATGTGATGATTTCGGTTGAAATCGATATAAAGATCACCGGAAACGGATGCACGGTTTGCAAATGGCAAGCAAAACAAGAATGACACGAATCTGCGATTAACAGCATGATAGCACTTAGAATGCAACAAGTAACAATGCTACAGCACTCCAACATAGCAACAAAGCATATGGAAGTAATCTACAGGAGATGCTTGACAAAAGATGAACACTGAGCTACGGCTAGTTTACAACACAGCAGGTTTAAACAGGCATGGCAAAAGTGCAAAAGATAACAGGTTCATAGACTTAGTGAAATTACTGGACATGACTGAAACAGCATCAGGTAGCAATGTTCAGGGCACGAAATCAGCATGCTACAGGAGCTTAACATGGAAAAACAAGGCATGGCAGTATTCTACTAAATGCATATGACAAAAGACCCTTACTGACCATAAGCCAAAAAGGAGCAGAAGATATGATGGCAACCATGTAAACATAGCAAGTTTCGTTAACAGGTTTCAGACTTTGCAGAAAACAGAGCATGGCAGAAACAATAATATGAAGGCATATTTGTGAGCTTGATGCACTCACCACAGAGTAATTCCTGACAAAACAAGCATACCTACAGCAAGATGGCATGTTTATGAAGCTATCCATGGCAAGAACAAATACATAGCATGTATGGATCAACTACAATAAGCTTGGCAAAATTGAATAACACGTAAACAATCTGCCAGAAATATTTTATAGCAAAAGTAGAGCAAGATTGAGTCATGCTATGGCACTCCATAATTGCAAACAAGGGCAGGAGTGGATCAATTACAACAATATCTACAAAATATTCTTACTGAACATCTCCAAAATATGCATGGATCTCTCTGTAGCATCAAGTTTACATGGCAACAAAATAACAGCAGACAGACTGAGAAATTACTAAGCCTCTGAAATCAGAAACATTACGGGGCCTAGTTTGCATGCTTGTGCTAGTCACCACAGAGATCACAAAAATACATGGCATACACTTCTGTAAAGATGGCATGGCATACAACAAAACACATGTAGAGCTCATGCCCATAAGATGCACAGATTAAATGCAACAAAAATAACAAATCTCCAAGTTCTGCTAAGTAACAGCAGATAACAGCAACTAGCACTCTTGCACTAGAGATTTGGGCATCAAGATGGCCTCAAATGAACATGGTGCAATGGAACACAATGAAGAGCATCACGAGACGAACATTTAGATATATTACACGCGTGAAACGGAGCTATACGCAGAGAGTTATGATGCAATGAACAGGTGCATGTATTGTGAAAGATAAAGGACTTGAAGGAAAAAACAGAGGGGGGAGAGGTCAACCCTGCGGGCGGCAGATCTGGATCGGGCTCGGGCGAAGCTCACCGGAGCCGGAGCTGCTGCAGGCCGGCGCGGGAGTAGAGAGGAAGGAGGAGGAGGACGACGGCGGTGCGGTCCTCGGGAGGCGCGGGGCGGCGGAGGAGAGGGGCCGCGCCGGGCGACGGGAGGCGGAGGCGCGGCGGCACGGCAGCGCGGTGGCGCCGGCAAAGAAGGACGGCGAGGCGGCGGGCGGGCGCCGGCGCGGCGACCGAGGCGGCGGGAGGCGCGGGCGAGGAGCGGGCGGCGACGCGGGAGGAGCGGGCCAGGGGGGCTGGCCACGGGCCTCGCGGGCCTCGGCGGCGGCGCGGGACTCCTTGCCACATGGCAGCGCGCGAGTGGGCGAGGGCGGCGGCGGGTTCGTCCGCCGGCTGTACGGACACGTCCGGCGGCGACGGGAGGAGTTTCTAGGGTTTGGACTGCGAATGTTTCGGGAGGGGAGGTGTATATATAGGTAGAGGGAGCTAGGAGACTCCAAACGGAGTGCGGTTTTCGCCCACACAATCGTGATCGAACGACCTAGAGCATTGAAGTGACTTGGGGGAGTTTTGGGCTGTTTAGAGAGGGAGTTTTGCTACAACACACAAAAGGACATTGCGGATGCCCGGTTAACCGTTGGAGTACCAAACGACCTCCGAATGGAAGAAACTTGACCGGTGGTCTCCCGGTGGTATACCAAGGCCACTTGACAAGACTCGGTCCATTCCGAGAGCATTCAACACCCGCTCACGAAAAGAAAACAAGAGGGGTGCGCCGGAGGAGGTGGGAGTGCCGGATTGCAAAACGGACAACGGGGAAAATGCTCGGATGCAAGAGATGAACACGTATGCAAATGCAATGCACATGATGACATGGTATGAGATGCATGACATGAACAAAATGCAAAACGACAAACAAAACCCGACCACGGAGGGAATATCATAACACATAGCCGAAAATGGCAAGAGTTGGAGTTACAAATATGGGAAGTTACATCCGGGGTGTTACAGAGGGGGAGGGGGACAGCCATGGGGCGCCTCAAGTAGGAGGGATCCTACTTGGGGGCCTCCTCCAATTCGGCCTCCCCCTTTCCTTATCTCCGGAGGGGGGAAGGAAAGAGGGAGAGGGGAAAGGAAGGGAGAATCCTATTCCCTCTATTTCCTTTCCTCTTCCCCTTTTCCTTTCTCCACTTAGGCCGGCCCATATGGGGGCGCACCAGCCCCTTAGGGGCTGGTCTGTCGCGCCCTTGGCCCAATAAGGCCCATATCTTTGCCGGGGGGTGCCCGGAACCCCTTCCAGTGACCCTATACGTACCCGGTACCCCCAGAACACTTCCGGTGTCCGAATACTATCATCCTATATATGAATCTTTACCTCTCGACCATTTAGAGACTCCTCGTCATGTCCATGATCTCATCTGGGACACCGAACAACATTCGGTCACCAAATCACATAACTCATATAATACAAAATCGTCATCGAAATGTTAAGCGTGCCTACGGGTTCGAGAACTATGTAGACATGATCGAGACACATCTCTGATCAATAACCAACAACGGAACCTGGATGCTCATATTGGTTCCTACATATTCTATGAAGATCTTTATCAGTCAAACTGCAATGACAACATATGTCATTCCCTTTGTCATCGGTATGTTACTTGCCCGAGATTCGATCGTCGGTATCTTCATACCTAGTTCAATCTCATTACCGGCAAGTCTCTTTACTCGTTCCGTAATGCATCATCCCGCAACTAACTCATTAGTCACATTGCTTGCAAGGCTTATCATGATGTGTATTACTGAGAGGGCCAGAGATACCTCTCTGATCCTCAGAGTGACAAATCCTAATCTTGATCTATGCGAACCCAACAAACACCTTCAAAGATACCTGTAGGGCATCTTTATAATCACCCAGTTACGTTGTGACGTTTGATAGCACACTAGGTATTCCTCCGGTATCCGGGAGTTGCATAATCTCATAGTCAAAGGAATATGTATATGACATGAAGAAAGCTATAGCAATAAAACTGAACGATCATTATGGTAAGCTAATGGATGGGTCTTGTCCATCACATAATTCTCCTAATGATGTGATCCCATTCATCAAATGACAACACATGTATATGGTTAGGAAACTTAACCATCTTTGATTAACGAGCTAGTCTAGTAGAGGCTTACTAGGGACACGGTGTTTTGTCTATGTATCCACACATGTATCAAGTTTCTGGTTAATACAATTCTAGCATGAATAATAAACATTTACATGATATAAGGAAATATAAAATAATAACTTTATTATTGCCTCTAGGGCATATTTCCTTTAATGGTACCGTTCGAGAGGATGGTGGTGGCGGCGGCGGCCAAGAGGATGGTGATAGTAGTGGCCGAGAGGCTGGTGGTGATGGTGGCCCAGAGGATGGTGGTGGTGGTGGTGGCAGTGATGTTTTCTTCGGCGACCACCTTGTTTGAGTTCGCGCATGTCATTGGTTGGCTCGATCCACAACATACATTTATTATATTTGTGGTGATTTTGGATCAAACTCTGTGTTTGAAGTGACATCTTTTGGATGAACTATGCATGTTTTATTTGAAAAACACGAGATGATACTATATGTTTATGTTGGTTATGTTTTGCATGTTTTATTCAATGTTTTTATGATACATATATTATCAAGTATTCAAAGTTTATGCGGCTAGAACAAAAATTTTATACACTTTTTTACTTCACTAAAGTTAGAGGAATGGCTAGGTGCGATCATCTATAATAAGGAAGGATAAATTTCCTTCTTTGCTCGGATCCTCCTCTAAGAGCAACTCCAACGCGCCGACACATTTCGTCCACGCGCGTCAGCTTGTGTTGTGGCGGACAGAAAAAGTCGGCCCAACGCGCCAATCCAAACGGACGCGCGTCCGCTTTTCGTCCGCCTGCCAACCCATTCGCGGCCCATTTTTTAGCCTGATCTGCGTCGGCACGGACACGAGATGGACGCGCGTGCCGCGCGACAACTACTCCCCCTGGCCCGCCAGTCGGTGGGAAAGCATCCACCATTCCCTCCACTTTTCCCAAAACCCTCCCGCCCGCGCGCTCCCGACCGCTCACCATGGACGACGCCCTCGATACCGCCGCCGACCTCGCTCCCTCGCCTCGTCCTTGCCTCCGCGCCCCTCCGCAAAGGCAAGCCCCGCGCCCCTCGCAAGATGGCCGCACCACCCAGAAGAAGCTAACGTCGGAGGAGCGGGTCGTGCAATCGGCCAAGAGGGAGGATAGGAGGCACGTGACAGACACAAGGGACGAAGCGGCGGCGGCCGCCGCGTAGTAGGAGGACACCAACGCCCGCGTCGTGACGGCAACGAGGGAGGCCCTAATCTACTTAGGATTAAACCCTGGCCAGCACCGGATCGTCTGCGTTTCCTCGGATGGTGTTGCCGGAGTGGCCGTGCGCGTCGGCGACGCGCCCGATCCCCGGCTTCCACGTCTACCAGCAAGCCTCCCGACTCTTCAGGGAATGCTCGCCAGAGGTGAGTGTGGTGGCTCCTTCCACGCCCGCGCCTGCGCCCATCGACCTCAACTCCATGACGGTGGCCGGTGGCTCGTCACCCGGAGTGACCAGGAAATGCGCTTGGGAGATGCGAGCCAACGTGCTCCCCAGCGCTCGCAACCTGTTCGACAGAATGCCGGCGGCCGCCGCCGACGAGACGATCAATCATTCCATGGAGATCATCATCTTAGAGGATGGTGCGATGACCGCTGGCGGTGCCACCGCGACTGGCTACGATCCCGAAGAGACCCAAAGCCAGGATGGTCGAGGGCCGTTCATGCCGGCAACCTATGATCAAGCTGGCATGCACGATGCCTTCATGCAAGATCAGGTCGGCCTGGACCTGGACGGCTTCCCGCTGGACCATGAGTTTCTAGAGGACTACGAACTCGAGGAAGAGGATGAGTTGGACATCGACGGGGAGCCTTTGTTCGAGGACGAGCTCGTCAACCAAGCCATCGGGGCGAAGCCGAAGCGCAAGAGCAAGAGGATGAAGGCATACACGATGGCCGAGGACAAGCTCCATTGTGAGTGTTGAAGGGACATTGGGTAAGACCCCAAGGTCGGCGCCGAACAAAAGGCATCAACCTTTTGGAATCGTGTCCACCGTGAGTACCATGAGCGCAAGAAATTTGCGCCGTACCAAATGCAAACCGCGCAGGTGGGTGTCCATTTCGAAGCGATGGAGGGTGATCCAACAAGAGTGCAACAAGTTTTGTGCCACTCTTGAGAGCATCAAAGGCACGCCCCGTGAGCAGCATCGACATGCAAGACATTGTATGCATGCGACCCTCTTCGTTTTCATTCCGTTTATGCTTGCATGTCCATTTGCATACCCATTTGCCCATATGCTTGCATGCTATCCATTTGTAGGCGTTCCAAGCTTTGGAGGCTTTGAAGGTACAACACGAAGGCAAGTCCTTTAACCTCTCCCATAATGGGGAGAAGAAGTTCAAGGCGCAATATGTCGCCCTCATGGCGCGTGAGGGGAAGAAAGCCGTGGAGGAGGTTGGGGAGGGCGAGAAGCCATGTCTGTGGGGGAAGACCAACTCCAAGAAGGAGGACAAGCAGGATGCGGCGTCCATCGCCTTGATCGCAACCGTGGAGGGCATGATGACCAAGGAGGACTCAAGGGAGGAGAAGTGCCGGCAAGACAAGGAAGGGCAAATGAACGGCTTCATGGAGATCCAAAGGAGGAGGCTTGAGATGGAGGCGGAGAAGCAAGTCAAGATGCTAGAGATCGAGGCCGCCAATGCCAAGACCAAGGCGAAAGAAGTGGCTCTCTCTAGCATGATGACGGGATGAAGATCATGAAGGTGGACCTCAACACCGTGTCACCGAGGAAGAGGCCATGGTTCGAGAAGATGCAAGCCGACATGCTCAAGTTCGACGAATGAGTGATCTATGGCGGCATGCGCCATCCTTTTTTGTATGCCGGCAAGTGTGCTGGCATGACATTGTTGGGAATCGTAGCATAATTTTAAATTTTTCCTACGCTCACCAAGATGCATCTATGGAGTATACTAGCTACGAGGGGAGAGGGGTGCCTCTACATACCCTTGTAGATCGCGAGCGGAAGCGTTCCATTGAACGTGGATGACAGAGTCGTACTCGCCGTGATTCAAATTACCGATGACCGAGTGCCGAACGGACGGCACCTCCGCGTTCAACACACGTACGGTGCAGCGACGTCTCCTCCTTCTTGATCCAGCAAGGGGGAAGGAGAGGTTGATGGAGATCCAACAGCACGACGGCGTGGTGGTGGATGTAGCGGGTCTCCGGCAGGGCTTCGTCGAGCTTCTGCGAGAGAGAGAGAGGTGTTGCAGGGGAGGAGGGAGGCGCCCAAGGCTGTAGGTCGCTGCCCTCCCTCCCCCCCTTTATATAGGCCCCCTGGGGGGCGCCGGCCCTGGAGATGAGATCCAAAGGGGGGGCGGCGGCCAAGTGGGGGGGAAGGGGTGCCTTGCCCACCAAGGCAAGGGGGAAGCTCCCCCCCCCCTAGGGTTCCCAACCCTAGGCGCATGGGGGGAGGCCCAAGGGGGGCGCCCCAGCCCACTAAGGGCTGGTTCCCTTCCACTTTCAGCCCACGGGGTCCTCCGGGATAGGTGGCCCCACCCGGTGGACCCCTGGGACCCTTCCGGTGGTCCCGGTACAATACCGGTAACCCCCGAAACTTTCCCGGTGGCCGAAACTTGACTTCCTATATATAATTCTTCACCTCCGGACCATTCCGGAACCTCTCGTGATGTCCGGGATCTCATCCGGGACTCCGAACAACTTTCGGGTTTCCGCATACATATATCTCTACAACCCTAGCGTCACCGAACCTTAAGTGTGTAGACCCTACGGGTTCGGGAGACATGCAGACATGACCGAGACGCCTCTCCGGTCAATAACCAACAGCGGGATCTGGATACCCATGTTGGCTCCCACATGTTCCACGATGATCTCATCGGATGAACCACGGTGTCGAGGATTCAATCAATCCGTATGCAATTCCCTTTGTCAATCGGTATGTTACTTGCCCGAGATTCGATCGTCGGTATCCCAATACCTTGTTCAATCTCGTTACCGGCAAGTCTCTTTACTCGTACCGCAATGCATGATCGCGTGACTAACGCCTTAGTCACATAGAGCTCATTATGATGATGCATTACCGAGTGGGCCCAGAGATACCTCTCCGTCACACGGAGTGACAAATCCCAGTCTCGATCCGTGCCAACCCAACAGACACTTTCGGAGATACCCGTAATGCACCTTTATAGTCACCCAGTTACGTTGTGACGTTTGGCACACCCAAAGCACTCCTACGGTATCCGGGAGTTGCACGATCTCATGGTCTAAGGAAAAGATACTTGACATTGGAAAAGCTCTAGCAAACGAAACTACACGATCTTTTATGCTATGCTTAGGATTGGGTCTTGTCCATCACATCATTCTCCTAATGATGTGATCCCGTTATCAATGACATCCAATGTCCATAGTCAGGAAACCATGACTATCTGTTGATCAACGAGCTAGTCAACTAGAGGCTTACTAGGGACACGTTGTGGTCTATGTATTCACACATGTATTACGATTTCCGGACAATACAATTATAGCATGAACAATAGACAATTACCATGAACAAAGAAATATAATAATAACCATTTATTATTGCCTCTAGGGCATATTTCCAACAGTCTCCCACTTGCACTAGAGTCAATAATCTAGTTACATTGTGATGAATTGAACACCCATTGCGTCCTGGTGTTGATCATGTTTTGCCCTAGGGAGAGGTTTAGTCAACGGATCTGCTACATTCAGGTCCGTGTGTACTTTACAAATATCTATGTCTCCATTTTGAACACTTTCACGAATGGAGTTGAAGCGACGCTTGATATGCCTGGTCTTCCTGTGAAACCTGGGCTCCTTCGCAAGGGCAATAGCTCCAGTGTTGTCACAGAAGAGAGTCATTGGGCCCGACGCATTGGGAATCACCCCTAGGTCGGTAATGAACTCCTTCATACAGACTGCTTCCTGTGCTGCCTCCGAGGCTGCCATGTACTCCGCTTCACATGTAGATCCCGCCACGACGCTTTACTTGCAACTGCACCAGCTTACTGCTCCTCCATTCAAAATATACACGTATCCGGTCTGTGACTTCGAGTCATCCAGATCTGTGTCGAAGCTAGCATCGACGTAACCCTTTACGACGAGCTCTTCGTCACCTCCATAAACGAGAAACATATCCTTAGTCCTCTTCAGGTACTTCAGGATATTCTTGACCGCTGTCCAGTGTTCCTTGCCGGGATTACTTTGGTACCTTCCTACCAAACTTACGGCAAGGTTTACATCAGGTCTGGTACACAGCATGGCATACATAATAGACCCTATGGCCGAGGCATTGGGGATGACACTCATCTCTTCTACATCTTTTGCCGTGGTCGGGCATTGAGCCTTGCTCAATTGCACACCTTGCAATACAGGCAAGAACCCCTTCTTGGACTGATCCATACTGAACTTCTTCAATATCTTGTCAAGGTATGTACTCTGTGAAAGACCAATGAGGCGTCTTGATCTATCTCTATAGATCTTGATGCCCAATATATAAGCAGCTTCTCCAAGGTCCTTCATTGAAAAACACTTATTCAAATAGGCCTTTATACTTTCCAAGAATTCTATATCATTTCCCATCAATAGTATGTCATCCACATATAATATGAGAAATGCTACAGAGCTCCCACTCACTTTCTTGTAAACACAGGCTTCTCCATAAGTCTGTGTAAACCCAAACGCTTTGATCATCTCATCAAAGCGAATGTTCCAACTCCGAGATGCTTGCACCAGCCCATAGATTGAGCGCTGGAGCTTGCATACTTTGTTAGCATTCTTAGGATCGACAAAACCTTCCGGCTGCATCATATACAACTCTTCCTTAAGGAAGCCGTTAAGGAATGCCGTTTTGACGTCCATCTGCCATATCTCATAATCATAGTATGCGGCAATTGCTAACATGATTCGGACGGACTTCAGCTTCGCTACGGGTGAGAAAGTCTCATCGTAGTCAACCCCTTGAACTTGTCGATAACCCTTAGCGACCCCTTGAACTTGTCGATAACCCTTAGCGACAAGTCGAGCTTTGTAGATGGTCACATTACCATCTGCGTCCGTCTTCTTCTTAAAGATCCATTTGTTTTCTATGGCTCGCCGCTCATCGGGCAAGTCTGTCAAAGTCCATACTTTGTTTTCATACATGGATTCTATCTCGGATTTCATAGCTTCTAGCCATTTGTCGGAATCCGGGCCCGCCATCGCTTCTTCATAGTTCAAAGGTTCACCGTTGTCTAACAACATGATTTCCAGGACAGGGTTGCCGTACCACTCTGGTGCGGAACGTGTCCTTGTGGACCTACGAAGTTCAGTGACTTGATCTGAAGCTTCATGATCATCATTAACTTCCTCCCCGGTCGGTGTAGGCACCACAGGAACATCTTCCCGCGCTGTGCTACTTTCCGGTTCGGAAGGGGTGACTATCACCTCATCAAGTTCCACTTTCCTCCCACTCAATTCTTTCGAAAGAAACTCCTTCTCTAGAAAGGACCCGTTCTTGGCAACGAAGATCTTGCCTTCGGATCTAAGGTAGAAGGTGTACCCAATAGTTTCCTTAGGGTATCCTATGAAGACGCATTTTTCCGATTTGGGTTCGAGCTTTTCAGGTTGTAGTTTCTTGACATAAGCATCGCATCCCCAAACTTTTAGAAACGACAGCTTAGGTTTCTTCCCAAACTATAATTCATACGGTGTCGTCTCAACGGATTTAGACGGTGCCCTATTTAAAGTGAATGCGGCAGTCTCTAAAGCATAACCCCAAAATGAGAGCGGTAAATCGGTAAGAGACATCATAGATCGCACCATATCCAATAGAGTGCGATTACGACATTCGGACACACCATTTCTCTGAGGTGTTCCAGGCGGCGTGAGTTGTGAAACTATTCCACATTTCCTTAAGTGCGCACCAAACTCGTGACTTAAATATTCTCCACCACGATCTGATCGTAAGAATTTTATTTTCCTGTCACGTTGATTCTCAACTTCACTCTGAAATTCCTTGAACTTTTCAAAGGTTTCAGACTTGTGTTTCATTAGGTAGACATACCCATATCTACTTAAATCATCAGTGAGAGTGAGAACATAACGATATCCTCCGCGAGCCTCAACACTCATTGGACCGCACACATCGGTATGTATGATTTCCAATAAGTTGGTTGCTCGCTCCATTGTTCCGGAGAACGGAGTCTTGGTCATCTTACCCATGAGGCATGGTTCGCACGTGTCAAATGATTCATAATCAAGAGACTCCAAAAGTCCATCTGCATGGAGCTTCTTCATGCGCTTGACACCAATGTGACCAAGGCGGCAGTGCCACAAGTATGTGGGACTATCGTTATCAACTTTACATCTTTTGGTATTCACACTATGAATATGTGTAACATCACGTTCGAGATTCATCAAAAATAAACCATTGACCAGCGGGGCATGACCATAAAACATATCTCTCAAATAAACAGAACAACCATTATTCTTGGATTTAAATGAGTAGCCATCTCGAATTAAACGAGATCCAGATACAATGTTCATGCTCAAAGCTGGCACTAAATAACAATTATTGAGGTTTAAAACTAATCCCGTGGGTAGATGCAGAGGTAGCGTGCCGACGGCGATCACATCGACCTTGGAACCATTCCCGACGCGCATCGTCACCTCATCCTTCGCCAGTCTCCGTTTATTCCGTAGTTCCTGTTTTGAGTTACAAATATGAGCAACCGCACCGGTATCAAATACCCAGGAGCTACTACGAGTACTGGTAAGGTACACATCAATTACATGTATATCACATATACCTTTGGCGTTGCCGGCCTTCTTGTCCGCGAAGTATTTGGGGCAGTTCCGCTTCCAGTGACCACTTCCCTTGCAATAAAAGCACTCAGTCTCGGGCTTGGGTCCATTCTTTGACTTCTTCCCAGTAACTGGTTTACCGGGCGCGGCAACTCCCTTGCCGTCCTTCTTGAAGTTCTTCTTACCCTTGCCCTTCTTGAACTTAGTGGTTTTATTCACCATCAACACTTGATGTTCTTTTCTGATCTCCCCTTCCGCTGATTTCAGCATTGAATATACCTCGGGAATGGTCTTTTCCATCCCCTGCATATTGTAGTTCATCACAAAGCTCTTGTAGCTTGGTGGAAGCGACTGGAGGATTCTGTCAATGACCGCGTCATCCGGGAGATTGACTCCCAGCTGAGACAAGCGGTTATGCAACCCAGACATTCTGAGTATGTGCTCACTAACAGAACTGTTCTCCTCCATTTTACAGCCGAAGAACTTGTCGGAGACATCATATCTCTCGACCCGGGCATGAGCTTGGAAAACTAGTTTCAGCTCCTCGAACATCTCGTATGCTCCATGTTTCTCAAAACGCTTTTGGAGACCCGGTTCTAAGCTGTAAAGCATGCCACACTGAACGAGGGAGTAATCATCAGCACGTGATTACCAAGCGTTCATAACGTCTTGGTTCTCTGGGATTGGTGCTTCACCTAGCGGTGCTTCTAAGACATAATCTTTCTTGGCTAATATGAGGATGATCCTCAGGTTCCGGACCCAGTCCGTATAGTTGCTGCCATCATCTTTCAGCTTGGTTTTCTCTAGGAACGCGTTGAAATTGAGGACAACGTTGGCCATTAGATCTACAAGACATAGTGTAAAGATTTTAGACTAAGTTCATGATAATTAAGTTCATCTAATCAAATTATTTAATGAACTCCCACTCAGATAGACATCCCTCTAGTCATCTAAGTGCAACATGATCCGAGTTTAACTAGGCCGTGTCCGATCATCACGTGAGACGGACTAGTCAAGATCGGTGAACATCTTCATGTTGATCGTATCTTCTATACGACTCATGCTCGACCTTTCGGTCCTTCGTGTTCCGAGGCCATGTCTGTACATGCTAGGCTCGTCAAGTCAACCTAAGTGTATTGCGTGTGTTCCGAGGCCATGTCTGTACATGCTAGGCTCGTCAACACCCGTTGTATGCGAACGTTAGAATCTATCACACCCGATCATCACGTGGTGCTTCGAAACAACGAACCTTCGCAACGGTGCACTGTTAGGGTGAACACTTTCTTGAAATTATTATAAGGGATCATCCTACTTGCTACCGTCGTTCTAAGCAAATAAGATGCAAAAACATGATAAACATCACATGCAATCAAATAGTGACATGATATGGCCAATATCATTATGCTCCTTTGATCTCCATCTTCGGGGCACCATGATCATCTTCGTCACCGGCATGACACCATGATCTCCATCATTGTGTCTTCATGAATTCGTCACGCCAACGATTACTTCTACTTCTATGGCTAACCGTTTAGCAACAAAGTAAAGTAATTTACATGGCGTTATTCAATGACACGCAGGTCATGCAAAATAATAAAGACAACTCCTATGGCTCCTGCCGGTTGTCATACTCATCGACTTGCAAGTCGTGATTCCTATTACAAGAATATGATCAATCTCATGCATTACATATATCATTCATCACATCTTCTGGCCATATCACATCACATAGCACTTGCTGCAAAAACAAGTTAGACGTCCTCTAATTGTTGTTGCAAGTTTTTACGTGGTTTGTAGGTTTCTAGCAAGAACGTTTTCTTACCTACGTATGACCACAACGTGATTTGCCAATTTCTATTTACCCTTCATAAGGACCCTTTTCATCGAATCCGTTCCGACTAAAGTAGGAGAGACAGACACCCGCTAGCCACCTTATGCAACTAGTGCATGTCAGTCGGTGGAACCTGTCTCACGTAAGAGTACGTGTAAGGTCGGTCCGGGCCGCTTCATCCTACAATGCCGCCGAAACAAGAAAAGACTAGTAGCAGCAAGAAGAATTGGCAAACTCAACGCCCACAACTTCTTTGTGTTCTACTCGTGCATAGTAACTACGCATAGACCTGGCTCATGATGCCACTGTTGGGAATCGTAGCATAATTTTAAAATTTTCCTACGCTCACCAAGATGCATCTATGGAGTATACTAGCTACGAGGGGAGAGGGGTGCATCTACATACCCTTGTAGATCGCGAGCGGAAGCGTTCCAATGAACGTGGATGACGGAGTCGTACTCGCCGTGATTCAAATCACCGATGACCGAGTGCCGAACGGACGGCACCTCCGCGTTCAACACACGTACGGTGCAGCGACGTCTCCTCCTTCTTGATCCAGCAAGGGGGAAGGAGAGGTTGATGGAGATCCAACAGCACGACGGCGTGGTGGTGGATGTAGCGGGTCTCCGGCAGGGCTTCGCCGAGCTTCTGCGAGAGAGAGAGAGGTGTTGCAGGGGAGGAGGGAGGCGCCCAAGGCTGTAGGTCGCTGCCCTCCCTCCCCCCTTTTATATAGGCCCCCTGGGGGGGCGCCGGCCCTGGAGATGAGATCCAAAGGGGGGGCGGCGGCCAAGTGGGGGGGGAAGGGGTGCCTTGCCCCCCAAGGCAAGGGGGAAGCTCCCCCCTAGGGTTCCCAACCCTAGGCGCATGGGGGGAGGCCCAAGGGGGGCGCCCCAGCCCACTAAGGGCTGGTTCCCTTCCACTTTCAGCCCACGGGGTCCTCCGGGATAGGTGGCCCCACCCGGTGGACCCCCGGGACCCTTCCGATGGTCCCGGTACAATACCGGTAACCCCCGAAACTTTCCCGGTGGCCGAAACTTGACTTCCTATATATAATTCTTCACCTCCGGACCATTCCGGAACCTCTCGTGACATCCGGGATCTCATCCGGGACTCCGAACAACTTTCGGGTTTCCGCATACATATATCTCTACAACCCTAGCGTCACTGAACCTTAAGTGTGTAGACCCTACGGGTTCGGGAGACATGCAGACATGACCGAGACGCCTCTCCGGTCAATAACCAACAGCGGGATCTGGATACCCATGTTGGCTCCCACATGTTCCACGATGATCTCATCGGATGAACCACGGTGTCGAGGATTCAATCAATCTGTATGCAATTCCCTTTGTCAATCGGTATGTTACTTGCCCGAGATTCAATCGTCGGTATCCCAATACCTTGTTCAATCTCGTTACCGGCAAGTCTCTTTACTCGTACCGCAATGCATGATCCCGTGACTAACGCCTTAGTCACATAGAGCTCATTATGATGATGCATTACCGAGTGGGCCCAGAGATACCTCTCCGTCACACGGAGTGACAAATCCCAGTCTCGATCCGTGCCAACCCAACAGACACTTTCGGAGATACCCTTAATGCACCTTTATAGTCACCCAGTTACATTGTGACGTTTGGCACACCCAAAGCACTCCTACGGTATCCGGGAGTTGCACGATCTCATGGTCTAAGGAAAAGATACTTGACATTGGAAAAGCTCTAGCAAACGAAACTACACGATCTTTTATGCTATGCTTAGGATTGGGTCTTGTCCATCACATCATTCTCCTAATGATGTGATCCCGTTATCAATGACATCCAATGTCCATAGTCAGGAAACCATGACTATCTGTTGATCAACGAGCTAGTCAACTAGAGGCTTACTAGGGACACGTTGTGGTCTATGTATTCACACATGTATTACGATTTCCGGACAATACAATTATAGCATGAACAATAGACAATTACCATGAACAAAGAAATATAATAATAACCATTTATTATTGCCTCTAGGGCATATTTCCAACAGACATGACCGAGATGGCGTGGTCGAACTCCCGACCTTTTCTGTGTGTTGGCATGTGTGCCGGCCGGTGGCAAGCGCGCTAGCAAGAACTACGTGATAATTTTTTTGGAGGCTGGCATTGTATGCCGGCCGCTGATATGGTGCCGACATAAATTTTGGACGGTGAAATGACAGGTGGCATTGATCTATGGCCGCAGTCCTTTTAAATTTGTACGCGGGCATGAAATATGTCTCCTGCATTGGACGTATGGCCGACCCAAAAAGAAAACAGGACGGACGCCGAGCGGGCGGCCGATCCAAAAGGAGGAAAAACGGACAAATTCGCTGTGCGTTTGGGTCGGCGCGTTGGAATTGCTCTAGCAATCCTAACCGTTCCAGCCTTCCAGGTGTGCCTTCGTTGAAGACTAGCCACAATGGGTAGTAACATAGAGTAGTAACATGTAACATATGTGTGATAACATGCAACACTTTATTTATTAGGCTATAGACTCATTTTGTCTTGATATGTGTGATGTTACTCAGGTTGGTCATAGTGGGGAGTAACTTAGACTAGTAACATGCATATGTTACTAATCTATGTTACTACCTCTATAGTGCATAGTATCATAGATTAGTATCATAGGTGGTCTCATTTATTGCCATGCATAACACATAGTAGCACCACATTTATTATGTCACGGTATCTACCTATGTTACTATAACCATCTTTTTTTTAATTGCCTGCCACATAAGCATGTTTGCGAGTCCCAAGTACATGATACTACTTAGGGCCTGTTTGGTTCCAATAAGTCATCTGACTTATAAGTCAGGTGACTTAAATCAGTGACTTATAAGTCACGCCTGTTTGGTTGTCACCTGACTTATAAGTCATCTGACCACACCTTCCCACCTTGTTTTTTTATGTAAAAAGATGGTGGGACCCACGCAAAAGGGGGTGACTTATAAGTTTTAAGTTGGGGTGGAGCAACTTATGACTTATAAGTTGGGTCTGTTTGACAAAATAAGTCACTTTTTTTCACTTTTCGACTTATAAGTTGGTGACTTATTTGGAACCAAACAGGCCCTTATGTTACCCCCACTATGGCCAGCCTCATACTACTAGCTAATGTTACCACTTTCCTCTGTTTCTTCATTTATTGCTTGCCACATCATTTGTTTTATCTAGATATGTGTGATGTTAGTACCTACTAGTAATAATGTACGTACAACGCACGTTTATATTAGGTAGGATATTAGTTGCACGTTATATTAGGTAAGATATATCTATTGCACATTGGTATTTAGTAAGATATCAATTACTTTTTCACGGGAATGGTAGGATATTAATTACATGACAGATTTCATGGGATAGCGTTGAGCCAAAACGTGTTTATAACCAATGATAGTGGTGGGTAATTAGAGCGTTAAACGTGTTTGGTGCTCAACATTGGAGTGATTTGAACCGCTAGATAACATGATTTGACGGTCGAGATGGTTTGGATCTGCCCCTTTGGGTCTTTTTATATTGGTATCTCTACTCCTAATGGAGCAGTTGGTAGTCTCTGTTCCGGGTTTATTTTCGTCCCACCATTTTCGTCCGGTTTTTTTCGTCCTCACTCCCACCTCTGACTTATCCACCAGAAACCGAAAAAACCTCCTCCTAAGGCCCCAACCCGCACCCATCCACGTACCAAAAAAATAGACCTACGAAGGTTAACCAACGAAAAAAGACCTACCAAGATTAACCAGCGAAAAAAAACCTAATGGAGGAGTTGGTAGTCCGGTACGGTTTATTTTCAACACTTTCCTAATGACAAAAGATCACGGATCTAACTTTCCTAGCTTAGCCAAATCAACGAATCTCTTTCATAAATGCAATTTGCTTTAGGAAACAAATAATAGATTCTTTCCTACCTTAGCCAAATCAACGGATCTCTTCCATTAATGCAATTTGTTTTAGGAAACAAATAATATATTCTTTCCTACCTTAACCAAATCAGTGAATTTCTCTCATTAATGCAATTTGCTTTAGGAAATAAATAATAGATTTTCAGGAAACAAATAATGGATTTATTACGGTTTATTTTCAACACTTTCCTAATGACAAAAGATCACGGATCTAACTTTCCTAGCTTAGCCAAATCAACGAATCTCTTTCATAAATGCAATTTGCTTTAGGAAACAAATGATAGATTCTTTCCTACCTTAGCCAAATCAACGGATCTCTTCCATTAATGCAATTTGCTTTAGGAAACAAATAATAGATTTTTTCCTACCTTAACCAAATTAACGGATCTCTTCCATTAATGCAATTTGCTTTAGGAAACAAATAAAAGATTCTTTCCTACCTTAACCAAATCAATGAATTTCTCTCATTAATGCAATTCGCTTTAGAAAATAAATAATAGATTTTCAGGAAACAAATAATGGATTTAATACGGTTTATTTTCAACACTTTCGTAATGACAAAAGATCACGGACCTAACTTTCCTAGCTTAGCCAAATTAACGAATCTTTTTCATAAATGCAATTTGCTTTAGGAAACAAATGATAGATTCTTTCCTACCTTAGCCAAATCAACGGATCTCTTCCATTAATGCAATTTGCTTTAGGAAACAAATAATAGATTCTTTCCTACCTTAACCAAATCACTGAATTTCTCTCATTAATGCAATTTGCTTTAGGAAATAAATAATAGATTTTGAGGAAACAAATAATGGATTTAAAGAAATTCATAGGTAAACCATCTCTACTACTTATTAAAGAAGAAAACATGTACATCGCTAAGTGTACCCAGCCTAACGTACACATAACAACATAGCTCAATTATAACCACACGATCAGAATCACTTAATTTAATCTAATCCAGAGCCAAAAACGCGCTTAGCAATTTACCTGGGCGGACGAAAACTCTGCCGTACCAAACGTTCCGCGCGCCCCGCGTCGACTCCGGTACATCGTTTCCTAATCCAAGGAAAGGAAAACACAATTCGATATCGAAAGATCCCTGAATGCAGGTGAGCGACGCGGTCAACACGGGGAGGCGGCGGCATCTCGAGGGAACGGTGATGGCCAAGTTGTGGGCTCCGGCGGGGCTGCTGTGGATCTGGCGGATGGCAGCAGGATCGGGTCGATGACGGACGGCTCCGGCGAGAGTCGGAGGGACGACGGCGGCGGCTGAGCTCCTCCATGGCCTGCTGCGGTTCCAGGGAGAATAGAAGGAAGGGAGGGGAGGAAGGGCACGGCCAGCAAGCTCTCACCTCTCTTACCTCCATGCCGCCGTCGACACGACCCCCGAGCCTAGACCACGACCCATGCGACGGGACCTCGCTGATGCTGGCGGCGGTGCCGGGTTCCATGATCTATTCGACTTCATGTGTCGAATCATCAAGTCCGCACCAGCACTCCGCCGGGCCCCTCAGTGGGATTGGCGTCCGTATCAGCTCCTGCCTCTGCAAGTCAAGGGGTAGGCTGCTCGATCGCATCTCCAAGAGTCCCTCGCCGCCACAACGCCTGCAGTCGCGGACGGCCGTACCTATCGACGGGAGCGGCTGAGCAGGGGACATCCCGCCGATCCGATGGCGGAAGGGCGAGATAATGGGCAAGTCTACCTCGGGTTGAATCTGGACACCAGCGAGCTCCTTGCAGTAAACCAGGTGCTGGACTTTTGCGTTTTGTTTATCAGGTTTGCACTGTGTGAATCACGCCGGTCCGGCTCTCACCCCTCTCTGACCTCCATGCCGTAGTTGGGCGCTCCTCCGAAACAAGATTATCGCGTCCAGGTATACAGTCCGCCACAAAACTCTCCCGTGCAGTGGGCGTACAGAAGGTACCTTCCTCTCCTGATTTTGTATACGGCAGTGTAGTACTATGTGGTTAACTGAAAACGAAGAGTAAGCAAATTAGTTCATGTCAGAACAACTGTAGCCGGCATCGCCGCCATCGCTTATGGAGCTCCACACCATTCCCCAATTGTACGAGAGCATGTTCAATCTTCGCCATTCTATACTATGTGCAAATGGTCAACTCTTTTCCAAACAAGAAGATATGAGGATTAGGCATATATGCCCCATAAGGTAGCTATATTCATGTGTTGTAGTGTGGATTATCGTCACGCTCTGTCTTGGACTGCAGATAGCTAGGTTAACAAAAATGGATACTCTGCATATTTTCTGAATTTTTAGTAAGGTCTACATGAATAAGGTTAGCAGTAGTTCTGACTTGGGGCACTGGTTAATTCTTCACATGCAGGAACGTGGAGAGATGGTGGGCTCCAAGCCCATGGTGATTTTATTGTGCTTGCAGCTTGAGATGTACTTGGTCCAAATGAAAATCATCATTTTGAAGGGTTAGTAGATGATGCTCAATGCCATAAACCTGCACCGATCGTCACTCATGTCATCTCATAGAAGTCTATTGAATTTTAATTAACTTTTGCTGTATGCTATCCATGATGTAAGTGGAGATAGGAAGTTCCAAAAAAATCCTGCACAATGGGGATGTGCACCAATGATTTGACAGGATAAGATGTTTGTGAAGTATGAAAAATTATGACCTAAGCAAAACTTTTATTTACATATATTCATACATACTTTGAATTTTAGAAACATGTATTGCACGTATATAGTTAGATCTTAATTTTGTTTATTATTCAAAATGCTTGTACCCACTAGATTTCATTTTTTTTACCTTGAAGGAGTATTATATTACTATTATTTGGAATCCACCTTGATCCTTCACTTCTATTTTTCCTAGGCAACTTCGCATGGAATTAGGATCACTTAATAAGGTTCTGGTTTCTTTTTCAAATTCACTTGCTTTATGCATGAACCTATTATAGATTTGTTGGTGTTGATTTGCAGTAAGAGCAAATGTAATATTGTTCTCATCAATTTCTTTCATAACATGTGTAATGCGTTATAACATCAGTTTCATTGGATTGGAAAAGGTGATAAACATGCAACCATTCTTACTCGATGATATGAATACTTCAGGAGTAATGGTGGCATTTGTTTGCACATTAGTATTCCATTATGTAGTAAAGGATATGGTCTGGTAGTCATTCTTTATCGTTATAGTTATTGTCAAATGGTGGAATATTGCTGCCTAGCAGCTCTGGTTCATGTGTGTGTGAAAAACAATGTAAAATCATTTTTGTTGCTGTAGAATCTCATGAGTCGTATGAAAAAGAAGGCTAGGATATTTTTTTTTAATTGTTCAGCTGCTTGTGTTACAGATCTGGGCATACCTTTTGTTTGAGATAAATTTGGGCATAAATTGTCACAAATAAATGGGTGGCATTGGGTCAAGGTTCAGGAACCCAGGGGCATCATGCTTCTTTTGAGCCACATGGGGAGAATTACATCCATGTATTAGAAAAACTAGGTGCCCGCTTAAACAGAAAAAATACAACTCTTGCTGACCGGGAGCTTCATGGTAGTGGCTAGAATTTAATCAGAGATCCATGTACAGGTTGATTGTTATGAAACCATGCGATGGAATCTTGATGTTGACAATGTCCAGAAATCTGATTCGTCAGAGACAAAATCCAACCTTAATTCCCCCATTCAGATCATGAAATATTGGGGTTAACAGTTTGCGATGTAAGATGGGTTGAGATCTGCTATACGTTAATTTTTTTTTTGTTCAAATGTTTTCTTTTGTTTTGAAACCTTAATGTTTTCTGTTGTTGGGTGACAATGTTTGGGTTTATGCTAACAAGCAAGAAAAAAGTTACATGCAATGAGTTCCCAATCTTGAAATATTGAAATATCGAAGCATATCTTGGAACGACGGAGTTCCCAATCTTCATGGTAGATGATGGGACACTGGATGCTGAAGTTGCTTATTGTCTCGCGTAGAACAATAGCATGTCCTTATTTTTTGCTATGTTTTGCCCATGTTGATTACGATGGCATTGTTTTGAACATTATATCTGTGTTGATAAAAAAGGAGATGATTTGGTATGCCCTCCTTGCAGAGGATCGAGCCTGGTCGGTTGGTTCTTGGTTGGGTGTTGTTGAGACGATCCAAGCCACCAACAATTCGAGCTTGTCTTCATGGTGTGTAATTATATTTAGGTAGACAAAATCCCCTGATGATAGCCCAAAAAGAAGATTCGACGTGACATGGAGATAAAGTGTTGCGTGCGGCAGGAAAGAGACAAACATATTCAGAAATCCAAACCACCAGGATGACAGTTGCGAAATGGCGATTGGATGGTGCTGACACATCTTGCTAGCGAGGAGGCTGTTTGCCGAAATTGGACTTTGGATTGTTATAAAATTTCAGTTTAGACCAATTCTTGTTAAACATAACATGTTATTGTGACAACTATTATGAAAAAAATTGATTTAGATAATCAAAATGATGAAGAAATTCCTAAACTTACTGCACCCTTTCCAATTTGAAGGGCTGCTTATCGGTTTTAAATCTTGAAGTTTGCACGGTCACTAATATGACCATGCTATTTTAGAGTGATAACCTTCATTTCAGGCAGTAATGAAACTTGAAATGCCAGTTGACTAACAGTAATAAACACCAAGAATAGTGGTTGATGTTAATGGGAATTATGATTAGCGATGATTCATTTTATGCTCTGGTGGAACGGGTCAAGCCGGTTTGCGCGGTGAGTATTGTCCGTTACTTATTTTCATACTAACTACATATATTGTTTGTGCAGGATGGATATGAGTTGAGAAAGCAGTTTTTATTATACTTGCTAAAACATCGTGGGAATGAAGCTAAAGACAACTTTCCGTATATTGTGAAAGAATTTCTTAAACGTATAACCTAGATATTAATAATTTTATAATAGATGTTTAGTTGGAACTCCATTAAGTTTGTTACTAAGTTTGTTACATGGACATGCCGTTAATTTTTCTTTTTGGCAATTTACATTGCAAAAATGTACTTTAATTATTAAATAATTGTGTCTGTGTTATATTGTCCGTACGTGTGAAATTTAACATGCATTATCTTTATATAACTCTTGCAAACTATTTCAAGAGCCCGTGAGAACGGGCATTGTACATGGATGTTCAGCTTAACCATGTTCGACGAAGAAAAAAAAATGATGCGCCTGGCCTGAGCCGTTGTCGATTCCTTCTCGTCCGGCCCGCCCGAACCCAGTCAGCTCACCCAATTTTCCAGATCATACACAAGAGCCGCTGCCCATCCTCCTCCCCTAGATCTCTCCGGCCGGCAGGCAGCCATGCCGTCGCCGAATGACCCGCCCGCGGCGTTGCCCCTCACCCTCGACCTCGAGGACTTCAAGGTGCGCCCCCTTATTCGATTCGTTCTGTATCTCCCCTCTTTCCGTCCAGACCTAAGCGCTGCGTGGTTTTGCAGGGCGATTTTTCCTTCGACGCGCTCTTCGGGAGCCTGGTGGATGAGCTTCTGCCGGAGTTCCACGGGGACGATGCGGCAGGGGTACCCCCGCCGCCGCCGCCCCTGCTCGGGGCCGCGCCACCCGTTTTCCCCGCCGTCGACGAGCTTCTCGGGCTCTTCAAGCATTCCTGCAAGGAGCTCGTCGACCTGCGTCGTCAGGTCGGTTGCCGCCGGTCCTGGTGGTAGCATCCTGCGTGATTGGGTGTGTGGGTGGTTGTCCGGTGATGGTATATGCTGATGCTGGTGTTTCTTTTTCTTCCTTTTGTGGATAGATTGATAAGAGGCTCCAAAATCTGAAGAAAGAGGTGGCTACACAGGATGCCAAGCATCGCAAGACACTCGGGGAGGTTAGTTAGCATGCTTTCAAGTTTTCTACGTTTTGACTATATTGTTAATGTTAGTATATTATAGAAAGATAAATGAACGAGACCATAATGGAAAAACAATACAGATGAGAAACCAGACGAGCCATATATAGAGATTGGAAGTACAATTAACTCTGATACGGTGAAAACATAATGCAAAGTCTTACCGTTTGGAATATTATCTTTAGGTGTTCCTTGTTTCCTCTGGTTGTGCTATTCACTCGGATGGAAGTGCCACTCTAGGCTCGTAGTTAATTAGTTATATATGCTATCAATTACACATAGATGATCAAGTTGGGGGAATCTTTTGTTACCTATATAGGTTAACTTTGTTCTTTTGTTTTCATTGTCGTATGATACATGTCAACGTATGACGATGAGTAGGTTCCCAGTTTTAAGATCTTCACCCAATCGAATCTATTCAACTGTCTGTTAAATGTCTAGGACTTTATATATTATAATTTTTTCTTACTGTGTTTCTACCCCTCTTGTCCTGTTGGACCTGTTCAGTTGCTAAGAAGGGACATTTTCCTTTAGTAATACAGTTATACCCAGGCAAAGTTTAGTAGGCCATTCTGTAGAGAACCTAATGAATAATTGCTGAAAAGGGCAGTCCGTGATGCGGGAATCCAAAGAGACATAACTACAGCAGAAAAAAGTGCAAGGCATGCATTTGATGAGCATCTATAGAAGAATGACTGTCGTGTTTAATATTTGGTGACTCCTATGCTTCCATCAAATTGTAGTTATGAAGGAAATTTCTGACTAGGGAAATACACAGAAGAGATTTGTATCCTATTCACACATTTTTCTATTTGCATTTGGTTATCAGCATCTTAGGGTCTATCATTCTGTCAAATGCATCTCTGGAACGAGGATGCTGTTCGATTTTAGAAACTCAGCTGCATGTTTCGATACTTTACCATTTTAATGTGATCTGACTAGGCTTTTGTCAGTTAGGATCCTGGCAAATAGGATCATGTTGTCCCTTGAGAAATACTTTTTTTTAAGGTTCCCTATGAATTACTTTGTGCAATGATCTCCTTTCGAACCCTTCAGCACAAAGTGCCCAGTTGGAACAATTTTTTTGGATTGACCATAGATGCTGTTCAGTAAAAATAAAACACCTTAGCTGAACCCTTTAGCATAAAGTGTCCAGTCGGAACAAAATCTTTGGACTGACCATAGGCGCTGTTCAGTAAATAGTACACATTAGCCGCCCAGATTCTGGTTGGGCAATCAGTGTTATAGTTCAATACCGGAACATTGTTTATAAGGCGTCCCGCCTTCGGCCATTAGGCGGCAAGGCGCCCTGGCAGCGCCTTGAAATTATGCCTGCTTTAGGCACTTAGGTGTCGGGGCGTTGGTGCTCGCCTTAGGGCGACTTAGCACCTTATAAACAATGCACCGGAGAGTCTGGCAGAAAAAAGAAAGAACGACAAGAATCCATGTATTTGGTTTCCAAGTTGCAACTGATCACTTCTGTTTCCAGACTTGAGAAAAATTGCTCTTTTGAGAAGTTGTAAAGCTTAAATCTGGAGTTAATTTTGATTTTTTGTGGGTTCTTACATCGATATGGAATCATCAGTATGATTACACACCAGTAATGTTCTTGTTCTGTAGTGAATCAATCAAAGTAATTGGTGAAAATATTTTATATTTTAGCTTAATCATTGAGTGAACGCGAAGTTTGATGACTTCATTTTTTTTAGAAAAATGAGATATTCCAATTGTAACCAGATATTGCTGCCATCTTTCAACAGAAAACAAGTTTTGACTATGTGTCTTCGAATAAAAAAAACATGAAGATGGTATTTTGTGCAAAACTTTCGTGAATTACTGCCAAATGTTGCCAGTCTTTAGTGTGGCAGTCTGTTAGATGCACTTTCTATGCATGTCCAAGATCAATATGCAACTTTGTTCAATGTTGTTGTCTCATCAAATTTAAAAGAAGAGCTGGCTGTTTGATTTCTTGTCCACTTAACTTTATGAAACATAAGTTACACCTCTACCATGGAATATTATTCTAATATTTGCAAGTTTTGCTGAACTAGTGATTCTGGTTCATTTTATATGTTCACTGTTTTATTGTTCTCCAGCTTGAGAAAGGTGTGGACGGTTTATTTGATAGCTTTGCTAGGCTGGATTCTCGAATCTCCAGTGTCGGGCAAACTGCTGCCAAAATTGGTGACCATCTACAGGTGATCATATACTATGCAGTATCTTTCTGTTATTATGTGTATCCATTGACCGTAACTTTACTCTTTGGTTAGTTTTTCTGTTGCTCTCTCCAATCCTAACGTTAAAAATATTTTTCATCTCTCAGAGTGCAGAATCTCAGAGGGAAACTGCCAGTCAGACGATTGATCTCATCAAGGTATCGTAATCTAGTTTGAGGCAAATGTTGTTCTGTTTACTGGTATTGATTTCATTAATTGAAATATGCTTCTTTTTAGTATTTGATGGAATTCAACAGCACACCTGGGGACCTTATGGAACTTTCTCCTTTATTTTCCGATGACAGTCGTGTTGCTGAGGCTGCTTCAATTGCACAGAAATTGCGTAAGCTCTCATAACTTGTTCCTTTCTTTCTAATATCAAGTGAACTACGTACAATTTTTTGTTGCACTTCACATTGTTTCGTTCATCTAGTAGCGATAGCATGTTTTTGTTGTTATGAATAGAGCTTGTTGTATTGTACAGCCCAAATGGCAACTATAACTATACAGTAGGACACTTGGGCTTCAGGTCAATTTACTAGACCTAGACCAATAGGAAACATACAATAAAAACCTAGATCATGGGAACTGTAATACACTCTTATACTATGTTCCATATCTTATCTGTACTACGCATTTATTTGCTTGATTTGTTTTTCGTGCACAAACACCTTGGAAAGTTGACATATAGTGTGGAGCTGAATTTTCAATATGTTCCTAGCCCATGTACATGCTTACCTTTATACTGCTTGGGTCAACAATGGTCAATTACCAAAATTACTTAAGTTGCCATGAAAATATCCTCTTCTTTTCTGGTGGGCATCATTTTTATGTAGAGAAGTGGGTGCACGTGTGTGCTGGTGTTTTCTGTGTGGGTGGGTGGGTGGGTGTGTGTATGTGTGTGTGTGTGGGGTGGGGTGGGGGGGGGGGTTGCTTTGGAAAAAGGCCATCACGGTTACATATGTATATCTTAGTTCATTTTTTAACTCTATGCTATTTTTTGATTTTTTTATCAGCTAGACTTCACAACTATGTGTTATTTAGCAAGAGCGTCGGTTAGCAATAAATGCAAAACTATGTTGAGCTTCAGATAGTAGTTTTTCTGTTTATCTTTTGAGGTCTCTCGGCACTCATGTTTATCCTAATACAATGCACATATGCTAATGTAGGATCGTTTGCTGAGGAGGATGTTGGAAGGCATGGTGTCACGTCGGCAGTAGGTTCTGCTAATGCAAGCCGTGGTTTGGAGGTTGCAGTTGCAAATCTTCAAGAATATTGCAATGGTCTGTTTTCTTCCCATAAGTTCCCTTGGCACTTCCCTTAGCTATTATTTTTTGCATCTACTTATGACTTTTTATCTTATGTTTAGAACTGGAGAATAGATTATTATCTCGGTTTGATACTGCATCACAGAGACGAGAGTTGTCTACAATGGCAGAATGTGCAAAAATTTTGTCGCAGGTTTGTACGCGATGCAAGGGACATGGTCCTGTTTTTCATGCTCAGTTTGGCTGATTCAAAGAACTCCTTTTTAGACCATTGTGATAGTGTCCACGATGTAGCACCAGTCAAGGTTAAGATAAGGACCACTGTTTTGAATTCTTGATTTGATATTTCTGCCAAGTGTATGATTATGGGGAGCACCTCTGCACCTTTTTGGCCTGTTCAGCGTTGCTTTGATATGCCCTAATGCTTACTGGGCTTGATGAGCTCAGGCACCTGATTATTAGATATGCCCTAAAGGTGTCTTGATAGAAGTATCTATAAGCCTCTGCAAACATACCAGCATGCGAGCATCTGCAAACATATCAGTTTGTGAGTATCTGTAAGACTGCAAACATGTCAGCCAAATAAGTAGACCCCCCACCGACTTTGAAGCTTTAACTTCTTTAGTTCTTTCTGGATAGTAGCTTAAGCTTATCGAGTTATTAAGCCTGAAAATAAGCTGGTTGTTTGGCCCCTGGTTATGGTTTCTCCCGATGATTCCACAGGTATACAATACTACCCTGCTCCTAAATATAAGACGTTTTTGCTATATTTAAGAACAGAGGAAGTATTATTTAAGTTTACTCAATTTAACATACTTTATCATGCTACATTGAATGCAGTTCAATCGGGGAACCAGTGCCATGCAACACTATGTTGCAACACGACCAATGTTCATTGATGTGGAAATTATGAATACTGATATTCAAGTTGTTCTTGGTGACGATGGTCCCCAAGCTGACTCCAGTAGTATAGCAGAGGGTCTCTCTATCTTGTACAAGGAAATTGCTGGTATGCACAAATTGTATTTTGACAGTTATTGTTTCTAAGTTGTAGAAGGGGAGCCTTGGCGCAGTGGTAAAAGCTGCTGCCTTGTGACCCTGGCTCAAGTCCTGGAAACAGCCTCTTACAGAAATGGGAAAGACTGCGTACAATAGACCCAAAGTGGCCGGACCCTGCGCAAGCGGGAGCTACATGCACCGGGCTGCCCTTTATTGTTTCTAAGTTGTACTTGGACGATAATTTATGGTAATCTGATCGTCCTATTGCTGCTTCAGATACTGTGAGAAAAGAGGCAACTACAATAATGGCTGTCTTTCCTTCTCCGAATGAGGTCATGTCAATTCTTGTGCAGGTATGTTTTGGAAAGCAGTCTTCTCTGTGACCAACATTGCTTAGCTTATTGATAAAGCAAAAGACTAATGTACTCCATTTCAGCGAGTGTTAGAACAAAGGGTCACAGCAATTCTTGATAAACTTTTGATAAGGCCTTCTCTTGCTAGCTTGCCTCCAGTAGAAGAAGGTGGCCTTCTACATGTAAGCACTCTGTACACTATCTACTTCCAAATTGTATTTTTTTTTGACATAATTCACTGAAGCATGAGATCTTGTTCCCGTCAAATTGTAATGGCAGTATCTGAGAGTTCTGTCAGTAGCATATGACAAGACAGAAGAACTTGCCAAAGAGTTGCAGTCTATCGGCTGTGGGGATTTGGATATTGAAGGTACATTGTATTGCAATCTCTTAGTTTTTTCCTACTCCCTCCGATCCAAAATAAGTCTCGCAGTTTTGAACTAAGGTTAGTTCAACCTTAGTTCAAAACTGCGACACTTATTATGGATTGGAGGGAGTAATACTATATATTCATCTTGAGCAATTTGCCGTTCCTTTGCTTGCGAAAGAAATATTGACCCATGATCCTTGATTACATCTATTTTAGATCAAGTTCCATTTAATATATTGGGTCTAAAGCAGGGTTTGGGAACCGGCAAGTAACTGCCCAGTTTTCGTGAAACTACTGGGCACATACTTATTTTTGGAGCCCTGGTTCACCGTTAATACCCCCAAATTAAAAACATAGCTATCAAAATAGGTATATGCTAGTTTCTACTGCATGTTCTAACATTATTACTGAAACTTTTTTGAAACAACAACAACAAAGCCTTTCAGTCCCAAACAAGTTGGGCTAGGCTAGAGTCGAAACCCATCAGATATGGAAACCGATTCATGGTTCTTCTGTAGCATTGACCCCAAACATCGAAAGGCGTCCTTCTGAGCTACGACCTGCCCATCAAGGCTAACTTCCTCCTCGTCGTGCCTAGTAGTACTGAAACCGCATCTCATGTACTCAGTTTCAGTTCTGAAAAGCCTAAAACCTTTCGATTCTAAAGTCTGTCTCCACAGCTCTAACTTTCTGTTAACCCCGGTCGAATATCGTCGACTAGCACCACATCATCCGCAAAGAGCATACACCATGGGATATCTCCTTGTATATCGCTTGTGACCTCACCCATCACCGAAGCAAAAAGATAAGGGCTAAAATCTGACCCTTGGTGCGGTCTTGTTTCAATTGGAAAGTCATTAGTGCCACCACCACTTGTTCGAACACTTGTCACAACATTATCGTACATGTCCTTGATGAGGGTAATGTACTTTGTTGGGACTTTGTGTTTCTCGAAGGCCCACCACATGATATTTTGTGGTATTTTATCGTAGGCCTTCTCAAGTCAATGAACACCATAAGCAAGTCCTTCTTTTGCTCTCTGTATTCCTCCATAAGTTGTCGTACCAAGAAAATGGCTTCCATGGTTGACCTCCCAGGCATGAAACCAAACTGATTTTTTGCCACGCTTGTCATTCTTCTTAAGTGGTGCTCAATGACTCTCCCATAGCCTCATTGTATGGCTCATCAGCTTAATTCTAGGTAATTAATACAACTTCGAACACCCCCCTTGTCCTTGAGGATTGGTACTAATATAGTCCGCCTCCATTCTTCGGGCATCTTGTTTGACCGAAAAATGAGGTTGAAAAAGCTTAATTAGCCATACCATCGCTGTGTCTTCAAGGCCTCTCCACACCTCAATGGGGATACAATCAGGGCCCATTGCCTTGCCTCCTTTCATGCTATTTAAAGCCTCACTGACCTCGAGCTCCTGGATTTGTTGTGCAAAACATGTGTTCGTATCATCAAAGGAGTTGTCCAGCTCAATGGTAGAGCTCTCATTCTCTCCATTGAATAACTTGTCAAATTACTATCGCCATCTATGCTTGATCTCCTCCTTAACCAGAAGCCGATCTACTCCGTCTTTGATGCACTTGACTTGGTTGACATCCCTTGTCTTCCTCTCTCGGATCTTGGCCATCTTATAGATGTCCCTTTCGTCTTCCTTCGTGTTTAATCATGGGTAGAGGTCCTGACTCCTTGTGGGGTATACACGCTGATAACATTGAGAACCAAGTCCCCAACGACCAGCTTGGATAATCCGTCCCCTTGCCTCTTGACGTCTACCACTCCATACTTGAGGCTCTTGTTGATCAAGGTGCTTACTTCATTCTGTTTGTAGTTGTCCGTGTATACCGCAACTTGGAGCCGGTGTCCTCTACCTCCTTCGCCGGCTGTCCCTTCCATTTGGCTTCTTGGACGCATAGGATATCAACGCCTCTCCTCACCGCTGCATCCACCAACTCCCATAACTTACCCGTCGGGGACCCTACGTCCAGCTACCAATGCAGATCCTACTAGGCTCAGTTAGCTTCCTTAACCTTCGCACTCGTCGAGTCAAATGCGAAGAGCCTAGCTCATTTTTTACTACACTCGGGCGTCAATGTAGCGCGCCACTAAGGATGCGATGACCTGATCCTTGACCACATATCACTGTATCCAGATCGAGATACAGGCGTGCCACCAAGGGGGTGATGGCCTGGCCCTTGCCCATTTAACACCACACTCGGGTTCCGATATGGCACGTTGCTAAGAGGATTACGCCCCAACGATGTACTTCTGGGTTTCATCTCCATAAGAATGGCTGAGTTTTGACGTTAGCTCGCCAAGCTTATCACAACCCTCCTCCTTTACCTGGGTTTGGGACCGGCTACGTTGAGACAACATAGCCGGAGATTCGGTTATGATTTCGGAGAAATGGTTTCTATCCAGAAAGCCCAAGGTTTTGGTGAAATTTCTGACAAAAAAAATGCTAGCAGTAGACTGTTCGCAAAATCTTGGCCTGAACAATGGTAAATATGTTGGATAGTACATACCTTTAGTATCGCTTGGATATTTGATTTAATTAATTTCTGCATGCAGTATCATTAATATCTACTATATTCCTGAATGAACTTGTCTTTTGGTGTGGTCTGTTGTGGCGCCCTAAGTAAATATACCAAGTTAAAACATGCTAATTTCTTAGGTTAGCAAACTGTTCTTTCTATCAATGCACCCAGAGATAAGTTTTGTGTTTTCTCAAGAGAGAAAACCCTTCATATGCAATCACAACCAAACACCCAAGACAACGACTCATGGTTATAGACGAGTATAACAAAGGATGCAACCAACACAATCACCGGCCTTAACGCCACCCATCCACACCATGCCTTTACACTGCCGATGTGTTTAGGCATTGGCCACCTAGACTCCTGAGCCATGCCGCCCGCCATGAGCCATGACAAACGGTAGGTAATCTCGGCAAGGTGTCGACCATGTCACCCTAGGTTGCAGTTTCAACATGGCGCTGGCGCCCTGGAATGTATGTGCGCCGAAGCCATGAGCCGATGATGGTATCCACAATATTCATTGAGCCTCCAAATGGTGATTCCCATGGGCGCAGCAGCAAGCTTGCCTTGCCGATTCCCTGGCTGGTGTCAAATTTGCAACAACCACGTCAAGAAACAGCTGCGGACCGCCAGGATCGCCTGCAGCCATGGAGGCGGGCAAACCTTGCTGACCCACCGGCCACCGCACCGCTGACAGAGGACACCACTCATGTGTCCAGAGTGTGCCCGGAGGAACTGCTTACGCTTTTGAAGCTGTGGCCTTGTGCACAGGCCTTCCGTGAGTAACTCCCGAAGAAGTTTGCTCGCGGCCAGTTTAGTGGTGGAACGCTGAATCTGCGGCATGCCATTGGCGTGGCCCAGGTGCTACTCACGAGCTTGGATCCACCGGCGGCTTTCCGCCTGGAAGGGCAGGAGCTGCCGCATCTCGGTGGCTGCCCGCAGCAAGGAAGGACAACACCACTCCATGCACGCACAGCTTGCCACTAAAGGTGGCGAGGAGCCACCCTGCCACCACTGCCACGCCACACCAACTGCGCCTGCGACAACCATCACGGGGAGCAGGGGCAGTGTGAGGACGAGGAGGAGAGGAGCCACCCTGCCACCACCGCCACGCCACACCAACTGCGCCTGCGACAACCATCACGGGGAGCAGGGGCAGTGTGAGGACGAGGAGAGGACTCATGGGAGAGTGCAGGAGAAGCCCTGCTGCCGTCACCAGCAGTGGCGACGGTCACAATGAGAGGAAAGGAGGAGCGGTGCCTATGTGTTGGCCCGTGAGCCGCCTGGGAGACAGAAGTTTTTTTCTCCTCCTACCCGCATACTTTAATTGAAGGTTCTCTGTAGTCAGAACCATTCTCTTACATCTGAAGCGCACTTGCAGATATGTGTAGTACCATCATGATTATGTCCATATTTCTTGTAGGTCTCACTGAGTCTATATATGTTTCCCACAAAGACGAGTACACGGAATTCGAGCATGCATCACTCAGACAGCTATATCAATCAAAGGTTATAATTTTGCTTTTATAGATTGTATTTTTTTCGAATATTGTAGTTGGTCACATTGATGTACTTGGCAGATGGCTGAATTAAGAGCCGAGGCCAAGCAACAATCTGAATCGACTGGGTCAATTGGCCGTGCAAAAGGAGCATCCTTGAATACCTCACCCCAGCAGCTGATATCAGTTACTGTAGTGACCGAATTTGTTCGTTGGAATGAGGAAGCAATATCGAGATGCACACTGTTGTTTTCTCAGGTGAAACTAATTTTCCTTGTACTAATTATTAATATGTTGCTTGGTAAATAATTTCTGTGTTTGCATTAAACTTTTGAAAATTGATATCCAAAATAGTTTCAAGAATAATACAATCTATAAAAGCAAAAGAATAAACATGTTATTTTAAGCCACAAGGCCTTGGCCTGTTATTGGCAAGGCCATGTTTCTCCTATAATCTGGAAGTTAATTTCATAGTTGTTCAACTGTGTTCTTTTATTACATAAAGAGACCAATGTATTGTTTTCTGTTTGAACCTACTCTACTTTTCTCACAGTTATAATCTTTTGCAGCCTACTACTGTTGCAGCTAATGTCAGATCCATATTTGCGTGTTTGCTTGATCAAGTAAGTAAAGAACCATGGGCCAGTAATAACATATGTCAGTCTTCAAAGTATGATGCTAGTCTAATGACAATGTTGTTTTGTTATATAGGTCAGCCAATATTTAACTGTTGGGCTTGACGGTGCTAGAGAGAGTTTGAACGAGGCTGCAGCTATGAGGGATAGATATGTTATCGGGACTAGTGTTAGTAGAAGGGTTGCCGCGGCTGCTGCTTCTGCTGTATGCCTTCTTTTCTGTTCTTTAATCTACTTCTAGTTTTTGGCCACGAGGCACATCTGGTCATGGACATTATCCGTGGATGAAGGAGTTAGCTAGATTTAAACTATTTGCAGGCAGAGGCGGCAGCTGCTGCTGGTGAGAGTAGCTTTAGATCCTTCATGATCGCTGTGCAGCGTTGTGCCAGTAGTGTAGCTTATCTTCAGCAGGTAATTTGGCTAAACATGCAACCTAGATTGCTAGGCGATGAACCATGCTGATTTTATCCTTCTCCCGTGTAGTACTTCTCAAATACTATATCACGTCTCCTGCTGCCTGTCGATGGTGCCCATCCATCTGCTTGTGAAGATATGGGATCGGCAGTATCTGTTGTGGAGGCTGCTGCTCATAAAGGACTGTTACAATGCATTGATACAGTCATGTGTGAGGTTTGCACCTTCTCTTTTCCCTTTTCATGTCCAAACAAATTTATGGTGCCATGGGAATTATAAGTACTGTAAATCAACTATGGAATAACAAAAAGGTACTGTGAACAAATAATGAGGAAAACTTGCGTACTGTTATTTATGAGTTGATTAAACTATTGAATCAACAGACTAATGAACAATGGGTGATATTATTTCAAATTGATCCCATGCATGTATTGTAGTTTGGTGCGAGAACTTGCTTGTGTATGGTTCTGAGGAGTAATGGCAGGGGGCTCACCTTGATCAGTGTCATGCCATGCCACCGCAAAGGCTTCCAGTATACCGGGTTTCGGACATGCGGACTGGTCTGCGGACACTTTAGGGACTCGGTCTGATGGCAAAAGTGGTCCGGACATACGGGAGGTTTGAGGGTCCGCTTTGGAGATGTCCTTATACCTTGAGCAACCGTCTCTTCCACCGTAGCTTCAACGGAATCTGTAATCTGTTCTTCCACTTGTTCATCTGGCATAGAATTTGCACATTCTCCTGCTGCATAATTCACTTGATCTTGATGAGCGGTCTGTGCCGAAACGATGCCACTTTCACGAGTACTTGGATTAGAACTAGTGCCACATTTACGGCATTAAATTGTCACTCAAATCACTACATTGCATATTACAAGCTATTCTAAAATGCTACTAAAATTCAGAAAATATACCTCTCCCTTTGTATTTGCTAACCCCTTTCCCTTCCTTTCCATTTTCTAAATGCTAGTCTGCTAGTGGCACCGTGTGCCACTGGTTTCTGGTGGGTGGTGGCGGAGCGCTGAGAGGCCGAGCTGCCGAGCTCCACCCTACAGCCGGGCGGTGGGAAGTAGCCAGGCGGTGGTGAGTGGCCCAGTAGTGGCGGCAGCGCAGTGCACCAGTTGGCAGTCGCTGCCTCACTGGGGCAGTAGAACTGCGACTCAGGATGGGTGGCTGCATCGATTACTAAGTCTCTGGATGAGTTCTCTGGCGACTATGAGGTAGGCAACACTAAGAATCGGCGAGGGGAGGGGAGCAGGCGAGCGGTGGCTTGCACACGTCGGGCGGGTGTCGTGCATTGCGTGCACTGAACGAGCGGTAATGAGGGGAGGGGAGCGATGACGTGTACTGGTCGAGCGGCTAGCGGAGGGGAGTGGCGGCTTGCACTAGTCGTTGTCGAGTGATTTAGGTCTTGCTCTCTCGCCGCCAGACTCTTACTCATGGGGATGATGCAAAGAGACGTGGTCACGTGGGGGTTTAGGGCCAAAATAGCCAGCTTATTATATGGTAGTATTTTTTTTTCTTCTGAAAATTCTCGGTGGCAGCCAGACTCTTACTCATGGGGATGATGCAAAGTGACGTGGTCACGTGGGGGTTTGTGGGCCAAAATAGCCAGAATATTATATGGTAGTATTTTTCTTTCTGAAAATTCTGGGTGGGCCATGACCCATCCTCCACACCCTCCACACTCTCTAGGTCTGCCAATGGTGGATGAAACAGCTGATGGAGAGGCGGTGGAGCTGGTTGACTGGCTTTCCAAGGAACTGGAAGAAATGCGCAACTAATCAAGTTCATGGCGCCTAGGACCAGTCCCACCAGAAGGCCTGTGCGTCGATCCTGAACACAATGGGACACAACGGAAACATGAAGAGAGGTGCCATCTGCTGCCTGAACACGGAGAGGAGAGTCAGGAGAACTAGGAGGACAGGTGGAGTCCGTTGTTATGTGAAAAGAAGCACCAGAATCTGGAACCCATGGAGCTGATATACTTGTAGGTGGTGGTGGTGTGAGGAAGACCTGTGTGCAGAGGCAAACATACAACGAACCAACACAACCATCTCTTGCTCAGTGGGGAAGATATGAGGGCCTGACTGAGAAGAGTCAGTGGAGCTCTGCTGACCTCTCTTCATGTTTACCTGACCCCGTTTATTATTCTAGCAGTTCCGAGAAGTGTGCCCTGGTTTACGACAGTAGCCACAGAAGAGACCGTAAGGAGTGCCAGCTCAGGTAAAGCCTCCAAAAGCGATGGTCAATGTTTGCTGACCTCTCTTCATATTTAGGATGAAGGCATCGTAGAGACAGATCATCTCTGTCTGAGCTCGCTGCAGCTTACAGCGATGACAAGTGTGACAGACATCAACACCCTGAGAGTCAAGCTGATGTCATGCTGTAGACATCAGGCAAAAGAAGTCACCCATGGTAGCATTCATCTGCTGCAGCGACTGAATCTCCCTGAGAATGGCACGGAACATTGCCTCGTTGTGAGGCTCACACTGTTGCTGAAGACAAGCCCACATCAGCTAGTAAGTAGCAAGGGACACAATGTCCATCGAAAGAACATCATCATGCTAGTAACAACAGTGGCCTTAGTCTGAGCATTATCAAGCAGCCAGGTTCGTCTGGTAGGTCTCCAACGCTGAAAGACGAGGATGTCCTCCCGAGCGACATCATCAACATCCGGCTGGATGACATGCTCAGCTGGTGGCAAAGTGGGTCAAGGCGGACAGGGGCGGTCGACCATAAGAAAGGCCGAAGCCGCTGGCCAGCCATGTGAACCTGCATTTGCAGCCCTACTCTGGGAAGTTATTGCCATTGAAGATGGCCAGTGGTCGCAGAATTGTAATCATGCCTGTACGGGAGGCACCATGGAGCCAAGAAGGCTGGGGGGCAGCACTTGGTGCTGCTGGTTTGGGATCTGCAGGACGTGCTGCTGCCAGGGAAGCAGAGAATAGAGGTAGTCAAGAGAGGAGAGGTGCCAGCTGAGGTGCCGTCATCCGCTGTGGCAGCAACCTTGGTGTTGTCCAGCACGAGGCCGCCGAGGCGACCGCCAGGAGCAGCCAGCTCGAGGACGATGGATGGCGGCCGGGGTGTCAAGCACAGTGGCTGCCGGGCAGCATATCTGCTGCATTGTAGAAGCAAGGGCCGCACACTCGGCAGTGTGTAGCAGGTGGTGACGAGATTTCCCTTGGGTGCACTGGCGGCTTGATGTGGAGCCACGAGGCGACGATTGGAGGGTCCAGGGAGCGATCAGTGGAGAGGAGGGTGAGTTAAGAGGCCACGGTGGCACAGCTTTGGTGGGCCGATAGAGGCTGGGCAGTGCTGTAACCCTAGCCCTGACCTTGCTTTGATACCCAACGCAACCAAAAGTTCAAACTGATGGGAAGAGCTAGGCAATCCACATATACACTTGAACACCCCTCACGTGTGACGCGGGAAGTCAACACATCAATAGACTCAGAGTATGGCTCAAGAGGCCTATAAGTGGACATATTATAAATTATGAAAGCTAGGACTTGAACTCAAGACCTTAGACTCTGATACCGTGTTAAGCTTCATGCAATGGCTAACACAACCAAAAGTCCGAACTGATGGAAAGGGCTAGGCAATCCACATATACACTTCAGTACATACGAAAATAGAACCCTAGAAAGGAGAAACTACACAGCTAACAGTTACACTTGACAACAATTATCAATACCATGGGCAAATAACGAACGAAAGGAAACTAATGCTCATGGTACAGTTAATAATGTTTTTCGAATTGATCGTGTACCGGTATTTTTATTCACTCGGGCATGGCTCAGAGGTGCGAGATTTGAGCGCTCACCCTAGATTGGTCATCTATCCCTCCAACCAAAGCTAAGAGGGCTACATGTAAATGAGTGAGCTCTTGAAAACTTCGTTTATTTCTTGATTTATGATGAAATTAGACCTAGCTGGCATATGCAGAACGAAAACAAGTACTCCCTCCGTTCCGAAATAAACCACGAGAAGTATTTCGGAACGGAGTGAGTACTTTATTTCTTCTTTAAGTGATTTTACTATAATGAAATAATTACGTTAGCTTTAAGGGATTGATGTCCAATGCTACCTTAATCTGTTATGTTTAACTTTCTTCTAAAAAATATCACTTTTTGTCGATTTGGTTTGCCAAGAGTAGGGCCGACTGTGCTGCAGCATGTATGCTAAAGTACTTGCACCAGTGACATAATCTGTCAAACTGTATTCATGTTGGAAGCTATGAATTGATATGGTGAATTGATGAACATAATCCCCAATTGCCTCGATAATTGAATGATTTACATAATTGACTGGTGTCACAGGGTATTTTTCAGCAATTTTTAGTTCATAAGCATAATGCCTTTTGCTTTGCTTCCCAGGTTGAAAGATTGTTATCTTCAGAACAGAAAGCAACAGATTATTGGTCACCAGATGATGGAGCTGCACCAGATCATCGGCCAACAAATGCTTGCATAAGGTGCTCATTTGTATATTTGTGCTTCGCATGGTCCAAGATAACTAAATTAACTAATGTATCGTTGTTGGTTTATGCCAGAATTGTAGCCTACCTTTCTCGTGTTCTCGAGGTTGCATTCAGCGCCCTGGAAGGTCTAAACAAACAGTCCTTTTTGACTGAATTGGTATGTCACTAAATGATAATTCTTCACTCTCAAGCGATTGGTTTTCTTTTGTGTACGAATATGCAAATTCACAAGGTCATGCAGAACTAATGTACTACGGATTCAAGAAATAAGAATAGGACATGTTTTTGCATATTGCATCGTGATGCATGCACATGGTTTTAAGGTGGGAATGCGAAACAATGTGATGCCTTAGGGAGTGTTTGGCTTTTAGCCCAACCTTGCCTTGCCAAAATTTTGGTGAAAGTTTGCTAGCCCATTATCTGCCAACATTGGCAAGAAAATTGAACTAGTGTTGACAAAATAGTATTGGCTTGCCAAAAAATCAGCTATGCTCAAAACAAATACCCAAGTTTTTGGACCAAAATATTGCTAAGGTATCTTTTGGGCACAATTCAGACATGCCCTTAGAATCCTAGGAGCAGAGCAGTTAGCAGGGTGAGGGGCAATTTAATGATGAATCATGAAGGAAGAACCAGTGAGTGCAAGTGGAGCGAATCCCAAACAGCAAAAGAGCAGTACAAAGCAGGAAATATCATGCACCAAACAGCAAATAAGGAGCACCACCGAGTGCACACAACAAAAGCAGTGCACGGTGCTGGACCTTTGAGCGCTTGGCGCGCCGTGGTCTGCAGCACGCACCCTGTTACATCTTCTGTGATCAGACTATGGAGACGATGGCTCATCTCCTCACAGGCTGCTCCTTCTCGCGCATGGTGTGGCATGAGGTGCTTTCCTGGATCTGATTGACGGCTCGGCCTCCCGAGGCAGGGGATGTCTCCGTGGACTGGTGGCAGGCTGCTTGCCTCTCGGTCCAGACCTTGGTCCGAAAGGGCACGTCCTCAACCATCATGCTGGTTGCTTGGTGCATCTGGAAGCACCGCAATGCGATCACCTTTGACAGTGCACAACTCAGCCTATCCAGCCTCCTTGACAGGATTAGGACGGAAGCCAGAGCATTGGGCGACTGCGGCGCGAGCGGCCTAGCTGCGTTGCTCCCGGCTGCTGATACGGCTGGCTTTAGTGGCATTGTGTTGTGACATTGGGTGCTCGTCTGTGAGCTTGTACAAACTCTTCTTCTATCAATGAATCGAAATGCAAGGCTTTTGCGTTTTCTCAAAAAAAAAAGCAGTGCAGAGAAGAAACACAACACTAAACACACCACACAGCACAAGGCAACAAAACGACCCGGAGGCTCAGATCCAGTCGAGAATTTGAGTACTCATGGTGGCTCAGATTTGAGAGGGATTCATGGGGGCTCAGATTGATTTGAGATCTGGCAGCGGTAAGCTCGAGGTCACCATGGGAGGACCTTGATGGCTGGCGGCAGCAGCAGGATCTCGACTTCCTCTTCTCCTATTGTGTCACCTCTGCTCCAGGAGCAGCCACATCAATAATGCGGCGGTGAATGTGTGGCGGGAGTTACTTATGCTGCTGCCATATGATATGCTGCTAAGTTGAGGGCAAGACATTATCATCTTAGGTCCTAGTACGCCTTAACACTGAAGCGACGCCTTGAAAACCATGTGCATATTCAGTACTCCCTAGCATTACTATGCTAGATGTGTCTTTGAATCTGTTGTATGTATTGAATCAAAATTCGGGTAAAGGGCATCTTGATGTTGACATAACATGTTTCACTCTGCAATTTCTGCACTAGTCATCATATCAAAATTTATGATAGCAACTGGGTGTTTAAGTTTTTATTACAAGCAAACACATGTAAATGCCTGAGACATCTCGTGCAAGCACAATACTGTGATCTAATATACCGAGTAAACACATGTAACAGTGCTCCAATATCGATAATGTTCATCTGTTTGTGATTCTTTACTCAATGTTATATTGGCATGGTAAATATGTACCATAAATAACTGAGCTGTGCCTTAGGGAAACCGCTTGCACAAGGGTCTGCTTAATCATTGGCAAAAGTTCACATTTAGTCCGAGGTACTCTCCTATCATCATATGAATTATCTTTACCTTTTGATCTTTTTATTCATATGACTCTTATGTTTAGTATTGCATTTTGTAACATCAGGAAGGCTTGTGCCCTATCAGGAACAGCAACAACAAATTTCGCAGCACCATCCTAGCAAAAAGAAAAAAAAACATAACACTATGCGATGTCAAAACTTGGGTCAAACTACACATTAGGAGAATTTATGCCTCCCCACCCCTCCAAATTTAATAAAGTCAAGGTGGACGATGTGTGGGTGGCATAACCATACTTGTCTGTATTGCTAGATCCCATCAATTAGGATCTGTAGTATCCGTTTTAGGGTGATTTTGCCATCAAATACAAAATTTACTCTGCAAAGGATAATGATACAACTTTAGCAGTTATACAGCTGAGTATGTAAACTTATGCCAGGTAATATTAGCTTGAACAAATCCATGCTAAATCACTAGTCAATTACCTATATTTGTATGGATAAAGTTGGCACCCTATAGTCCGAGATAGCCATGCCTTATAACATCCTTATATATGGTCTAACATATTGTTGTTCACTGCATATGGACTATTGGCCAATTGCCCGGTCAGCCCAGGTCGGTGTCTAAAAGGTTGTCTTTCTTGCCTGAGCTGATTGTACAGAGCAATGTTTGTTTTTGCAGTGGTGGGCTACGGTTGAAACGTGACATTACTGAGTATGGGGAGTTCGTCCGTAGCTTCAATGCCCCTTCCATAGACGAGAAGTTTGAACTGCTTGGAATGTAAGTGTGTTTTTCTATAGTTCTTTTTCCCCTGATGTTTTGTCTGAATTTTGTCCTTGACGTTTCTTTGCATTATGTGTTTGCAGCATGGCTAATGTCTTTATTGTTGCTCCGGAAAGTCTAGCTTCCTTGTTTGAAGGAACCCCCAGCATCCGGAAGGATGCTTTACGGTAGGGACCTGACTCCCTGCATATATAGTGAGACGTCTCTTTTATACCACTGTTTGATAAACTTGCGGCTAAAGTTGGGATCTGAATTACAGGTTCATTCAACTCCGGGATGATTACAAGACAGCAAAAATTGCTTCGATGCTTAACAGTATAATGTCTGAATAAAATTTACTTGAAGGTTGATGTTTGTCAAGCGGTGGAACGCTATGAAATGCTGCAGGGTCATCCCAATCGATTTTGACCATCAGTGTAGCCTGTATAACTGAGCTTCAATATTATGTTAATTCTTTTGGTTCCCTTTGTTTATCTGTTTCTAACTTGTTCTGCCTTGCTGAATCTTAGTTTTACATGTGCGGGTCCATGAAACCCTTGTAGCAAACTGGATAGGCAAGCATTATTTTTGTCTAGTAATAGCATTATGTTTGCGAAATGCCTATGTTAATTTTACCTCAGACTGGTCACAGTCGGTGGTCAAGCATAATTAGGTGTCCTAACGTTGTTGGCAGCCTTTATTTTATATAGAACGAGATTACTGCCGTGCTGCCGTCGCGTTCACGTCGCCCACTGCAGACGGCACTGGGGAAACCCTAGCCACGCTGCGGCACTCCTCCTGCTCTCCCCACCCGCTGCGTCGCCATCGAAGGGGATGTAGGATGCGGGCGAAGCCGTGCACGCCCTATGAAGGTGGCGGTGGGGCGTCTTTCTTTTGGTTGGTAGCTGTAACGAATCTTTGCGTGCTGCTCGTGGGGTGGCGTCCCTCGTGGCAGTAGGGCCGCCCTTGGGCGGCGCTTTGTGGTGGCTGGCCGGATTTGGGATCTTGCTTCTCGCATCTTGCTTCAGGGGCTCGATCGCGGTTGTGCCGCCTTTGGCCGTGGGAGCATAGTGCTGAGTAGGCTTAGCTTTGGTGGCGCTGGTGGTGCCCTGCCTCTCCTTGAGTGGGTAGTCGTCGTCGGCGGAGGTGGCTAGAGATGGTCCTGGCGGAGGTGGGCCGCCAGTGGACGGACTCGGGCTCCTCCTGGCCGGCCTTGGTGTGTGCCCTGATCTGTTGCTGTTGTCCTTTGGGCAAGGCGGTGGTGGTGCTGGCTCGATCTGGGCGGGGCTGCGTTGCCTTGTTCTAGATTTGGCTGGCTCGACGGTGGCGGCTGCTGTGCTATGATGTGACTCCTCCCGCCGCGGTATCTGGCATGCTTGAGCAGCTTCGGTGGACGTTGGGTTCTATGATCTTGGGTTGGGAGAAATACATGCTTCGCGATGAGGCAACGACGACGCTCGCGGGCGCTGTCCCCTTCATGGAGGTGTTGTCTTTGGCTCCGATCCGACTCCCTTGCTCGTGCTCGGGGGACCCTTGCTCCGACCTCTGGACCATGCAGCGGCGGCGTCATGGTGTCGTTCCCTTCTAGAAGGCGCCGTCTTGTTGCTTGAGTAGATGTCGGTTACTGTCCTAGGCGTGGGTCTCTGGGATGCAATGTACATAATCAACGGCGCTCTCGACAACGCCTTCCCTATGTTCACCCAGGCCCTGCCGCCCACCTACCGACTTCTTTTTTTTTTTAATATAAACATCGCCTTTATTCATTGGAAATAATAGTTACATTGTTAATGCCACCTACCTACCGCCCACCTACCGACTTCTGTTGGCAATGGGTGGGGGTGCGTTGGTTTATGTGTCCTTGGGTCTTGGTCATGTTGTATAGGTCGCGGCATTGGTTGTGACGCGGCTTGGTTGCTCTGTGGCTTGCCTCCTTGCCATTGGCACGAGGTTGGACTATGAGTGTGTGGTGGATGTGGAGGCTAATTCTCGAGATTAGCGTTGTAATGGTCGAAAGATGTTGTACTCGGCTTCTTTGCCACTTCTTTAATACAATGATACACATGCTTTTGCATATTCTAGAAAAAGAGATTACTGCTGTGTGGAAGGCTTGCAGTGTGATGGAGACATTTGCATGCATACAGAGATAAAACGATTGTCAAAGATAAACAAAGAACTGTATGAATTTAGTGTTAGGGTAGAACGCCTAGCACACTGTAATACAAGGATCATGTGGTTGTCGCGGATAGGGTGAGAAGGAGGAGAGGGAGGAGGCTCTCGTGTGAGGCCCCGGATGGGGTTCGAATGAAGAAGTCAAATTGGTGAATCGAAACCACTCACAACTATTAAATTTCACTCACATACCTCGAATTGGTCTGGTACCGTGAAGAGGAAGAATTCTAGGTAGACTAAAGATAGCTAAATGTTCATCCTTCTTGTGGATCTGGTCTGACTGCGGCCTATTTGTATTACAACGTTTTATGTTACAGTGTTTTTTAGGGTATTTATATTACAATGGTTGAAACCGCGGAGTGACAACAACTTCACGATAAATAGTGACAGGGAACTCGCGGGTGGATCTCCGTCTTCGGTGTTCACTTGGGAAGCCATTGGTTGATCTGAACCGTCTTGTGTTGTGTGTGCTTCAGGTGTTGAACAACATTTAGTCTTGGACTGTCTTAAGTTAGTCTTGGCCTTGGTCCTAGAGAGCGATATTGTCCTCAAGGTGCAACAACTTGTGTCCTAGTAAATGAGTATTTAGGAATGTGACATGTTCCCAAGCCTCATGGCTCTTTGATAAATACTGAACCTCGTGCCTGATCTTTCATGACGCTCCACCTTCAGTAACAGTAATCTCTCACCCACACACGGGATGCACGTGAAGTAGAGGGATTGAAACTTATGGCTCAGCACGAGAAAACCAATCTCGAAAATGGTACTCGCGTGCAAAACAATTACCCCAAAATTTGATACAAATATTAACCCTGAAAACACATCATGTCTAGTTTTTAAGTATATAAGCACATTATTTAATTATTACAAGGGGTCATATCATCATCTCCCCCCTTGAAATGAAACCATCCTTGATTTCGAGTCGATTTGTTCAACAATATTTTTGTCTATAGACTGAACGACAGTTGTAGAAATATCAGCAGCTTCATCCTTCTATTTTTTTTTGCTTCTTCATGCTCTTTTATCTTTTCCTGATGTTCTTTCCCCCAAGGAATAAAATGCTCCTCACCCACGGGCACGAGGTTGCACTTCTTACCCTTCTTGATGGTATATATGTGTGTTTGACAATAACACAACATCGTGCTCTTTGTACCATGCCTCGCCTAGCAACAAGTGACATGAAACCATCGGTGTCGGAATCACGTCGCACAAAACCTCATAGAATAATTTGCCAACAAAAAGGCACCTTAGTTTGGTGCGTGACAGTGAGCCCTTCACGCGCCAGCTCAGCACACAACGAGGGAGGAGGCGCCTCAGCCTCTGCCGGCCACCCTTACTCCAGCAACCCCGCACGACGCCGGGCATTCCACAGCGCAGCCTCAGGTTGCGTCCCCTCCTGGGACCCAGCAGGTCAGCGCGGCAACCCCTCCAGCCGCATCGTGTAAGCCGAGTGTGGGGAAGGATTTGGAGCCCCCCGTGGCCCAGGCGGAGGACGCCGGTGCCTCCTCGTCCGTGATAACTGCGAGCGCAGAGGCTCTGCCCCCTCGCGAGGACCTTACGCGTGTGACTTGGGGCACCTTGATCCGGCGCTAGGCATTGGCTGACGCTCGGGTCGCACTCGACCGGCTCGGTGCAGACCGTCAGGACACTGAAGAGCGCCTCGCCTGGGAGCGCTTGAAGCTCGCCTCGTGGTGGCGTCAGCTTGACACGACCACCAGGGAGGCCAAGGTTCGGGCCGCCGCCGCTGTCATGGAGAGCAAGAAGGAAGCCGTCGAAGCTAAGGCGGTTCGGGACAGCGCGCTCGTCAGCCAATGCGTGCTGTCCCGCAGGGATGCGTGCGAGGCGGAAGTGAGCCTAAAGGTGCTCCAGGAAGAACAGGTTGCGCAGGCGCGGCAACCCCGGCAGTGGGGGGAAGACCTCAAGACCCTCGAAGCGAAGCTTGCAGAACACGACTCCGAGTTGACGAAGGTGGCAGCTGAACAAGCCACGGAGCATGGGCGCTTCGAAATGCTGCAGCGTGGGGTGACCGAGGACCAAGGAGCTTACGCCAAGCACGTCTCCGAGGCAAACGCCAAGCTGGATGCCAGGGAGAAGAAGATCCAAGCTGACACCTATGTGAAGGTAGCGGCGGACCACACCGCCTTCTCTTCTCTTGAGCCCAGGGCCCGCTAAGCGCTGAGCTCCATATGCAAGGAGGGGTTCGAGGCTCCGCTCGCGGTCCCCGATGCTGGCTACGCCGAGTTTTCCTCCAAGCTCGTTGGAGAGCTCGAGGGCGCGACCCAGAAGGTGGACGACATCCTGGAGGAGGAATGCTGCGACCTCTTCTCCGTGGCGGCGACGCGCATCTTCAGCCACCTTCTCCTCCGTGATCCTGGTTTTGACTTCGACAAGGTGACAGGCCCTGTCCCCGAAGAATCTCGCATCAGCCTGGCGGAAGCCGTCGGGAGCCACGTGACCGCGCTGCTCGAGAGGTTCTCCTGTAGTGGCGAAGGGGGCCCCGTTGAGGGCGTGGTAGGCGACAACAATGGCGGCGACGACCCTTCTTCCTGAAACTTCCTTTATTACCCTGCAACAGACTAACCCTGCCTCGCGGAGGCGTAAGGCGATAGTTTAATTTGTGAGATGCTTGATGCTTGTAATAACCATTTGTAATCCGAGGTTTCCTTTTCATGCTCGGTTTCTTTCTTGCTTGCCTTTGTGCTCTGCGTCGGCATGGTCAAGCCCTGCGCATACCTCCAGCTTCGCTGGAATGCCAGGTCGTGATGCCTAGACAAAGCCGGGAGGTGAGGGGCTACGGAACTAGTGAAGGCTCCTGAGGCGCGATGCTTGGAAGTCCCCCCTTGACGCGCAAGTGGCCTGCAAGAGTGGAACATTGGTGACGATGAGGCTATCCCGGGAGTTCTCATACTTAGCTCTTGTAGCGCAGATGGCCGTTTACTTGTCGGGCAGGCGTTGTAAGGTACCTCGAGTGCTCCATCCCGAGGGGACACCTCCGTGCATAGCTTCACTTCGGGCGATGTACGCTCGTTGGCTTGCACCTGGGTGCTACGCGAGGAGACTAGACACCAAGGGCCTTGGTGGGGTGACATGCACAGGATCAGGCCAGAGCCCGGCCCCTTGGGTTTTTCAGCGCTACTGGGACTGACCCGAGCACAGGCACCGTGTCCAGCCCGCGCCCGCGTGAGGCTCAGGGGGAAGCCGCGGGCGATGTCGCTGAAGGGTTGAGGGCTGCCATGACAGGCACGGGCCATCCTGAGGTTGATGCGGCCCGCGGAGCGCCCTTAGTTGATTATCCACCAGCGTGGAGCATGGAGCTTCCACTGGGCGTGGGCATGGCCGTATTGTGACCGTTCCGCCAGCACTGGGCATGGGGCTTCCACTGGTCGTGGGCGGGAGCTCTGTGCTAGAGTCTTCGGGGCATGTATAGCCCCTAATTTGTTTGTACGTGTGGCAGACACAACATAACTTGCGGAGGTGTTAGATGCTCGTGAGCCAGCGCGGGGCTCAGGAGATCCTTCCTCAGTCCTCAGGCGGATTGCGCCTAGCTCCTAGCATGGTTGCGCGCTAGTGTAACCCGAGACATGGGGGCGACCCGCGCCAAATGATCGTCCTGAGGCCATCGCATGAGAAGGTTAGGCACCAAGGACCCAAAGAAGGTGACGTGTACGGGTCCGGCCCGTCAGACAGAGCTCGTTCACTTGGGTTTAGCGATGCTGTAGGGACGAACCCAAGCACAAACGCTGTGCCAAGCTTTCTCATGTAACTGTCGGCGTTCCGGAAATGGGGATGCCCAGACTTGCCTGCCTGCCGCCCGTGGCATGGCTCCATCAACGGCCCGGTACGGCCCAGCTTCAGCAGCAACGACTCAAGACCCTCGCGAGGCGGACGACACCAAGACCTCCCCAGGGGCAGCCTCACTAGGCTGGCTCCCGAGGAGCGGAGATATCTATGCAAGGTGCACCTCGCGAGGATCACATGACGTGAGCCATGACGACCAAGGCCAGGCGGGCGCCAGCGGACGCAGCGTACCAGTTTCCTCTTTGGTGCTAAGGGGGCAAGCGCAGGCACGGAGTCCCGAGGAATCAAGCAAAGGTTTCCATTCCGGTGCAACAAGACCGAGACCGCCAGGACGGCAAGAAGGAGGTCATCACGGAGCCCACCGCGGCGTCACCACCAGAGCCTTTTGCAGGGGAAGACTACTTCTGTCAGGATAGCTTGTACTAGTTGTCTCCCTTCAAATTTGGCCGTTGTGGGATCCCTTCCCGCCTACATTTGGGAAGAGGACCAAGGCCACTATAAATAGGACTTAGCCACCACCATAGAAGGGGGGCGATTCCACCCTGACCACCTCACCAGCTCATCGAGCCCAAGAACACCTCACCTCCTGAGGCTGTTCCACCACTGTGCTAGTTCATCCTCAGCCCCTCGAGGCAATCCACCACAAAGCTGAGTAGGGTACTACACCGCAAGGTGGCCCGAACCAGGATAAACCCCCGTGTCCCTTGTCCTTTGGGTTCGTCGAGCTAGGCCATGGGATCGTTGAGCGGGCAGACTAGGAAGAGAGTGTTCTTCGTGCGCACCCCAGAGTTCGAACCTCTCAAGGGTCTGCGGAACCCTGAATCCCACAGTAATGATTTAAGGAGGAACCATCTGGCGCGCGGAGCCCATGGTGACGAAGCACCAAAATTGCGGTTATACAAACTGGGTCACGCCCTGACTTGCCTGCTCACGATAGCTCCATGAGAGGACAAGACACCAAGGACCCCCGGAGGTGACATGCACCAGAGCTGGCCTGCAAGATAGATCTCGGTTGCTTGGATTTAACAACGCTGCAGGGACGGACCCGAGCACAGACATTGTGTCAGTCCTTGGTCATGAAACGGTCGAGAGCAGGGTCGTGAGGGCGCGGCGGTTCCCACGGTGTCGAAGTACCAATCACGCAATTTAAGCCATCGGGAAGATTTCATCAAGGCACAACTAAATCCAGTACATGATCAAAAAACAGCGTGGCTGCAAGGGCAGACCCTGACCAGCCTGAGGATGAGACCCAGCCCTGAGCAAGCCTCAGCCGTCACTGGTACCAAGTCGCGATGCCTTGGACAAGGCCAGGAGGTGAGGGGCTCGAGGTCCGGCAAGAGCTATTGAGGCGCGATGCTCAGGAGGTCCCCCTTGACGCGCAAGAGGCTTACGAGAGAGAAAAGGTTTCCGCCCCAGACGAGACTGTGAAAAGAAGGAACGTTATCAGTGGGATTTGCACGCACATGAGGCAGTTAACTTAGCATGGGGAGCAGTGCGGGGTAGCCGCGGCTCGCGGGGAGTCTTCGCGACGTGAGTGCGTGCTTCCTCGAAGCTTGGCTTCCTGTCCGCCTTTTGCTCTGCGATAAATCAACACAGGTCCCGCGAGGGGTGCATGGAAAATTGATGTCCTTTGTGCCTTAACTGATGCTAACACACCTAAACTGCAAGCTCCCTCCTCATGCTTCCCCGTGAGGCCCGCCTCTCTTTTTCTTGTTCGCCAAAATGCTCTACGTTCTCAGGACCCGACCCTCGAGTGTGGCTCAGCTGCCACTGGTATGTCAGGTCGTGGTGCCTAGGACAAGGCAAGGGGGTGAGGGCACGAGAGCCAGTAGGAGCCCCCGAGGCGCGATGCTCGTGAGCCCCCCTTTTAAAGTGCAAGTGACTTACGCGAAAAAGAGGCGATGAGCTTCATCGAGGCCATGGGGAGAAGGGGTTCCATGGCGGCGGCGCGTTACATGAGGTGGTTGTACTTAGCTTTTCGCGGTTGGCGACGCCGACCGGACCGAGGCTTGGCCTCCTGAGGCGATGCGGGGTGCTATTCACGCGACATCTGAGCACCTGACTCCTGGAGCCTCTGCATGTTGACAGGTTACAAGGTATGGGGGGCGATGCGCGCTTGCCGGCGTACTCGCGACTGTTCCGTGAGGAGACAAGGCACTAAGGACCTGATGACGTGACGTGCACGGGGCTGGCCTGTGAGCCAGAGCTCGGTCACTTAGGTTTATCAGCGCTGTAGGGACGGGCCTTAGCACATGCGCCGTGCCAATAGCCCCCACTCATGGGATGGTCAAGAAGAGAGTTGTGGGCGTGCAGAGTCCCAAGGAGTGGTGTCTCCGGATGTGACGTGGGGTCAAGCACGAAATTAATAGGCAGAGTAAACTGACAATGTTGATGCAGAAATGTCGAGGTGGCTGGCGAAGCGTGCTGCGAAGCTTCGCCCCTCAGGGGCTGGTTGGCTCCTGAGGCCCTGGAGGTTCGCGAGGAGCCGGGGCCTCATGAGGCGCTAAGGACGCGCCGGACCTCATGAGACGCCAACGCGAGGTGCACGAACCGCTGGTACGTGGCGCCCATGTTCAGCAGGCCGAAGGGCATGCAGACGTAGTTGCAGGGGGCACCCCCGCTTTGACCGACACGCGACGACCAGAAGTGGTCCTGAGAGGTGGCCCTGTTGAGGCCCGGGATGTTGACGCAGATGCATAGCTCGCCGCCCACATCAGGAGTGGCAGCCGAGCTGGCGGGGCACGCGGGGTGATGCTTGCCGCCCATGGCCCGCGCTTCCTGAAGCCCACGAATCTCCTGGGTGATGAACTATTGTGCTCCTGGCACCTCGCGTCATGTTCCTTTCTTGCGGGCATCGAGGCACGCCTCCAAGTGGTGCCCGAGCACCTCCCTTGCCACACCGATTAGGTTAGACGCTCTCCAGGTAGAAGCCCCCGAGGCTACCCCAAGGGAGGCGCTGGGCGCGCCTTCCTATGCGGGAGGAAGGCAAGCCCCGACAGCAGGTGCGGCGCCTGAGGCGTCGCAGGCCGGTGCCTTGACTGCCTCAGGGCGGCTCTTGGGGAGGAACTGCTTCTTCTTTGCGGGGACAACCTCAGGAGGCGCGACGTCACCTTCGCCATCGGAGTTTTCGGTCGCTGCAGCCCTGTAAGGATGCTCGAGGGAGCAGACTGCATCTTTTTCGTCGCAGGCGACAGTGATGTCACCGCTGCAACCTGGCATCTTGAGGACATTGTAGCCATGATGGATCGCCGCCATGAACTTGGCAAGGGCCGGATACCCCAAGATTGCATTGTATGGGAGGCTAATGTGGGCCATGTTGAAGTCGATGAGCTCGGTGTGATAGTTGTCATGGGTGCCGAAGGTGACAAGGAGGCACACCTGCCCTAGGGGAGTGGTGGAGGCGTCGTTTACCCCCGAGAATGGCTTGGTGGGCATGAGCTAGTCATAAGGCACTTGGAGCGTCTCGAAGGTCTCGACGGAGAAGACGTTGAGGCCGGCTCCCTCGTCGATGAGGGTCTTGGTGACAGAGACGTTGCTGATGGTGGGTGTGCACAACATGGGGAGCGCGCCGGCGGTGGCTGAACACCTGAGGTGGTCTTTGGAGTCGAATGTGATGGCGTACTGCGACCACTTGAGGGGCCGCACATCCTCAAACCTCGGGAGGTCCACATTCACCTCGGCGAGAGAACTGCTTGAAGAGGCGGTTGGATGCGGGGGCCTGAGCTCCTACGAGGACGCAGGCTGTCGCACGACACTCCTAGTAGCCCCCAACCCCCTCGTCTTCCTGGTTGTTGTCGTTCCTCTTGGGTGGTGGCGGCATCGGCGGGAGGCCCGCATTGTCCTGAGGGCGGGCCTCATGAGGCAGATCTCACCAAGCGCCGTCGCGAGGCTGATCGCGCCAGTCACCCTCACGGGGCTGGTCGTGCCAGCCCTGGCGGGGGTTGCGGTTGTCGCATCGGCCTCCACCACGGCCAGTTGTTGTGGTCGGGGCGGCGGCCCAAGCGCTCGTCACGGAGCACCTTGAGCTCCTAGCAGTCATCGGTGTTGTGGGTGCGCACGTTGTGGTAGATGCAAAAACATGCAACCATCTTTGACTGGCTCATCGCGGTCGCAGTCGCGCTTCTGCTCAGGCTCCGCCGCCAGCACAGTGGGGCCCTTGCGCTTCACTTCCTTGGTCTTGGCCTTCTTATTGTCGGGCTCGACGTCAGGGTTGTTGAGAAGAGAGAGGCAACCCTCCTCCTCCCTGGCGCACTTGTCAGCCAGGTTGAACAGTTCCAGCGCCGTGCTCAGGTCATCATTGATGGCGAGCTTTTCATTCATCCTGACATCTATGACACTATTGGTGAACGCCGAGATGATGGTTTCGTCCGAGGCCTTTGGGATCTTGAGGCGCACCTGGGTGAAATGCTGAATGTACTTGCAGAGGGTCTTGCCAGGGCAATGCTTCATGCGCCGCAGATCGTTGATGGTGAGGGCACGGTCTCATGTGCCTTGGAAGTTGGCGATGAACCCCTCGCGGAGCTCAGCCCACGAGGAGATCGATTCCTCTGGCAGGTTCATGAGCCAGGAGCGTGCGCCATCCTTGAGGGCCATGGGAAACCAGTTCGCCATGACCTTGTCATCGCCGTTCGCTGCCTCGATGCTCAGCGTGTAGAGCTGGAGGAACTCCGTGGGGTCGGGGCTACCGTCGTAGCGCGGGTGCAGCTCCGACTTGAACATGACTGGCCAGACCACCCGACGCAGCTCGCGAGTGAAAGCACGGTAGCCAGGTCCGGTGCCATGGCTTCTTGAACGACCCGGTCCTGACATTGGCGCTACGGTGCGGGGGGCGCACGAGCGTCAAGTGGCGGCTGATGCATAATCTGGCAGTTGGCCTCATCTCGGGCCGGCGTAGGCGCTACACGCGGCAGGTTGCGCGGACACGCGTCGCGCCGAGCCTCGGCATTGTCACTGCGTAGGGGAGGGGGGAGGAGGCGTGCCGTGCGCCACGTTGCCTGCGCGAGACGGCGGAGGACGGAGCAGTGGGTGGGGGGGCACCGGGGCCTCTCCCGCGGTGTTGATGAGCTCGGTGATGCGGCCAAGCCAGGCATCGTAGCCCTCGTTGGCAGGGCGGTAGCGCAGCAGCTAGCACACCATGAGCAGTGTGGCCCGCGCGTTTGCTGGACCGCGGCAAGCATGGGAGGATGAAGCAGTAACCGGTGTGAGTGAAGGCATAGCAGTGCGGCCATCATGCTGCACGGTGGGTGGCAGGGAGGAGTCCTGCTGCTCGTGAGCGGCAGGGTCGGTGGCGGCGTTGCCGTAGCTGAAGTGGAGTGGCGGCGTCCGCCACGGCCCCCAGACTCCATCTGTGCAATGCGAGCTGCCCGGCGTTTGGCACGAACACGACGAGCGTCAGCCATGGAGACGATGGAGCAGGAACGGAACGAAGCTGAAGAACTTTGGCACACCCCTACCTGGCGCGCCAAATGTCAGAATCGGGGCTCTGGGGACCCAAGAAAAGGTTCGAACTCCGCTAGGCTCCGGCCTGCTGCTCACTGCCTCACGGCGACGCTCCGGCTTGCTCGAGCGCAAGAGAAGAAGAACACATACACTACAGTTTACCTAGGTTCGAGCCACCTTGTGGTGTAACAGCCTACTCCTTCTTTGTGTGGATTGCCTCACATGGGAGGATGAACATGCGAGTACAAGGAAGATGAAATGCCTCGAGAGGGCTCAGGATTCGGCCCCTCTCTACAGTGGAGACTAGCCTATACTTATACTGGCTTCAATCCTCTTCCCCCGAAAACTCTAGGCGGGAAGGGATGCCACAACGGCCAATTTTGAAGGGGGACACGAGTACATCCTATCCTAACTAAAGGTGGTCTTCTCCCGTGAAAGCTTCTATCCATTGACTCGTTGGTGGGCTCAACGATGACCTCCGTCCCGGCGAGCTCGCTGTCCTGGTCTTCTTGCACCACAGTGGCAACCTTTGGGGATTGCTTTGGGAACCCGCGTGTTGTCCCTGCCTCCGTAGAACGAACGAGGAAAACATCCTTATCCACGCCTGCTGGCACGACTCCTGGCACCGCTTGTCATGGCTCGCGTCACCCACGTGCAGCGCGAGGCGGGCTTGGCGAGCCTAGAGATATCCGCCCCGCGAGGGGCCTCGGGAAACGGCTTCGGGAGACCGCCCTGCGCGAGGCCCTCGGGTGCTCTTGACGACCCTGGATAACATTTGCCTTAAGAGGCAGGGGCCCTCGCGAGGGTCTTGCTCATGAAGCCTTGAAGTTGGGCCACGCTGGTCCTTTTGACAATGCCACGCGATGGGCCGCAGGCAGACGGGCCTGGGTACCCCCAGTCCCAAAGGCCCGACAACGATTCATTGGCGCCACTTCGAGCCATTGTTTGGCAAAAAGAACGCCTGTGCGGTGTCAAGCTTGAGCTCGAAGCCTTCTGCGGCAGTGGGGTGACAAGACGTGTGAGAGGAGGACGAAATGACACATACACATACGGTTAAGTAACGAACGTTTGCGATTTAATTATCTAGCACACGACCACTCTCTATGCAACTTCGCGAAAGATTGATTGACCACTATGTGATGTGGAATGCAACGTAATTTCACATCATGCTGCCGGCTCGCAACTGTCAGCCGGCTTGTAGACGACCATTCCCTATGTGTTCAACTGCTCTATGCGTGTGGTCTCTCGCGGTTGAGGCGACCGCAACACACTCTGCCCGCGTCCCGCTGCGCTCTCTCTCCTCTCGCGTCCCTCTGCACGTGCTGCCAGCATTTGGGGCCGGCACATGATCACGTATGTTCATGCTGCCATTATGCATGCGGTTGCACTGGGTGCGCCGCGATGATGCAGTTACCCGCTGCAAAAACTGCCATGCGGATGTGCCGAGAATCCAGGGCGCCCGACCACCATATATTCCCACGGCCATTTACCTTAATGTCTCACGCCCCACGATACAATAAGCACACCCATGATGACACATACAGAGAGGATATCCAGCGACTCCAATGGCGCTCCCATCGGCTGACAACGACAACGGGCGGCAGTTCACCATGCCTCACATAGTGGACACCCACGTGAGTGGGAAGGACCTCTCGGTGGTGTAGACGAATGAGCCGGTCTTGGTGGAGAGGTCCATCCACACTATGGAGCAGTTGCTGGCTGAGGACAAGTACCAAGTGGTCGGCTTCGACTTGGAGTTCACCGACGGTCGTGCTGGGTATGATCAGAAGGTTGTTGTCTCCCAGTTGTGTGTGCGCCATGACGTCCTTGTCTACCACTACCACCTAGTCACAAGGCCTTGCAAGAATTTCGCCAGGTTTATCAACAACCTCGACTACAGTTTCACTACGGTGGACACCAACAACGATCTAAAAGCGCTCAAGGTTTCAGGCTTGGCTTGCTGGAATCTTGTCGACATCCGTGACCACTACACGGTCTGGGCAGCACGAAGAACAATCATGACTCCCTGGTTGACCTCGCCTCCATCGACCCCTACTACATGAATATGAAGGATGGGAGAAAGAAGGACAAGATCGCCTGGCACAGTGTCTGGGAGCAGAGACTGGATGAAGAACACGTCAAGTACGCAACCAAGGACGCATACATAAGCTACGAGATGTCCATGTGGATCATTGACATGATGAAGTGCCTTTGTCCTACCCCAGATGAGGGATCGTCGAGCCACAGAGGAGTGGCGGCAACGTCACGAGAAGTAGATGATTAGATGATCATTTCTCCTAGTTTAGAATGCATGTAATTTTTTATTGAGGTGGGTGCGAATGTTTTGTGTAGTCACTTATGTAATTGGATGTTTATTTTGGTTATATATGTTGTTATTCTACAGATAGAGCAAATCACATCGTACACAGAGTAAACAAGGGAACCCGTCGGTGATGATTTAATAAATCGCTGACAATTGTATACCAGCAAGCATTTGCCCACAACACACACGACTTATTAGCAGCAATCATCTGTGTTATTATCGGTCTTCGAAAACATTTCTGATTACGAACCTATTTGCCGTGTATGACACACATTTTGTTAAGTTGAACCATTTCTGTTGTCTTGGCTCATCGCAAATAGTTCATCCGAGTGAACTGTATACCGTATATCACACACACCTTGATTTTGTTGTCAGTTTCTCACAAACAGTTCATCTGAGTGAACTGTATGCCGTATATTGCACACATACCCTCACCTGGCTGTCAGTTTCTGTTGTTATGCTCATTGCAAACAATTCATATGGACCAACCGTATGCCACGTATTGCACACGCAACTCTAATCTCAATCGTGTTTGATGTCTCCGCCATCGCAAACCGTTTATATCATTTTTGACGGTTTTCTTACACCACCGTTTGCGATTAATGCATCACAAACAGTTTCTTCGAAGGGTCTCTGATTGTACTGTCGCGTTAGGACCATCAAGCAGTAGTGAATAATGTTTCGACTAAGTGCAGGAATGTAATAACAATTATTCAATTCCATAATAAATCCAGAAGGAAGCTGGAGCTGCATCGTGCCGACCTCCAACGCAACAACTCTTCCTTTGTTGCCGACCCTGATGTCAATCTCCCCTTGTGCCACATGCCTAGTTCTTACCAGCCCCTACATCGAGTTGTAAATATGGACAACCGTTCCGGTATCAAATACTCAAGAGCTACTATGTATATCAGCAAGGTAAATGTCCATAACATGTGTAACAAGTGTACCTTTGCCTGAAGAAGCATTTCCAGCCTTCTTGCCATGCTCAGTAAGCCAGTTGCTACAGTTCCTCTTCCAGTGACCAGGTTCCTTGCAATGATAGCAAATGGTCTTCGAGTCTGGTGCTGACTTCGGCTCAGCGGAGGAGGTTACCACCTCCATGCCCTTTGCCTTAGCATTCTTCTTGGACCAACTCTTCTTGAACTTAGCCGATTTCTGCACCATCAACACTTGATGTGTGCCTTTCTTAATATCCTTCTCCGCCACTTTGAAAATCCCATGCAATTCAATGAGCTTCTTATCCATGTCGTGCATATGATAGTTCGAGATGAACGTCCCATAGCTAGGCGGAAGAGAACCCAGAACTGCATCGGTAGCCAGCTCATCCAAGAGCGGGAAGCCTAACCAATCCAAAGCTTGCACGTATCCGATCATCTTGATCACATGTGGGCTCAGTGGATCACCTTCCTTCAACTTACAATCCATCAAGGATCGCCAGACGTTGAACCTTTCAGGCCTAAACTGTGTCTAAAACATGCTCTTGAGACTCTCGATCATATCGTAAACCTCAACATTTTTGATACGTTGTTGGAAATTTTGCTCCATACAAGCCAGCATCGAGACAATTGATCTCCATTGACCCTTCAACGAGTTTCTGGTAGGCATTCCTGGTTGTGGCATTAGCATTATCGGCAAGTTCCTCTGGAAGTGGATCCTCTAGAAAATGTTCCTTTTTATCATGCTTGAGAACAATTCTCAAATTTCTATACGAGGTGGTAAAATTTGTTCCATTCAGTTTATCCTTTTCCAGAATTGATTTCAATGGAAAGTTGGGTTGAGCAGGTGGTGCCATTAATCTACAACAGAAAAATATGCAAACACTAAGCAATGTGTTTATGTAGAGTATTTCAAGCCTTAAACATAAATACTCCCACTAAAGTCAGCATCCCTCCGCAAACTCTCGGTGATTCAGGATCCGACTAGCGCATGCGGCTAGTGAGCTTTAGCATCACTGCTAGTCAACTTGCCTATCTGGTAAGCAACTCTTTGCTAATCGTATCTCCATACGACTCGTGTTGGTCGAGTAGGCCTTTCTTGCCACAAGGACCAAAACCGTTTTGATAACCTTGTCAAGTTAACCTAATGCAGTGCATGTCTGTGTTTGACACGAACCCTCTAGTTCAAGGACACCTAGCAGCACCCCAATTTTATGATCTCACTACTAGACGTACTTGATATGCGAAGGTGCAACATCGGGAATGGCAATTTGCTTGATATTGACGAGGGATCTTTCTACCATTTTAACATGCATGGAAACTAAGAAGAATAACAATCACAAACAAACATATATTGTGAAATAGTATGGCTCCTTCATGGAAGTCCTTCCAGGCCGGCTCCAACTCTGATGACTAGGCTAGAACTCCATCTTGTTCGTCACACTGGGACGCCAAGCCACGAACTTGATCTCTGTTCTCCAACTAGTACAACTAGTAATGAATCTTACAGAGAATCACAAGTCGACACGTAGGTCATTATACATTATAATGACATCACTTTGGCTCCTGTTGGCTGATAAATCGTGACACGTGGGCCATATATAATTTACACACATGCATCACATACACATGAGCCATACTATTCACATCACACCTACAAAAAAGTTATGCATAGGATCACATTCTACCGGTTTGTGTGGTCGTGTACGAAATACAAGGCGCTATGCATATGGTGGTCCTGCGGGTGCAGGCAGCACCCGACATTTTCGGAAATCACAAATCACATATGTACTGCGATCACGCCGAATTTTTTGATATGACCGATCTCATTGATCATCGCGAATCCGATTCGGATTTACGTTTCACTGTTAACCCCAATGGCGGAAACCGACCGGCAGGGGTAGGTTGTGTCACGACCTAATCGATTCTGATCATCAGAAAACATAGCCATATCATGCAATTGATCTCATCATCCATGCACATAGCCGATCTCATAAACGATAACAGATCTCATCTGCCGCCTCCACATATCAAATATGCATACGATGTGAATCCAAATCCTACAGCAGAGGCTCTGATACCACTATTGGGTTCTACAATAGGGTGCGTCAACTGTAAATAAATTTTTCCTACCCGCAGAACATCCAGGAACATGCTACGAGAGATGGATCACAGATCGTTACCACTAGACGCAAAGTGCCCAGTGGAACTAGAGTTGGGGCAGTGTGTCCAGAGTCATTTCCTCCTCTTCCAATCTCCCTCAAATAGTCGGTCATTGGATCCCACGTATAGGTTCACTGGAGTGGCGCAAGTGCACCGCCTCTAACAGTATCCTCGGCAGGAGGCACACCATGCGGCGGACTGCTAGGTCCAATCACAGAGCCGGCAGCGTGTGGAGGTGGCTAGTTGCAACACATGCAAACCTCTCATGATGGCGCCGAAGCAATCAACCAAATGAGTATTCCGCACCTCCACTATATATAGGCATCCATCGCGGGCTCAACACTTGGGCCCTGCATTGACCCTAAAGCCCAAAGTCTACTCGGTCACGATCCAAGTCCAGCTCGGATCACAACCGACCAGTGTCCTTGGACCCGACCTCGTAGGTTCCTTCACTTTAGCGTGCGACCCCTGGTTCAAGTCGGCTTGGTCGTATGTCGGATCACCTCTGACCTATGTGGCTGGTAGCAGCCTCTAGCAAGGCGTGCCAACCACCAAGTAGACAAAGAAGCCAGTTGGCGAACCTACACATGTCACACTTCCATTCCCTTTGCCACACGATATATGTTGTCCTGATCAAGGCGAGTCTGTCATCCTTGTGCTAGCCCAGCCTCTTTCTCGTTCCAGTGATGCCGACCACAAACCGGATTATCTCATAATCCTTGTCGCATGGCCATGCTTATCTTGGTCGAATCACACGAGGGGCCAAGACTACAGCTCTCCTGATCGGAGGGGCAAATCCCATCTTGCTTGACCAAATCTTGCAGCATGGGTCTGGACAAGCCCGAAACCTACCTTTATAACTACCCAGTTACAGAGTAGTGTTTGGTGGCCCAAAGTAGGCCTCTCACCATCCCGAGTACATGCACCGGCTCAGGTTTTAGGACATAGAACGTATGTTGTACTAGAGACTCACAGATGACCTATCAATGCGTCTCATAGTTGGGTCTATCTGACTCGGACCTTATCTCGACTCGGACCTGACTATGTCAAATCCGACGAGATCCTTCCGAGTCCATATTATCCGACTAGCATGCAACGCTCCATGGCTACTGCGACCAAGCCATCCACCATGTGATATGCTAGTCTAGTTGGCTGCGTGTCCACATAGCCCTTTCGACTAGGGACCTTTTAGGATAGTCATCATACAATACATAGTCCCACAAACAAGTCACGTACCCACTGATACACATAACTGATAATGTCCAAGGACTATCTTTATTCATAAACACATAGGAAATATAATCATACATGATTATCTCTAGGGCATATCTCCAACATCAGTAACCTCTTGACCGCACATGTGATGTACGTGAAGTAGAGGGACTGGAACTTACGGCTCAGCATGAAAAAACCAATCTCAACGATGGTACTGGCACGCAAAACAATTTCCTTGTAGAGAAATTGCAACACAGAGGTTTCCTAAAGCTTCAGAAAAAACTTAGGGATTTTTGGACAGCTTCCCCCAACATCGATATAGGTATTTACCCTGAAGAATACATTGTATCACTCTCCCATTAACCAAAAAATGACCCAGCGGTTGCTTTTTGTGCTGAATAATTCTCATGTCTAACAAAACAATGGGTAAGTTTTAGCATACCCTTCTATCGGAATCGGGGCTCCGGGGACCCAAGAAGGTTCGAACTCTGGGTGTGCTCGTTCCTACCGCCCTACTCAGCCTCATGACCTCACGGCGATGCTCCGGCGTGCTCGAGGTAGAGAGAAGAACAATGGACATGGCAGTTTACCCAGGTTCGGGCCACCTTGCGGTGTCAAACCCTACTCCTGCTTGGTTGGAATTGCTTGGAGAGATTGAGTACAAGCGTGTAGCTCTAATTTCCCGAAAGCCTCTGTCCCCCTCCCTACAGTGGCACTCAGCCCTCTCTTATACTGGCCTTGGTCCTCATCTCGCGAAAACACATGGCGGGAAGGGTCGCCACAAGGGCCAATCCCAAGGGGGACAGGGCTGCAGCTTATCCTGACTAAAGGCGGTCTTCGCCTGCAAAGGCCTCCTGCCATGATGCGCCAGTGGGCTCGGTGATGACCTTTATCAGGGCGAGCCCGTCGTCTTAGTCCTCTTGCACTGAATGGGTAACCTTTGGGGATTGCTTTGGGAACTGGTGCGTTGTCGTTGCTCCCTTAGCATGAAAAGGGAAAGCCTCCTCATCCGTGCCTGCTGGCATGGCCCTGGGCGCCGCTCCTCATCACATGAGTCACCCACGTGGGGACGTATGACCACGTGACTCTGTTGAATAGCTCTTAACCCATATGCCTCCGCGAGGGGCCTCGGGAGGCAGCCTCGGGAAGTCGCCTCGCGAGACTCCTGGTGACACTTGCTGACGTATGCCTCGCGAGGGCTTTGCTCGTGAAGTCCGATGGTGGGCCGCATACTGGGCCTGGGCAGAGCGTCGTGCGCTGGGCCGCAGGAAAATGGGCTTGCGTACCCCCAGTCCTACGGGCCCTACAGTAGCCCCCGGGGCCATAGCAAGCACGATTCCGCCTGCAAGTGGGGCAAAATGGCGCGGGCCCCATCTGCCTGCGGGCCAGACTCACCACGTGGTGCACGACAGGGCGCTGGACGCCCCCATCCCCCCCATGACACCTCAGCAACTACCCGGGCTGTCATAAAGCCAGCTGGGCACGACACGAGGCCACCATTGCTCTTCCTCTATCTTGCATCCGTCTTCCCATGCCTCCCCTTCATCCTTGACTCCTCGCGATCCAATCTCAAGCGCCATCGGAATTGGGGCTCCACGGACCCAACAAGGTTCGAACTCTGGGGCGTGTGCGAAGATCTAAACCAGCCCCAGCCTCAAGCTCATCATCCGACGGCCTTGCCTCGTCGAGTTCGTGTGAGCGGGGAAGGAAGAACACGGCAGTTTACCCAGGTTCGGGCCACCTTGTTGCGTAAAACCCTACTCGTACTTTGTGGTGGATTGGCCTCACGAGGAGGTTGTGGATGAACTAGTAGAGTGGATGAGCTGCCTCCCGAGGCCGCGTCCCCACTGTACAGCTATGAGGAGAAGGCAGACTGGTCGCTGTGATGCCCATCTTTGACGAATGGGGGCTCGTGTCGGCTGGTCGAGGTGGCCCATGCAGGAACCCCTCCACGATGGTGCTGTCCTCCAGTGAAGGCGATAGGGTGAGGACTCAGAGGAGACGGCGGAGGAAGACGACGTTGGTCGGGCACTGCCACGCTATCACTGTAGGTCTCTTTGTGACCTTGAGGATGATGACGATGACGCAGATGGGCGGCCCCATGTGGCGTCCCCACGGCCTGTCGACACAGCAGGAGGGGCGGGGCTCAGCACCGCGGCCGCCCAGCCGCCCGTGGCGGGGGCCAACTCCGGCGAGACGGTGGTCATGCCCTCGGCGGCCGAGTCCCTCCAGGGCGCTTCCCAGGCCCTCAGGAAGGGTGGAAACACAACTGGACTCTCAGGCGTACGAGGGTGGCGACGGTGTGTTGTCCGCCGCCGAGAAGAAGAGGAAATGGTGCGTGCACGACAAGTAAGCTCTCGGGTTTACGCTTGCGCCTAGCACCTGTAATCCCGTGCAGTTCGAGCTAACCTCTTGTCAGTACAGGCGTCGGGGCAACAACTAGAAGGAGAAGAAGACGAACACGACTGGGTACATGACGCCTCCTAGCCCAAAGACAGCGCCAGCGTCCGACCTGAGTCCTGGGGGGCAGGGGAAGACTTCACGCCTCTCTGGTGCCTCCGCGGGCGTCCAAGCACCACAGAGGTGCCCCACACCCCTCTAGAGCCATGGGAGGGCCCGACCATCCCGACCGCTCCTGAACGGCCCGAAGCGCCACCTCCCAAGGACGGAGACGCGTCCCTCACTGGGCCTGACTGGAGCGTGGCACGGCAATGGGGAATGACATGACGCCTAGGCCCCCGTTAGCCACTCTCATCACTGCCACGGGGAACGACACAGAGCGTGCTGCGAAGGATCCGCTGGCCTCGGCCATCTGATAAGCTCCTACAGCTGACACGGTGAATCCCTTGGGTGTGCCATGATGGTCAGAGGGGGGAAGCTCGGAGCCCTCCGCACCCCAAACAAGCATCGCTGGGGGCTCCTTCGATCGTGGAGGCTGCAGCCATCGAGACGTCGAACCTGGGTCGGACCCGCGCTTTGGTGAGCTGCAATGCCTTGCTCAGGTGTGGGGCCTTGACCGACGCCCAAGCCACGCTTGGCCGGCTCGGGGCGGACCTTTAGGATGCCGAGGCGTGCCTCACCAAGGAGCGCATGAAGCTTGCGGTCGGATGGTACCAACTCGACGCCACCTCAAAGGCGGCCTGGTGCTAGGCCAAGGATGTCGTCGGGCAAAGCAAGAAGGAAGCCACCAAGGCGAAGGCAGACCACGAGAGTGCACTCGTTGAGGCCGAGGAAACCACCAAGCACCGCACAACAGAAGCTAGTCTAAAGGCAGCTCAAGATCAATGGGTTGCAGATGCGCAATGGCTCCAGCTGCGGGAGGACGATCTCAAAGCCAGCGAGGCGAAGCTCGTGACCCGCGAGTCGGGCCTGACGGCAGTGGCGACTGAGCAAGCCACAGAGCGGGAGTGCCTGGAGGCATTGAAGTGCCAAGTGGCCGATGCTCAGGAGGCCCATGCAAAGGACATCATCGAGGCCAACACCCAGCTGGACGCTGTCGGATTCATGGTTCCGCAGACCCATGAGAGGTTCGAACTCTGTGGTGCGTGCGAAGAACTCTCCCCTTCCAATCTGCCTGCTCAATGATTCCACGACCTAGCTCGACGGACCCAAGGGGCAAGAGACGCAACAGTTTATCTTGGTTCGGGCGACCTTGCGGTGTAATACCTTACTCCAGCTTTGTGGTGGATTGCCTCGAGGGGCTGAGGATGAACTAGTACAGTGGTGGAACAACCTCGGGAGGTGAGTTGTTCTTGAGCTCGATGAGCTGGTGAGGTGGTCAGGGGTGGAATGGATCCGTCCTCCTCCATGGTGGTGGCTAAGCCCTATTTATAGTGGCCTTGGTCCTCTTCCCAAATGTAGGCGGGAAGGGATCCCACAACGGCCAAATTTGAAGGGAGACAACTAGTACAAGCTATCCTGACAAAAGTGGTCTTCGCCTGCAAAAGGCTCTGGTGGTGACGCCGCGGTGGGCTCCGCGATGACCTCCGTCCTGCCATCCTGGCGGTCTTGGTCTTGTTGCAACGATATGGAAACCTTTGCTTGATTCCTCGAGACCCCGCGCCTGCGCTTGCCTCCTTAGCACCAAAGAGGAAACAGGTACACTGCGCCCGCTCGCGCCCGCCTGGCCATGGTCGTCATGGCTCACGTCATATGAACCTCGCGAGGTGCACCTTGCATTGATATCTCCACTCCTTGGGAGCCAGCCTAGTGAGGCCGCCCCCAGGGAGGCCTTGGTGTCGTCCGCCTCGCGAGGCTTGGCCCCTCGCGAGGGTCTTGAGTTGTTGTTGCTGAAGCTGGGCCGTACCGAGCCGTTGACGGAGCCACGCCGTGGGCCGCAGGCAGGCAAGTTTGGGTTCCCCCGTTCCCAGGACACCGACAGTAGCCCCCGGGCCCAAGGCGCAGTCGAACTTGGCTTCAAGGCGAAGCCAAAGGGCAAGTGCGGAGCGCCGCGGGCCCCAACCGCCTGTGGCCTCGGTCGACGTGTGGCGATTGATGGGACGTGGGCGCCTCCGCTTCCCCATGCCACCTGAGCAACCGTTCGACTTGACGAGACTTTGCTGCATGCAGAGAAAAACCATCATTACGTGCGATCGTGGAGGCTGACGGTTGGCCTCCTCTCGGCTATAAATGAGGATAGGGGCGGAGCCCCCTTTGCTCATCTCCTTCTTCTCGTCGCCTGCTCTCTCTTCTTCCTCTTTGCCTCGCCGTCTTGCCGTAGCTCACATGGCACCGAGAAAGAGGTTCTCCGTCGCCGAGAAGGGGAAGGCTCGCTAGGAGGGATCCGGCTCGCCGCCCCCATAAGCACGCCGCGCCCCTACGGTGGCGCCTCGGGGATGTGGGCGCACTCCGTCTGGGGCCGCCGTCGTCCTCGGTGGCTACGGTGGAGTTTCTTCTCGTGGCGGGAGCCGCCCGGGGCGAGGCAGCCCCTGCGATGAGGGGAGGCCCGCCGTGGTTGCCCGGCTTCCCCGACCGCGCTTCCACTCGGCGGAGGTGCTCCCGGAGTTCGTCGTGTGGTCGGAGAGGCCGGCCGGCACCTGGCTCCAGCTCCCGCGCTCCTTTGCCGGCGAGCTGCCGGCCATGGGTCTTGACGGCCTCTCGCTGCAGGCCGATGGTTGCTGCAGCAAGGCCTCGTGGGCCGCGGTGGAGGTCTCCGCCGTGGGCAACGTGGCCCTGGCCCGCGGCTGGCGGACATTCGCCCGCGCGCGCGGCCTGAGCAGGAGGTGCATGTGACGACCCGAGATCGACGCTCTAGAGGCCTTCCAGTTATTTCGTCGTTGCCGTGTGTTTTATTTGCTTGTTGCATTCATCATGTCATCATGTGTATTGCATCCGCATGTTTTCATAAAACTCGTAGTCGTTCATAGTGTCGCTTCTCTCTGTCTCCGTTGACCTTTTGTCAGGCCCCCTTGTCTTTGTTGACCTCTCTCAAACCCCCCTCGCGTGCGCGTCCGAAAGCTGTCCTGAACCCGACCCGGGCAGTCATGACCGATGGATCCGGATCATCCCCAAACATCCCTAAAATATCTTCGGTTCTTTGTTGGACTCCCCTAAGCTATTTATTCTCGCCCGTCCGATTATAATTGGAGGGACCGAGTAGCCCCTAAGCTAACCCTTCCTATAAATAGACGCCTAACCCTAGATCCTAGGGCTTGTCCCATGCACCAAATCCCCTCACCCACCGCCGCCACTCTCTTCATCGGGATCCAAACTGGAGCCAGCCTCTCGCTCCCTCGTTTCTTCCACCAGTCCAACCGCATCCACCCAAATCAAATCCTGTCTTCCTTGATTTCCGTGCCAACCCAATCACCCACAGCCTCGCTCGATTCAGATCGAGGGAATCGTCCCCAAGCACCGATGGCTCTGACCACCTCCCTCGATTTGCGCCGCCGCCCAACCACTTCCTCCAACCAGCGCCTACCTCCTCGTCCCCGTGCCCGCAACAGCGGAGCAGGAGCCCACGCGCCCGAGCCTCCCCTCATCCAGGAGCCCGAGCTCCCTCCTCCTCCTCTCGTGCGTCCTCGTCTGTCTGTCGCATCGCCGAGGCCCAGCTTCTCTGTCTCCCTCCAACCACAGTCGCGCAAGCACCCGTGCTCCACCCCGAGCAAGCTGCAGCTCACCGGAGCCAGCAGGTGAGTGTTGCCCTTCGCTCTGCTCTTTCTTTTCTTCCATTTTTTTTGAACTTGAAACAGTAGGAGCACCTCCTACTGCAATTAAATTAAAAGAATATAAGTCTCCAAATTACATGGTTATTTACAATCACCCCATTTTGGGGTGAGGAGGGGTGGTGGTCTATTACAAGGTGTCTAGTAGAGCAGGGATGAGATGTTTGTGTTTCTCCTTAACCCTATAGGTTAGGAGAAAGTAGTCCTCTTTGAATCTTTTCAGCCAGGAGTCTCTGGATGGTGCTATCCCTCTAAAATGTTTGTTATTTCGTTCCTTCCAAATGCTCCAGGCTACTAGGAGAAAAGCTTCCATAAACAGCGGCCGAGCCCATGTCTCCTTGGCAATCACAATATTTCTAGTCTGGTCCCTCCTTGTTGCCACGACAAGCCCAAGCTGGCCCAGCATGGTTGGCTGAAATGACACTCGAAGAACAAATGCTCAATGGTCTCTTCAATGCGCAGGCCACACATGATGCAATCATGATCATCTCCAATGTTGTAGTGTCTTCTCCTAAGCATGTTTCTTGTGTTTAAGCGATTAGAGAGAAGCAGCCATCCAAATACTTTGATCTTCATGGTTGATTTAGATTTCCACAACCATCGAAAAGATTGATGTGCAACTGTGTCTCTGAAGTAGAAGGAGTAGTATTTATGTGTCGTGAAGTTGGTAGACCCCCAAACATACGTCCACTGGTCATGATCTAGGTGGCTATCGGAGAGGGTTACTGTTGCGGTGGCCAATTGCATCTGTCTGACCTTTGCATGCGCTTGAGGAGATAGTGGTAGATGGAACGCCTCTCCAAGAGAAGTGATGCCCAAGAAATCCCGAACAGATATATCTTTGTTATTTGAGAAGGAAAATGCTCTCGGGTGGGTCTCTGATAAAATTTGTTCTCCCCAAAGATCTTTCCAGAATATCACCGTGTCTCCCTGAAGTATTTGTGCTTGTGTAATCCCTCGGAATGTGGGCATTAGTTTAGAGACATCTCTCCACGAGAATGAGCCGCAAACATCCATGGCATGAGGTATCTTATTTTCGTAGTATGTGGCCCAGATGAGCTCCACCCAAGGCAAATCAAAGTGGTTGTAAAATTTATGTAGATACTTCAAGAGTAACACATCCCCTTGAATTCTTAGGTTGAGAACTCCTAGGCCACCACAATCCTTGGGTCGGCAGACCATATCCCACGAAGCCAGAGAGTTGCATTTGTCCCCTTGTTCTGTTTTTTTGGTCCACAAACATTTCCGTCGAATCTTATCAAGAAGCTCAATGATTTTTGCTGGGAGCTGGAGTGTGCACAGAGCAAATATAGCGAGCGAAGTAACGACAGAGTTTAAGAGTGATAGCTTGCCTCCATAAGAAATCATGTTCAATGTGGCTGACAATCTCCTTTCAATGCTACACACCAGCGGCATCAGTTCTTGCACCGTGGGTCTTGTTGTGCCCAATGGGAGGCCTAGGTAAGTGAAGGGCATTTTTCCAACCACACATTCAAGAATATTAGCCAGGTCCTTGCATTTATTTGTGTCACAGTTGATAGGAATAAGTGTAGATTTATTGAAGTTGATTTAGAGCCCAATGGAGGTGGCATAATCCTCAAGGATCTTTTTGACTGCGACCACTTGCTGTGTGTATGCAGGAAGGATTACGAGTGTATCATCAGCATACTGGATGACCGGGTAGTCTTTTTGAGCTGTGGATGGGAAGGGCAGGTGGATTTGGCCTTGTGCAAAGGCGTCATTGATCGCAGCTTGAAGTAACTCCGCTGCTAGAATGAAGATGAGTGGAGAGAGGGGATCACCTTGTCTGACGCCACACTTGCAGAAGAACTGTCGGTGTAGCGACCAGACCTCAAATGGTCTGTGCTGTTGTGCACCAGTGTCATCCCTGGATCAGTAATGCTGACACGCACAGTACAAATGGAGGATTTATAACAGAGTAGCAATCACACACTTATTACATCGAATATCTCCAAAGAGAATAAGTATGATAAATATGGCTTAAGGCCATCTAATAACGATAACAGCGGAAGACTTGGAAGATAAGTGAGTCCATCAACTCCAGCGGCATCACTGAGTATAAGACCACGACCTAAGGCACCTTACTCGTCGTCTGAAAAGTCTGCAACATGAAACGTTGCAGCCCGAAAACGGGCCAGCACATAGAATATGCTGGCAATGTAACACATAGAGAATAATGAACAATAATAATGCTATACTACATGCATATATGGCTGGTGGAAAGCTCTATGGTTACAGTTTTGCGAAAAGCCAATTTTATCCTACTTCAAAGGAATAAATTTTATTTAACTATCATGGTGGTTGTGAAACATTGAGATGGTTGGCAGCATCTCAATCCCAATTAAATGTCATCAATAACCCAACAAAATTAATTAGAAGTAACATAGTGATGAGATTCACATGATAATCCAAATACTAGATACTCAAGTTGTCCATAACCGGGGACACGGCTAACCATGATTAGTTTGTACACTCTGCAGAGGTTTGTGCACTTTTCCCCACAAGACTCGATCTCCTCTGTTGGATTTCTCGCACTACATGGTGTTTGAGAAACGGATGACCGAGACACAGTCTTTCAGAAGTGTTTGCACCTTACGTATGGGTAGACAGTTACACCTACTTTCCCCTACATCTGCTGGTCTACCACTGTAAGAGTTCACACAACTTAGTCAACTATGCTAGAGCCCATAATAGCTTGCGGCTGCACACGGAAGTTTCTAGCATGAATAATCTCATGATCCCTTTGAACCTGGGTGGCGGTCCAAAAGAAAAACAGGCAATCCTGGAATACCCAGGTACCTCAATCCACCCAGATGTGAGTTTTAGTTGCCACCTTAAGTAAACCATTAATTAACAATCTCACATCTGTCATGGAAATCTCTCAAACCCAATCCACGTCTACGAGCATAGCATGGCAATATAATAGCAAACGTAGAAGTAACTCCCAAGGGTTTGAAAGTAAAACAGGTAATAGGTACTACCTCATCTACTTCCCAATACCCACAATTTAATTAGATCCTAGTCATGCAAGTGTTTGAGGATTGATCTAATCCAATAAAAACTGGGTATGGAAGGTATATGATCAAAGTGTTACTTGCCTTGCTGATGATCCGCAAAACCTAGCGATTCGAAGTAACAAGCGGCACACTCCGGGTACTCTATCGCAAACAAACAAGCATACAATCAGTACTCATCTAATGCACAGGTAAAACTTGAATGAAAGATCCAACCAGAAAGTTCAACTTAAGAACTCCGGTTTGCAAAAAGAATCAACTCGAAAGAAGCAACGAAAGTCAAACTGCGAAAGAAAGAAGCTTCGTTTACTAATCTGGATCTAGGTCAAGTTTTACTGTAGCAAAATCTTGTTTGAGTAGGTTAAACGGAAAGAGAATTTCGAGACGAAACTCTAGGCGCTTGAATCGCCTGATTCCGATAAACGAGCGAGAAGTTAAACAGAAACGAAGATTCGATCAGAAATCGAATCTGAGAAAATAACGGAAAAATCCGACGAAAAAGAAAAACGGACGAACGGTTAAAGAACGGACGTTCGTTAACAGAGAAAAACCGACGGACGCGTTCGTTAAAACGAACGGTTCGGTGAACGCTCGCAAAATAATAAAACCAAAAAAAAACCGATCTAGGTTTTTTTTAAAAAAACTAAGGGTTTTCTTTAACAAAAACCGGCGACGAACGAGGCGAGGCAGCACCTCGTCGGGGGCGGCTCCGGCGGGGCTCCGGCGAGGGCGGCGGGGTGCGGGGTGCTCGGGGAGGGCGAGGGGCAGCGGCAAACGGCGGCGGCGGCGGCTCCCGAGCTCAACT